>NW_025727011.1:0-300000 GCF_021461385.2 Schistocerca piceifrons | reverse complement strand
ATGTATTTCGCCTGGTGACGAGTATTTGGCTACCTTAAGAGTGTCATAGTTACTCCTCCCTGTTGCTCCCTGTTTTATCACAGTCACGTCTTCAAGCATTCTCTGGCCTGTTCACCAGGAGTTATATCCATTATTAGTCGACCTTAAGACTTTCACAGTTACTCCTGCCAGGTGCCCCTCGAGTTTGCCGATTTATTCCGTTGGTGACGAGGCATTTGGCTACCTTAAGAGAGTCATAGTTACTCATACCAGTTGCTCCCCGTTTTACCATAGTCACATACTCAAGCTTTCTCTGGCCAGTTCATCAGAAGCGATACGCCATTATTTGTCGACCTTAAGACTTTCACAGTTATTTCTGCCAGGTGCTCCTCGAGTTATCCGATGTTTTTTGCTGGGCGACGAGCATTGGCAACCATAAGAGAGTCACAGTTACTCCTGCAAGTTGCTCTCCGTTTTAACACAGTAAAATCTTCAAGCTTTCTGGAGCCAGTTCAGCACAAGTGATACGCCATTATTTGTCGACCTTAAGACTTTCACAGGTATTTCTGCCAGGTGCTCCTCGAGTTTTCCGATGTTATTGGCTGGGCGACGAGCATTGGCAACCTTAAGAGAGTCACAGTTTCTCCTGCAAGTTGCTCCCCGTTTTAACACAGTAAAATCTTCAAGCTTTCTCGGGACAGTTCGGCACAAGCGATACGCCTTTATTTGTTGACCTTAAGACTTTCACAGTTATTTCTGCTAAATGCTCCTCGAGTTTGCCGATTTATTCCGTTGGTGACGTTGCATTTGGCTACCTTAAGAGAGTCATAGTTACTCCTACCAATTGCTCCCCGTTTTACCATAGTCAAGACTTTCACAGTTATTTCTGCCAGATGCTCCTCGAATTTGCCCATGTATTTCGCCTGGTGACGAGTATTTGGCTACCTTAAGAGTGTCATAGTTACTCCTTCCTGTTGCTCCCTGTTTTATCACAGTCACGTCTTCAAGCTTCCTCTGTCCTGTTCACCAGGAGTTATATCCATTATTAGTCGACCTTAAGACTTTCACAGTTACTCCTGCCAGGTGCCCCTCGAGTTTGCCGATTTATTCCGTTGGTGACGAGGCATTTGGCTACTTTATGAGAGTCATAGTTTTTCATACCAGTTGCTCCCCGTTTTACCATAGTCACATACTTAAGCTTTCTCTGGCCAGTTCATCAGAAGCGATACGCCATTATTTGTCGACCTTAAGACTTTCACAGTTACTCCTGCCAGGTACCCCTCGACTTTGCCGATTTATTCCGTTGGTGACGATGCATTTGGCTACCTTAAGATAGTCATAGTTACTCCTACCAATTGCTCCCCGTTTTACCATAGTCACATATTCAAGCTTTCTCTGGCCAGTTCACCAGAAGTGATACGCTATTATTTGTCGAACTTAAGACTTTCACAGTTATTTCTGCCAGGTGCTCCTCGAATTTGCCCATGTATTCCGCCTGGTGTCGAGTATTTGGCTACCTTAAGAGTGTCATAGTTACTCCTTCCTGTTGCTCCCTGTTTTATCACAGTCACGTCTTCAAGCTTTCTCTGGCCTGTTCACCAGGAGTTATATCCATTATTAGTCGACTTTAAGACTTTCGCAGTTACTCCTGTCAGGTGCCCCTCGAGTTTGCCGATTTATTCCGTTGGTGACGAGGCATTTGGCTACCTTAAGAGAGTCATAGTTACTCATACCAGTTGCTCCCCGTTTTACCATAGTCACATACTCAAGCTTTCTCTGGCCAGTTCATCAGAAGCGATACGCCATTATTTGTCGACCTTAAGACTTTCACAGTTATTTCTGCCAGGTGCTCCTCGAGTTATCCGATGTTTTTTGCTGGGCGACGAGCATTGGCAACCATAAGAGAGTCACAGTTACTCCTGCAAGTTGCTCTCCGTTTGAACACAGTAAAATCTTCAAGCTTTCTGGAGCCAGTTCAGCACAAGCGATACGCCATTATTTGTCGACCTTAAGACTTTCACAGTTATTTCTGCTAGGTGCTCCTCGAGTTTGCCGATTAATTCCGTCTGGTGACGAGGCATTTGGCTACCTTAAGAGAGTCGTAGTTACTCCTACCAATTGCTCCCCGTTTTACCATAGTCACATATTCAAGCTTTCTCTGACCAGTTCACCAGAAGTGATACGCTATTATTTGTCGAACTTAAGACTTTACAGTTATTTCTGCCAGGTGCTCCTCGAATTTGCCCATGTATTTCGCCTGGTGACGAGTATTTGGCTACCTTAAGAGTGTCATAGTTACTCCTCCCTGTTGCTCCCTGTTTTATCACAGTCACGTCTTCAAGCATTCTCTGGCCTGTTCACCAGGAGTTATATCCATTATTAGTCGACCTTAAGACTTTCACAGTTACTCCTGCCAGGTGCCCCTCGAGTTTGCCGATTTATTCCGTTGGTGACGAGGCATTTGGCTACCTTAAGAGAGTCATAGTTACTCATACCAGTTGCTCCCCGTTTTACCATAGTCACATACTCAAGCTTTCTCTGGCCAGTTCATCAGAAGCGATACGCCATTATTTGTCGACCTTAAGACTTTCACAGTTATTTCTGCCAGGTGCTCCTCGAGTTATCCGATGTTTTTTGCTGGGCGACGAGCATTGGCAACCATAAGAGAGTCACAGTTACTCCTGCAAGTTGCTCTCCGTTTTAACACAGTAAAATCTTCAAGCTTTCTGGAGCCAGTTCAGCACAAGCGATACGCCATTATTTGTCGACCTTAAGACTTTCACAGGTATTTCTGCCAGGTGCTCCTCGAGTTTTCCGATGTTATTGGCTGGGCGACGAGCATTGGCAACCTTAAGAGAGTCACAGTTTCTCCTGCAAGTTGCTCCCCGTTTTAACACAGTAAAATCTTCAAGCTTTCTCGGGACAGTTCGGCACAAGCGATACGCCTTTATTTGTTGACCTTAAGACTTTCACAGTTATTTCTGCTAAATGCTCCTCGAGTTTGCCGATTTATTCCGTTGGTGACGTTGCATTTGGCTACCTTAAGAGAGTCATAGTTACTCCTACCAATTGCTCCCCGTTTTACCATAGTCAAGACTTTCACAGTTATTTCTGCCAGATGCTCCTCGAATTTGCCCATGTATTTCGCCTGGTGACGAGTATTTGGCTACCTTAAGAGTGTCATAGTTACTCCTTCCTGTTGCTCCCTGTTTTATCACAGTCACGTCTTCAAGCTTCCTCTGTCCTGTTCACCAGGAGTTATATCCATTATTAGTCGACCTTAAGACTTTCACAGTTACTCCTGCCAGGTGCCCCTCGAGTTTGCCGATTTATTCCGTTGGTGACGAGGCATTTGGCTACTTTATGAGAGTCATAGTTTTTCATACCAGTTGCTCCCCGTTTTACCATAGTCACATACTTAAGCTTTCTCTGGCCAGTTCATCAGAAGCGATACGCCATTATTTGTCGACCTTAAGACTTTCACAGTTACTCCTGCCAGGTACCCCTCGACTTTGCCGATTTATTCCGTTGGTGACGATGCATTTGGCTACCTTAAGATAGTCATAGTTACTCCTACCAATTGCTCCCCGTTTTACCATAGTCACATATTCAAGCTTTCTCTGGCCAGTTCACCAGAAGTGATACGCTATTATTTGTCGAACTTAAGACTTTCACAGTTATTTCTGCCAGGTGCTCCTCGAATTTGCCCATGTATTCCGCCTGGTGTCGAGTATTTGGCTACCTTAAGAGTGTCATAGTTACTCCTTCCTGTTGCTCCCTGTTTTATCACAGTCACGTCTTCAAGCTTTCTCTGGCCTGTTCACCAGGAGTTATATCCATTATTAGTCGACTTTAAGACTTTCGCAGTTACTCCTGTCAGGTGCCCCTCGAGTTTGCCGATTTATTCCGTTGGTGACGAGGCATTTGGCTACCTTAAGAGAGTCATAGTTACTCATACCAGTTGCTCCCCGTTTTACCATAGTCACATACTCAAGCTTTCTCTGGCCAGTTCATCAGAAGCGATACGCCATTATTTGTCGACCTTAAGACTTTCACAGTTATTTCTGCCAGGTGCTCCTCGAGTTATCCGATGTTTTTTGCTGGGCGACGAGCATTGGCAACCATAAGAGAGTCACAGTTACTCCTGCAAGTTGCTCTCCGTTTGAACACAGTAAAATCTTCAAGCTTTCTGGAGCCAGTTCAGCACAAGCGATACGCCATTATTTGTCGACCTTAAGACTTTCACAGTTATTTCTGCTAGGTGCTCCTCGAGTTTGCCGATTAATTCCGTCTGGTGACGAGGCATTTGGCTACCTTAAGAGAGTCGTAGTTACTCCTACCAATTGCTCCCCGTTTTACCATAGTCACATATTCAAGCTTTCTCTGACCAGTTCACCAGAAGTGATACGCTATTATTTGTCGAACTTAAGACTTTCACAGTTATTTCTGCCAGGTGCTCCTCGAATTTGCCCATGTATTTCGCCTGGTGACGAGTATTTGGCTACCTTAAGAGTGTCATAGTTACTCCTCCCTGTTGCTCCCTGTTTTATCACAGTCACGTCTTCAAGCATTCTCTGGCCTGTTCACCAGGAGTTATATCCATTATTAGTCGACCTTAAGACTTTCACAGTTACTCCTGCCAGGTGCCCCTCGAGTTTGCCGATTTATTCCGTTGGTGACGAGGCATTTGGCTACCTTAAGAGAGTCATAGTTACTCATACCAGTTGCTCCCCGTTTTACCATAGTCACATACTCAAGCTTTCTCTGGCCAGTTCATCAGAAGCGATACGCCATTATTTGTCGACCTTAAGACTTTCACAGTTATTTCTGCCAGGTGCTCCTCGAGTTATCCGATGTTTTTTGCTGGGCGACGAGCATTGGCAACCATAAGAGAGTCACAGTTACTCCTGCAAGTTGCTCTCCGTTTTAACACAGTAAAATCTTCAAGCTTTCTGGAGCCAGTTCAGCACAAGCGATACGCCATTATTTGTCGACCTTAAGACTTTCACAGGTATTTCTGCCAGGTGCTCCTCGAGTTTTCCGATGTTATTGGCTGGGCGACGAGCATTGGCAACCTTAAGAGAGTCACAGTTTCTCCTGCAAGTTGCTCCCCGTTTTAACACAGTAAAATCTTCAAGCTTTCTCGGGACAGTTCGGCACAAGCGATACGCCTTTATTTGTTGACCTTAAGACTTTCACAGTTATTTCTGCTAAATGCTCCTCGAGTTTGCCGATTTATTCCGTTGGTGACGTTGCATTTGGCTACCTTAAGAGAGTCATAGTTACTCCTACCAATTGCTCCCCGTTTTACCATAGTCAAGACTTTCACAGTTATTTCTGCCAGATGCTCCTCGAATTTGCCCATGTATTTCGCCTGGTGACGAGTATTTGGCTACCTTAAGAGTGTCATAGTTACTCCTTCCTGTTGCTCCCTGTTTTATCACAGTCACGTCTTCAAGCTTCCTCTGTCCTGTTCACCAGGAGTTATATCCATTATTAGTCGACCTTAAGACTTTCACAGTTACTCCTGCCAGGTGCCCCTCGAGTTTGCCGATTTATTCCGTTGGTGACGAGGCATTTGGCTACTTTATGAGAGTCATAGTTTTTCATACCAGTTGCTCCCCGTTTTACCATAGTCACATACTTAAGCTTTCTCTGGCCAGTTCATCAGAAGCGATACGCCATTATTTGTCGACCTTAAGACTTTCACAGTTACTCCTGCCAGGTACCCCTCGACTTTGCCGATTTATTCCGTTGGTGACGATGCATTTGGCTACCTTAAGATAGTCATAGTTACTCCTACCAATTGCTCCCCGTTTTACCATAGTCACATATTCAAGCTTTCTCTGGCCAGTTCACCAGAAGTGATACGCTATTATTTGTCGAACTTAAGACTTTCACAGTTATTTCTGCCAGGTGCTCCTCGAATTTGCCCATGTATTCCGCCTGGTGTCGAGTATTTGGCTACCTTAAGAGTGTCATAGTTACTCCTTCCTGTTGCTCCCTGTTTTATCACAGTCACGTCTTCAAGCTTTCTCTGGCCTGTTCACCAGGAGTTATATCCATTATTAGTCGACTTTAAGACTTTCGCAGTTACTCCTGTCAGGTGCCCCTCGAGTTTGCCGATTTATTCCGTTGGTGACGAGGCATTTGGCTACCTTAAGAGAGTCATAGTTACTCATACCAGTTGCTCCCCGTTTTACCATAGTCACATACTCAAGCTTTCTCTGGCCAGTTCATCAGAAGCGATACGCCATTATTTGTCGACCTTAAGACTTTCACAGTTATTTCTGCCAGGTGCTCCTCGAGTTATCCGATGTTTTTTGCTGGGCGACGAGCATTGGCAACCATAAGAGAGTCACAGTTACTCCTGCAAGTTGCTCTCCGTTTGAACACAGTAAAATCTTCAAGCTTTCTGGAGCCAGTTCAGCACAAGCGATACGCCATTATTTGTCGACCTTAAGACTTTCACAGTTATTTCTGCTAGGTGCTCCTCGAGTTTGCCGATTAATTCCGTCTGGTGACGAGGCATTTGGCTACCTTAAGAGAGTCGTAGTTACTCCTACCAATTGCTCCCCGTTTTACCATAGTCACATATTCAAGCTTTCTCTGACCAGTTCACCAGAAGTGATACGCTATTATTTGTCGAACTTAAGACTTTCACAGTTATTTCTGCCAGGTGCTCCTCGAATTTGCCCATGTATTTCGCCTGGTGACGAGTATTTGGCTACCTTAAGAGTGTCATAGTTACTCCTCCCTGTTGCTCCCTGTTTTATCACAGTCACGTCTTCAAGCATTCTCTGGCCTGTTCACCAGGAGTTATATCCATTATTAGTCGACCTTAAGACTTTCACAGTTACTCCTGCCAGGTGCCCCTCGAGTTTGCCGATTTATTCCGTTGGTGACGAGGCATTTGGCTACCTTAAGAGAGTCATAGTTACTCATACCAGTTGCTCCCCGTTTTACCATAGTCACATACTCAAGCTTTCTCTGGCCAGTTCATCAGAAGCGATACGCCATTATTTGTCGACCTTAAGACTTTCACAGTTATTTCTGCCAGGTGCTCCTCGAGTTATCCGATGTTTTTTGCTGGGCGACGAGCATTGGCAACCATAAGAGAGTCACAGTTACTCCTGCAAGTTGCTCTCCGTTTTAACACAGTAAAATCTTCAAGCTTTCTGGAGCCAGTTCAGCACAAGCGATACGCCATTATTTGTCGACCTTAAGACTTTCACAGGTATTTCTGCCAGGTGCTCCTCGAGTTTTCCGATGTTATTGGCTGGGCGACGAGCATTGGCAACCTTAAGAGAGTCACAGTTTCTCCTGCAAGTTGCTCCCCGTTTTAACACAGTAAAATCTTCAAGCTTTCTCGGGACAGTTCGGCACAAGCGATACGCCTTTATTTGTTGACCTTAAGACTTTCACAGTTATTTCTGCTAAATGCTCCTCGAGTTTGCCGATTTATTCCGTTGGTGACGTTGCATTTGGCTACCTTAAGAGAGTCATAGTTACTCCTACCAATTGCTCCCCGTTTTACCATAGTCAAGACTTTCACAGTTATTTCTGCCAGATGCTCCTCGAATTTGCCCATGTATTTCGCCTGGTGACGAGTATTTGGCTACCTTAAGAGTGTCATAGTTACTCCTTCCTGTTGCTCCCTGTTTTATCACAGTCACGTCTTCAAGCTTCCTCTGTCCTGTTCACCAGGAGTTATATCCATTATTAGTCGACCTTAAGACTTTCACAGTTACTCCTGCCAGGTGCCCCTCGAGTTTGCCGATTTATTCCGTTGGTGACGAGGCATTTGGCTACTTTATGAGAGTCATAGTTTTTCATACCAGTTGCTCCCCGTTTTACCATAATCACATACTTAAGCTTTCTCTGGCCAGTTCATCAGAAGCGATACGCCATTATTTGTCGACCTTAAGACTTTCACAGTTACTCCTGCCAGGTACCCCTCGACTTTGCCGATTTATTCCGTTGGTGACGATGCATTTGGCTACCTTAAGATAGTCATAGTTACTCCTACCAATTGCTCCCCGTTTTACCATAGTCACATATTCAAGCTTTCTCTGGCCAGTTCACCAGAAGTGATACGCTATTATTTGTCGAACTTAAGACTTTCACAGTTATTTCTGCCAGGTGCTCCTCGAATTTGCCCATGTATTCCGCCTGGTGTCGAGTATTTGGCTACCTTAAGAGTGTCATAGTTACTCCTTCCTGTTGCTCCCTGTTTTATCACAGTCACGTCTTCAAGCTTTCTCTGGCCTGTTCACCAGGAGTTATATCCATTATTAGTCGACTTTAAGACTTTCGCAGTTACTCCTGTCAGGTGCCCCTCGAGTTTGCCGATTTATTCCGTTGGTGACGAGGCATTTGGCTACCTTAAGAGAGTCATAGTTACTCATACCAGTTGCTCCCCGTTTTACCATAGTCACATACTCAAGCTTTCTCTGGCCAGTTCATCAGAAGCGATACGCCATTATTTGTCGACCTTAAGACTTTCACAGTTATTTCTGCCAGGTGCTCCTCGAGTTATCCGATGTTTTTTGCTGGGCGACGAGCATTGGCAACCATAAGAGAGTCACAGTTACTCCTGCAAGTTGCTCTCCGTTTTAACACAGTAAAATCTTCAAGCTTTCTGGAGCCAGTTCAGCACAAGCGATACGCCATTATTTGTCGACCTTAAGACTTTCACAGGTATTTCTGCCAGGTGCTCCTCGAGTTTTCCGATGTTATTGGCTGGGCGACGAGCATTGGCAACCTTAAGAGAGTCACAGTTTCTCCTGCAAGTTGCTCCCCGTTTTAACACAGTAAAATCTTCAAGCTTTCTCGGGACAGTTCGGCACAAGCGATACGCCTTTATTTGTTGACCTTAAGACTTTCACAGTTATTTCTGCTAAATGCTCCTCGAGTTTGCCGATTTATTCCGTTGGTGACGTTGCATTTGGCTACCTTAAGAGAGTCATAGTTACTCCTACCAATTGCTCCCCGTTTTACCATAGTCAAGACTTTCACAGTTATTTCTGCCAGATGCTCCTCGAATTTGCCCATGTATTTCGCCTGGTGACGAGTATTTGGCTACCTTAAGAGTGTCATAGTTACTCCTTCCTGTTGCTCCCTGTTTTATCACAGTCACGTCTTCAAGCTTCCTCTGTCCTGTTCACCAGGAGTTATATCCATTATTAGTCGACCTTAAGACTTTCACAGTTACTCCTGCCAGGTGCCCCTCGAGTTTGCCGATTTATTCCGTTGGTGACGAGGCATTTGGCTACTTTATGAGAGTCATAGTTTTTCATACCAGTTGCTCCCCGTTTTACCATAGTCACATACTTAAGCTTTCTCTGGCCAGTTCATCAGAAGCGATACGCCATTATTTGTCGACCTTAAGACTTTCACAGTTACTCCTGCCAGGTACCCCTCGACTTTGCCGATTTATTCCGTTGGTGACGATGCATTTGGCTACCTTAAGATAGTCATAGTTACTCCTACCAATTGCTCCCCGTTTTACCATAGTCACATATTCAAGCTTTCTCTGGCCAGTTCACCAGAAGTGATACGCTATTATTTGTCGAACTTAAGACTTTCACAGTTATTTCTGCCAGGTGCTCCTCGAATTTGCCCATGTATTCCGCCTGGTGTCGAGTATTTGGCTACCTTAAGAGTGTCATAGTTACTCCTTCCTGTTGCTCCCTGTTTTATCACAGTCACGTCTTCAAGCTTTCTCTGGCCTGTTCACCAGGAGTTATATCCATTATTAGTCGACTTTAAGACTTTCGCAGTTACTCCTGTCAGGTGCCCCTCGAGTTTGCCGATTTATTCCGTTGGTGACGAGGCATTTGGCTACCTTAAGAGAGTCATAGTTACTCATACCAGTTGCTCCCCGTTTTACCATAGTCACATACTCAAGCTTTCTCTGGCCAGTTCATCAGAAGCGATACGCCATTATTTGTCGACCTTAAGACTTTCACAGTTATTTCTGCCAGGTGCTCCTCGAGTTATCCGATGTTTTTTGCTGGGCGACGAGCATTGGCAACCATAAGAGAGTCACAGTTACTCCTGCAAGTTGCTCTCCGTTTGAACACAGTAAAA
Organism: Schistocerca piceifrons; assembly: GCF_021461385.2. Taxonomy (NCBI): domain Eukaryota; kingdom Metazoa; phylum Arthropoda; class Insecta; order Orthoptera; family Acrididae; genus Schistocerca; species Schistocerca piceifrons. The sequence goes on along the minus strand of NW_025727011.1, from coordinate 289,929 downwards.
TCTTCAAGCTTTCTGGAGCCAGTTCAGCACAAGCGATACGCCATTATTTGTCGACCTTAAGACTTTCACAGTTATTTCTGCTAGGTGCTCCTCGAGTTTGCCGATTAATTCCGTCTGGTGACGAGGCATTTGGCTACCTTAAGAGAGTCGTAGTTACTCCTACCAATTGCTCCCCGTTTTACCATAGTCACATATTCAAGCTTTCTCTGACCAGTTCACCAGAAGTGATACGCTATTATTTGTCGAACTTAAGACTTTCACAGTTATTTCTGCCAGGTGCTCCTCGAATTTGCCCATGTATTTCGCCTGGTGACGAGTATTTGGCTACCTTAAGAGTGTCATAGTTACTCCTCCCTGTTGCTCCCTGTTTTATCACAGTCACGTCTTCAAGCATTCTCTGGCCTGTTCACCAGGAGTTATATCCATTATTAGTCGACCTTAAGACTTTCACAGTTACTCCTGCCAGGTGCCCCTCGAGTTTGCCGATTTATTCCGTTGGTGACGAGGCATTTGGCTACCTTAAGAGAGTCATAGTTACTCATACCAGTTGCTCCCCGTTTTACCATAGTCACATACTCAAGCTTTCTCTGGCCAGTTCATCAGAAGCGATACGCCATTATTTGTCGACCTTAAGACTTTCACAGTTATTTCTGCCAGGTGCTCCTCGAGTTATCCGATGTTTTTTGCTGGGCGACGAGCATTGGCAACCATAAGAGAGTCACAGTTACTCCTGCAAGTTGCTCTCCGTTTTAACACAGTAAAATCTTCAAGCTTTCTGGAGCCAGTTCAGCACAAGCGATACGCCATTATTTGTCGACCTTAAGACTTTCACAGGTATTTCTGCCAGGTGCTCCTCGAGTTTTCCGATGTTATTGGCTGGGCGACGAGCATTGGCAACCTTAAGAGAGTCACAGTTTCTCCTGCAAGTTGCTCCCCGTTTTAACACAGTAAAATCTTCAAGCTTTCTCGGGACAGTTCGGCACAAGCGATACGCCTTTATTTGTTGACCTTAAGACTTTCACAGTTATTTCTGCTAAATGCTCCTCGAGTTTGCCGATTTATTCCGTTGGTGACGTTGCATTTGGCTACCTTAAGAGAGTCATAGTTACTCCTACCAATTGCTCCCCGTTTTACCATAGTCAAGACTTTCACAGTTATTTCTGCCAGATGCTCCTCGAATTTGCCCATGTATTTCGCCTGGTGACGAGTATTTGGCTACCTTAAGAGTGTCATAGTTACTCCTTCCTGTTGCTCCCTGTTTTATCACAGTCACGTCTTCAAGCTTCCTCTGTCCTGTTCACCAGGAGTTATATCCATTATTAGTCGACCTTAAGACTTTCACAGTTACTCCTGCCAGGTGCCCCTCGAGTTTGCCGATTTATTCCGTTGGTGACGAGGCATTTGGCTACTTTATGAGAGTCATAGTTTTTCATACCAGTTGCTCCCCGTTTTACCATAATCACATACTTAAGCTTTCTCTGGCCAGTTCATCAGAAGCGATACGCCATTATTTGTCGACCTTAAGACTTTCACAGTTACTCCTGCCAGGTACCCCTCGACTTTGCCGATTTATTCCGTTGGTGACGATGCATTTGGCTACCTTAAGATAGTCATAGTTACTCCTACCAATTGCTCCCCGTTTTACCATAGTCACATATTCAAGCTTTCTCTGGCCAGTTCACCAGAAGTGATACGCTATTATTTGTCGAACTTAAGACTTTCACAGTTATTTCTGCCAGGTGCTCCTCGAATTTGCCCATGTATTCCGCCTGGTGTCGAGTATTTGGCTACCTTAAGAGTGTCATAGTTACTCCTTCCTGTTGCTCCCTGTTTTATCACAGTCACGTCTTCAAGCTTTCTCTGGCCTGTTCACCAGGAGTTATATCCATTATTAGTCGACTTTAAGACTTTCGCAGTTACTCCTGTCAGGTGCCCCTCGAGTTTGCCGATTTATTCCGTTGGTGACGAGGCATTTGGCTACCTTAAGAGAGTCATAGTTACTCATACCAGTTGCTCCCCGTTTTACCATAGTCACATACTCAAGCTTTCTCTGGCCAGTTCATCAGAAGCGATACGCCATTATTTGTCGACCTTAAGACTTTCACAGTTATTTCTGCCAGGTGCTCCTCGAGTTATCCGATGTTTTTTGCTGGGCGACGAGCATTGGCAACCATAAGAGAGTCACAGTTACTCCTGCAAGTTGCTCTCCGTTTGAACACAGTAAAATCTTCAAGCTTTCTGGAGCCAGTTCAGCACAAGCGATACGCCATTATTTGTCGACCTTAAGACTTTCACAGTTATTTCTGCTAGGTGCTCCTCGAGTTTGCCGATTAATTCCGTCTGGTGACGAGGCATTTGGCTACCTTAAGAGAGTCGTAGTTACTCCTACCAATTGCTCCCCGTTTTACCATAGTCACATATTCAAGCTTTCTCTGACCAGTTCACCAGAAGTGATACGCTATTATTTGTCAAACTTAAGACTTTCACAGTTATTTCTGCCAGGTGCTCCTCGAATTTGCCCATGTATTTCGCCTGGTGACGAGTATTTGGCTACCTTAAGAGTGTCATAGTTACTCCTCCCTGTTGCTCCCTGTTTTATCACAGTCACGTCTTCAAGCATTCTCTGGCCTGTTCACCAGGAGTTATATCCATTATTAGTCGACCTTAAGACTTTCACAGTTACTCCTGCCAGGTGCCCCTCGAGTTTGTCGATTTATTCCGTTGGTGACGAGGCATTTGGCTACCTTAAGAGAGTCATAGTTACTCATACCAGTTGCTCCCCGTTTTACCATAGTCACATACTCAAGCTTTCTCTGGCCAGTTCATCAGAAGCGATACGCCATTATTTGTCGACCTTAAGACTTTCACAGTTATTTCTGCCAGGTGCTCCTCGAGTTATCCGATGTTTTTTGCTGGGCGACGAGCATTGGCAACCATAAGAGAGTCACAGTTACTCCTGCAAGTTGCTCTCCGTTTGAACACAGTAAAATCTTCAAGCTTTCTGGAGCCAGTTCAGCACAAGCGATACGCCATTATTTGTCGACCTTAAGACTTTCACAGTTATTTCTGCTAGGTGCTCCTCGAGTTTGCCGATTAATTCCGTCTGGTGACGAGGCATTTGGCTACCTTAAGAGAGTCGTAGTTACTCCTACCAATTGCTCCCCGTTTTACCATAGTCACATATTCAAGCTTTCTCTGACCAGTTCACCAGAAGTGATACGCTATTATTTGTCGAACTTAAGACTTTCACAGTTATTTCTGCCAGGTGCTCCTCGAATTTGCCCATGTATTTCGCCTGGTGACGAGTATTTGGCTACCTTAAGAGTGTCATAGTTACTCCTCCCTGTTGCTCCCTGTTTTATCACAGTCACGTCTTCAAGCATTCTCTGGCCTGTTCACCAGGAGTTATATCCATTATTAGTCGACCTTAAGACTTTCACAGTTACTCCTGCCAGGTGCCCCTCGAGTTTGTCGATTTATTCCGTTGGTGACGAGGCATTTGGCTACCTTAAGAGAGTCATAGTTACTCATACCAGTTGCTCCCCGTTTTACCATAGTCACATACTCAAGCTTTCTCTGGCCAGTTCATCAGAAGCGATACGCCATTATTTGTCGACCTTAAGACTTTCACAGTTATTTCTGCCAGGTGCTCCTCGAGTTATCCGATGTTTTTTGCTGGGCGACGAGCATTGGCAACCATAAGAGAGTCACAGTTACTCCTGCAAGTTGCTCTCCGTTTTAACACAGTAAAATCTTCAAGCTTTCTGGAGCCAGTTCAGCACAAGCGATACGCCATTATTTGTCGACCTTAAGACTTTCACAGGTATTTCTGCCAGGTGCTCCTCGAGTTTTCCGATGTTATTGGCTGGGCGACGAGCATTGGCAACCTTAAGAGAGTCACAGTTTCTCCTGCAAGTTGCTCCCCGTTTTAACACAGTAAAATCTTCAAGCTTTCTCGGGACAGTTCGGCACAAGCGATACGCCTTTATTTGTTGACCTTAAGACTTTCACAGTTATTTCTGCTAAATGCTCCTCGAGTTTGCCGATTTATTCCGTTGGTGACGTTGCATTTGGCTACCTTAAGAGAGTCATAGTTACTCCTACCAATTGCTCCCCGTTTTACCATAGTCAAGACTTTCACAGTTATTTCTGCCAGATGCTCCTCGAATTTGCCCATGTATTTCGCCTGGTGACGAGTATTTGGCTACCTTAAGAGTGTCATAGTTACTCCTTCCTGTTGCTCCCTGTTTTATCACAGTCACGTCTTCAAGCTTCCTCTGTCCTGTTCACCAGGAGTTATATCCATTATTAGTCGACCTTAAGACTTTCACAGTTACGATTTATTCCGTTGGTGACGAGGGCATTTGGCTACTTTATGAGAGTCATAGTTTTTTCATACCAGTTGCTCCCCGTTTTACCATAGTCACATACTTAAGCTTTCTCTGGCCAGTTTCATCAGAAGCGATTACGCCATTATTTGTCGACCTTAAGACTTTCACAGTTACTCCTGCCAGGTACCCCTCGACTTTGCCGATTTATTCCGTTGGTGACGATGCATTTGGCTACCTTAAGATAGTCATAGTTACTCCTACCAATTGCTCCCCGTTTTACCATAGTCACATATTCAAGCTTTCTCTGGCCAGTTCACCAGAAGTGATACGCTATTATTTGTCGAACTTAAGACTTTCACAGTTATTTCTGCCAGGTGCTCCTCGAATTTTGCCCATGTATTCCGCCTGGTGTCGAGTATTTGGCTACCTTAAGAGTGTCATAGTTACTCCTTCCTGTTGCTCCCTGTTTTATCACAGTCACGTCTTCAAGCTTTCTCTGGCCTGTTCACCAGGAGTTATATCCATTATTAGTCGACTTTAAGACTTTCGCAGTTACTCCTGTCAGGTGCCCCTCGAGTTTGCCGATTTATTCCGTTGGTGACGAGGGCATTTGGCTACCTTAAGAGAGTCATAGTTACTCATACCAGTTGCTCCCCGTTTTACCATAGTCACATACTCAAGCTTTCTCTGGCCAGTTCATCAGAAGCGATACGCCATTATTTGTCGACCTTAAGACTTTCACAGTTATTTCTGCCAGGTGCTCCTCGAGTTATCCGATGTTTTTTGCTGGGCGACGAGCATTGGCAACCATAAGAGAGTCACAGTTACTCCTGCAAGTTGCTCTCCGTTTTGAACACAGTAAAATCTTTCAAGCTTTCTGGAGCCAGTTCAGCACAAGCGATACGCCATTATTTGTCGACCTTAAGACTGTTCACAGTTATTTCTGCTAGGTGCTCCTCGAGTTTGCCGATTAATTCCGTCTGGTGACGAGGCATTTGGCTACCTTAAGAGAGTCGTAGTTACTCCTACCAATTGCTCCCCGTTTTACCATAGTCACATATTCAAGCTTTCTCTGACCAGTTCACCAGAAGTGATACGCTATTATTTGTCGAACTTAAGACTTTCCACAGTTATTTCTGCCAGGTGCCTCCTCGAATTTGCCCATGTATTTCGCCTGGTGACGAGTATTTGGCTACCTTAAGAGTGTCATAGTTACTCCTCCCTGTTGCTCCCTGTTTTTATCACAGTCACGTCTTCAAGCATTCTCTGGCCTGTTCACCAGGAGTTATATCCATTATTAGTCGACCTTAAGACTTTCACAGTTACTCCTGCCAGGTGCCCCTCGAGTTTGTCGATTTATGCCGTTGGTGACGAGGCATTTGGCTACCTTAAGAGAGTCATAGTTTACTCATACCAGTTGCTCCCCGTTTTACCATAGTCACATACTCAAGCTTTCTCTGGCCAGTTCATCAGAAGCGATACGCCATTATTTGTCGACCTTAAGACTTTCACAGTTATTTCTGCCAGGTGCTCCTCGAGTTATCCGATGTTTTTTTGCTGGGCGACGAGCATTGGCAACCATAAGAGAGTCACAGTTACTCCTGCAAGTTGCTCTCCGTTTGAACACAGTAAAATCTTCAAGCTTTCTGGAGCCAGTTCAGCACAAGCGATACGCCATTATTTGTCGACCTTAAGACTTTCACAGGTATTTCTGCCAGGTGCTCCTCGAGTTTTCCGATGTTATTGGCTGGGCGACGAGCATTGGGCAACCTTAAGAGAGTCACAGTTTCTCCTGCAAGTTGCTCCCCGTTTTAACACAGTAAAATCTTCAAGCTTTCTCGGGGACAGTTCGGCACAAGCGATACGCCTTTATTTGTTGACCTTAAGACTTTCACAGTTATTTCTGCTAAATGCTCCTCGAGTTTGCCGATTTATTCCGTTGGTGACGTTGCATTTGGCTACCTTAAGAGAGTCATAGTTACTCCTACCAATTGCTCCCCGTTTTACCATAGTCAAGACTTTCACAGTTATTTCTGCCAGATGCTCCTCGAATTTGCCCATGTATTTCGCCTGGTGACGAGTATTTGGCTACCTTAAGAGTGTCATAGTTACTCCTTCCTGTTGCTCCCTGTTTTATCACAGTCACGTCTTCAAGCTTCCTCTGTCCTGTTCACCAGGAGTTATATCCATTATTAGTCGACCTTAAGACTTTCACAGTTACTCCTGCCAGGTGCCCCTCGAGTTTGCCGATTTATTCCGTTGGTGACGAGGCATTTGGCTACTTTATGAGAGTCATAGTTTTTCATACCAGTTGCTCCCCGTTTTACCATAGTCACATACTTAAGCTTTCTCTGGCCAGTTCATCAGAAGCGATACGCCATTATTTGTCGACCTTAAGACTTTCACAGTTACTCCTGCCAGGTACCCCCTCGACTTTGCCGATTTATTCCGTTGGTGACGATGCATTTGGCTACCTTAAGATAGTCATAGTTACTCCTACCAATTGCTCCCCGTTTTACCATAGTCACATATTCAAGCTTTCTCTGGCCAGTTCACCAGAAGTGATACGCTATTATTTGTCGAACTTAAGACTTTCACAGTTATTTCTGCCAGGTGCTCCTCGAATTTGCCCATGTATTCCGCCTGGTGTCGAGTATTTGGCTACCTTAAGAGTGTCATAGTTACTCCTTCCTGTTGCTCCCTGTTTTATCACAGTCACGTCTTCAAGCTTTCTCTGGCCTGTTCACCAGGAGTTATATCCATTATTAGTCGACTTTTAAGACTTTCGCAGTTACTCCTGTCAGGTGCCCCTCGAGTTTGCCGATTTATTCCGTTGGTGACGAGGCATTTGGCTACCTTAAGAGAGTCCATAGTTACTCATACCAGTTGCTCCCCGTTTTACCATAGTCACATACTCAAGCTTTCTCTGGCCAGTTCATCAGAAGCGATACGCCATTATTTGTCGACCTTAAGACTTTCACAGTTATTTCTGCCAGGTGCTCCTCGAGTTATCCGATGTTTTTTGCTGGGCGACGAGCATTGGCAACCATAAGAGAGTCACAGTTACTCCTGCAAGTTGCTCTCCGTTTGAACACAGTAAAAATCTTCAAGCTTTCTGGAGCCAGTTCAGCACAAGCGATACGCCATTATTTGTCGACCTTAAGACTTTCACAGTTATTTCTGCTAGGTGCTCCTCGAGTTTGCCGATTAATTCCGTCTGGTGACGAGGCATTTGGCTACCTTAAGAGAGTCGTAGTTACTCCTACCAATTGCTCCCCGTTTTACCATAGTCACATATTCAAAGCTTTCTCTGACCAGTTCACCAGAAGTGATACGCTATTATTTGTCGAACTTAAGACTTTCACAGTTATTTCTGCCAGGTGCCTCCTCGAATTTGCCCATGTATTTCGCCTGGTGACGAGTATTTGGCTACCTTAAGAGTGTCATAGTTACTCCTCCCTGTTTGCTCCCTGTTTTATCACAGTCACGTCTTCAAGCATTCTCTGGCCTGTTCACCAGGAGTTATATCCATTATTAGTCGACCTTAAGACTTTCACAGTTACTCCCTGCCAGGTGCCCCTCGAGTTTGCCGATTTATTCCGTTGGTGACGAGGCATTTGGCTACCTTAAGAGAGTCATAGTTACTCATACCAGTTGCTCCCCGTTTTTACCATAGTCACATACTCAAGCTTTCTCTGGCCAGTTCATCAGAAGCGATACGCCATTATTTGTCGACCTTAAGACTTTCACAGTTATTTCTGCCAGGTGCTCCTCGAGTTATCCGATGTTTTTTGCTGGGCGACGAGCATTGGCAACCATAAGAGAGTCACAGTTACTCCTGCAAGTTGCTCTCCGTTTTAACACAGTAAAATCTTCAAGCTTTCTGGAGCCAGTTCAGCACAAGCGATACGCCATTATTTGTCGACCTTAAGACTTTCACAGGTATTTCTGCCAGGTGCTCCTCGAGTTTTCCGATGTTATTGGCTGGGCGACGAGCATTGGCAACCTTAAGAGAGTCACAGTTTCTCCTGCAAGTTGCTCCCCGTTTTAACACAGTAAAATCTTCAAGCTTTCTCGGGACAGTTCGGCACAAGCGATACGCCTTTATTTGTTGACCTTAAGACTTTCACAGTTATTTCTGCTAAATGCTCCTCGAGTTTGCCGATTTATTCCGTTGGTGACGTTGCATTTGGCTACCTTAAGAGAGTCATAGTTACTCCTACCAATTGCTCCCCGTTTTACCATAGTCAAGACTTTCACAGTTATTTCTGCCAGATGCTCCTCGAATTTGCCCATGTATTTCGCCTGGTGACGAGTATTTGGCTACCTTAAGAGTGTCATAGTTACTCCTTCCTGTTGCTCCCTGTTTTATCACAGTCACGTCTTCAAGCTTCCTCTGTCCTGTTCACCAGGAGTTATATCCATTATTAGTCGACCTTAAGACCTTTCACAGTTACTCCTGCCAGGTGCCCCTCGAGTTTGCCGATTTATTCCGTTGGTGACGAGGCATTTGGCTACTTTATGAGAGTCATAGTTTTTCATACCAGTTGCTCCCCGTTTTACCATAGTCACATACTTAAGCTTTCTCTGGCCAGTTCAATCAGAAGCGATACGCCATTATTTGTCGACCTTAAGACTTTCACAGTTACTCCTGCCAGGTACCCCTCGACTTTGCCGATTTATTCCGTTGGTGACGATGCATTTGGCTACCTTAAGATAGTCATAGTTACTCCTACCAATTGCTCCCCGTTTTTACCATAGTCACATTTTCAAGCTTTCTCTGGCCAGTTCACCAGAAGTGATACGCTATTATTTGTCGAACTTAAGACTTTCACAGTTATTTCTGCCAGGTGCTCCTCGAATTTGCCCATGTATTCCGCCTGGTGTCGAGTATTTGGCTACCTTAAGAGTGTCATAGTTACTCCTTCCTGTTGCTCCCTGTTTTATCACAGTCACGTCTTCAAGCTTTCTCTGGCCTGTTCACCAGGAGTTATATCCATTATTAGTCGACTTTAAGACTTTCGCAGTTACTCCTGTCAGGTGCCCCTCGAGTTTGCCGATTTATTCCGTTGGTGACGAGGCATTTGGCTACCTTAAGAGAGTCATAGTTACTCATACCAGTTGCTCCCCGTTTTACCATAGTCACATACTCAAGCTTTCTCTGGCCAGTTCATCAGAAGCGATACGCCATTATTTGTCGACCTTAAGACTTTCACAGTTATTTCTGCCAGGTGCTCCTCGAGTTATCCGATGTTTTTTGCTGGGCGACGAGCATTGGCAACCATAAGAGAGTCACAGTTACTCCTGCAAGTTGCTCTCCGTTTGAACACAGTAAAATCTTCAAGCTTTCTGGAGCCAGTTCAGCACAAGCGATACGCCATTATTTGTCGACCTTAAGACTTTCACAGTTATTTCTGCTAGGTGCTCCTCGAGTTTGCCGATTAATTCCGTCTGGTGACGAGGCATTTGGCTACCTTAAGAGAGTCGTAGTTACTCCTACCAATTGCTCCCCGTTTTACCATAGTCACATATTCAAGCTTTCTCTGACCAGTTCACCAGAAGTGATACGCTATTATTTGTCGAACTTAAGACTTTCACAGTTATTTCTGCCAGGTGCTCCTCGAATTTGCCCATGTATTTCGCCTGGTGACGAGTATTTGGCTACCTTAAGAGTGTCATAGTTACTCCTCCCTGTTGCTCCCTGTTTTATCACAGTCACGTCTTCAAGCATTCTCTGGCCTGTTCACCAGGAGTTATATCCATTATTAGTCGACCTTAAGACTTTCACAGTTACTCCTGCCAGGTGCCCCTCGAGTTTGCCGATTTATTCCGTTGGTGACGAGGCATTTGGCTACCTTAAGAGAGTCATAGTTACTCATACCAGTTGCTCCCCGTTTTACCATAGTCACATACTCAAGCTTTCTCTGGCCAGTTCATCAGAAGCGATACGCCATTATTTGTCGACCTTAAGACTTTCACAGTTATTTCTGCCAGGTGCTCCTCGAGTTATCCGATGTTTTTTGCTGGGCGACGAGCATTGGCAACCATAAGAGAGTCACAGTTACTCCTGCAAGTTGCTCTCCGTTTTAACACAGTAAAATCTTCAAGCTTTCTGGAGCCAGTTCAGCACAAGCGATACGCCATTATTTGTCGACCTTAAGACTTTCACAGGTATTTCTGCCAGGTGCTCCTCGAGTTTTCCGATGTTATTGGCTGGGCGACGAGCATTGGCAACCTTAAGAGAGTCACAGTTTCTCCTGCAAGTTGCTCCCCGTTTTAACACAGTAAAATCTTCAAGCTTTCTCGGGACAGTTCGGCACAAGCGATACGCCTTTATTTGTTGACCTTAAGACTTTCACAGTTATTTCTGCTAAATGCTCCTCGAGTTTGCCGATTTATTCCGTTGGTGACGTTGCATTTGGCTACCTTAAGAGAGTCATAGTTACTCCTACCAATTGCTCCCCGTTTTACCATAGTCAAGACTTTCACAGTTATTTCTGCCAGATGCTCCTCGAATTTGCCCATGTATTTCGCCTGGTGACGAGTATTTGGCTACCTTAAGAGTGTCATAGTTACTCCTTCCTGTTGCTCCCTGTTTTATCACAGTCACGTCTTCAAGCTTCCTCTGTCCTGTTCACCAGGAGTTATATCCATTATTAGTCGACCTTAAGACTTTCACAGTTACTCCTGCCAGGTGCCCCTCGAGTTTGCCGATTTATTCCGTTGGTGACGAGGCATTTGGCTACTTTATGAGAGTCATAGTTTTTCATACCAGTTGCTCCCCGTTTTACCATAGTCACATACTTAAGCTTTCTCTGGCCAGTTCATCAGAAGCGATACGCCATTATTTGTCGACCTTAAGACTTTCACAGTTACTCCTGCCAGGTACCCCTCGACTTTGCCGATTTATTCCGTTGGTGACGATGCATTTGGCTACCTTAAGATAGTCATAGTTACTCCTACCAATTGCTCCCCGTTTTACCATAGTCACATTTTCAAGCTTTCTCTGGCCAGTTCACCAGAAGTGATACGCTATTATTTGTCGAACTTAAGACTTTCACAGTTATTTCTGCCAGGTGCTCCTCGAATTTGCCCATGTATTCCGCCTGGTGTCGAGTATTTGGCTACCTTAAGAGTGTCATAGTTACTCCTTCCTGTTGCTCCCTGTTTTATCACAGTCACGTCTTCAAGCTTTCTCTGGCCTGTTCACCAGGAGTTATATCCATTATTAGTCGACTTTAAGACTTTCGCAGTTACTCCTGTCAGGTGCCCCTCGAGTTTGCCGATTTATTCCGTTGGTGACGAGGCATTTGGCTACCTTAAGAGAGTCATAGTTACTCATACCAGTTGCTCCCCGTTTTACCATAGTCACATACTCAAGCTTTCTCTGGCCAGTTCATCAGAAGCGATACGCCATTATTTGTCGACCTTAAGACTTTCACAGTTATTTCTGCCAGGTGCTCCTCGAGTTATCCGATGTTTTTTGCTGGGCGACGAGCATTGGCAACCATAAGAGAGTCACAGTTACTCCTGCAAGTTGCTCTCCGTTTGAACACAGTAAAATCTTCAAGCTTTCTGGAGCCAGTTCAGCACAAGCGATACGCCATTATTTGTCGACCTTAAGACTTTCACAGTTATTTCTGCTAGGTGCTCCTCGAGTTTGCCGATTAATTCCGTCTGGTGACGAGGCATTTGGCTACCTTAAGAGAGTCGTAGTTACTCCTACCAATTGCTCCCCGTTTTACCATAGTCACATATTCAAGCTTTCTCTGACCAGTTCACCAGAAGTGATACGCTATTATTTGTCGAACTTAAGACTTTCACAGTTATTTCTGCCAGGTGCTCCTCGAATTTGCCCATGTATTTCGCCTGGTGACGAGTATTTGGCTACCTTAAGAGTGTCATAGTTACTCCTCCCTGTTGCTCCCTGTTTTATCACAGTCACGTCTTCAAGCATTCTCTGGCCTGTTCACCAGGAGTTATATCCATTATTAGTCGACCTTAAGACTTTCACAGTTACTCCTGCCAGGTGCCCCTCGAGTTTGCCGATTTATTCCGTTGGTGACGAGGCATTTGGCTACCTTAAGAGAGTCATAGTTACTCATACCAGTTGCTCCCCGTTTTACCATAGTCACATACTCAAGCTTTCTCTGGCCAGTTCATCAGAAGCGATACGCCATTATTTGTCGACCTTAAGACTTTCACAGTTATTTCTGCCAGGTGCTCCTCGAGTTATCCGATGTTTTTTGCTGGGCGACGAGCATTGGCAACCATAAGAGAGTCACAGTTACTCCTGCAAGTTGCTCTCCGTTTTAACACAGTAAAATCTTCAAGCTTTCTGGAGCCAGTTCAGCACAAGCGATACGCCATTATTTGTCGACCTTAAGACTTTCACAGGTATTTCTGCCAGGTGCTCCTCGAGTTTTCCGATGTTATTGGCTGGGCGACGAGCATTGGCAACCTTAAGAGAGTCACAGTTTCTCCTGCAAGTTGCTCCCCGTTTTAACACAGTAAAATCTTCAAGCTTTCTCGGGACAGTTCGGCACAAGCGATACGCCTTTATTTGTTGACCTTAAGACTTTCACAGTTATTTCTGCTAAATGCTCCTCGAGTTTGCCGATTTATTCCGTTGGTGACGTTGCATTTGGCTACCTTAAGAGAGTCATAGTTACTCCTACCAATTGCTCCCCGTTTTACCATAGTCAAGACTTTCACAGTTATTTCTGCCAGATGCTCCTCGAATTTGCCCATGTATTTCGCCTGGTGACGAGTATTTGGCTACCTTAAGAGTGTCATAGTTACTCCTTCCTGTTGCTCCCTGTTTTATCACAGTCACGTCTTCAAGCTTCCTCTGTCCTGTTCACCAGGAGTTATATCCATTATTAGTCGACCTTAAGACTTTCACAGTTACTCCTGCCAGGTGCCCCTCGAGTTTGCCGATTTATTCCGTTGGTGACGAGGCATTTGGCTACTTTATGAGAGTCATAGTTTTTCATACCAGTTGCTCCCCGTTTTACCATAGTCACATACTTAAGCTTTCTCTGGCCAGTTCATCAGAAGCGATACGCCATTATTTGTCGACCTTAAGACTTTCACAGTTACTCCTGCCAGGTACCCCTCGACTTTGCCGATTTATTCCGTTGGTGACGATGCATTTGGCTACCTTAAGATAGTCATAGTTACTCCTACCAATTGCTCCCCGTTTTACCATAGTCACATTTTCAAGCTTTCTCTGGCCAGTTCACCAGAAGTGATACGCTATTATTTGTCGAACTTAAGACTTTCACAGTTATTTCTGCCAGGTGCTCCTCGAATTTGCCCATGTATTCCGCCTGGTGTCGAGTATTTGGCTACCTTAAGAGTGTCATAGTTACTCCTTCCTGTTGCTCCCTGTTTTATCACAGTCACGTCTTCAAGCTTTCTCTGGCCTGTTCACCAGGAGTTATATCCATTATTAGTCGACTTTAAGACTTTCGCAGTTACTCCTGTCAGGTGCCCCTCGAGTTTGCCGATTTATTCCGTTGGTGACGAGGCATTTGGCTACCTTAAGAGAGTCATAGTTACTCATACCAGTTGCTCCCCGTTTTACCATAGTCACATACTCAAGCTTTCTCTGGCCAGTTCATCAGAAGCGATACGCCATTATTTGTCGACCTTAAGACTTTCACAGTTATTTCTGCCAGGTGCTCCTCGAGTTATCCGATGTTTTTTGCTGGGCGACGAGCATTGGCAACCATAAGAGAGTCACAGTTACTCCTGCAAGTTGCTCTCCGTTTGAACACAGTAAAATCTTCAAGCTTTCTGGAGCCAGTTCAGCACAAGCGATACGCCATTATTTGTCGACCTTAAGACTTTCACAGTTATTTCTGCTAGGTGCTCCTCGAGTTTGCCGATTAATTCCGTCTGGTGACGAGGCATTTGGCTACCTTAAGAGAGTCGTAGTTACTCCTACCAATTGCTCCCCGTTTTACCATAGTCACATATTCAAGCTTTCTCTGACCAGTTCACCAGAAGTGATACGCTATTATTTGTCGAACTTAAGACTTTCACAGTTATTTCTGCCAGGTGCTCCTCGAATTTGCCCATGTATTTCGCCTGGTGACGAGTATTTGGCTACCTTAAGAGTGTCATAGTTACTCCTCCCTGTTGCTCCCTGTTTTATCACAGTCACGTCTTCAAGCATTCTCTGGCCTGTTCACCAGGAGTTATATCCATTATTAGTCGACCTTAAGACTTTCACAGTTACTCCTGCCAGGTGCCCCTCGAGTTTGCCGATTTATTCCGTTGGTGACGAGGCATTTGGCTACCTTAAGAGAGTCATAGTTACTCATACCAGTTGCTCCCCGTTTTACCATAGTCACATACTCAAGCTTTCTCTGGCCAGTTCATCAGAAGCGATACGCCATTATTTGTCGACCTTAAGACTTTCACAGTTATTTCTGCCAGGTGCTCCTCGAGTTATCCGATGTTTTTTGCTGGGCGACGAGCATTGGCAACCATAAGAGAGTCACAGTTACTCCTGCAAGTTGCTCTCCGTTTTAACACAGTAAAATCTTCAAGCTTTCTGGAGCCAGTTCAGCACAAGCGATACGCCATTATTTGTCGACCTTAAGACTTTCACAGGTATTTCTGCCAGGTGCTCCTCGAGTTTTCCGATGTTATTGGCTGGGCGACGAGCATTGGCAACCTTAAGAGAGTCACAGTTTCTCCTGCAAGTTGCTCCCCGTTTTAACACAGTAAAATCTTCAAGCTTTCTCGGGACAGTTCGGCACAAGCGATACGCCTTTATTTGTTGACCTTAAGACTTTCACAGTTATTTCTGCTAAATGCTCCTCGAGTTTGCCGATTTATTCCGTTGGTGACGTTGCATTTGGCTACCTTAAGAGAGTCATAGTTACTCCTACCAATTGCTCCCCGTTTTACCATAGTCAAGACTTTCACAGTTATTTCTGCCAGATGCTCCTCGAATTTGCCCATGTATTTCGCCTGGTGACGAGTATTTGGCTACCTTAAGAGTGTCATAGTTACTCCTTCCTGTTGCTCCCTGTTTTATCACAGTCACGTCTTCAAGCTTCCTCTGTCCTGTTCACCAGGAGTTATATCCATTATTAGTCGACCTTAAGACTTTCACAGTTACTCCTGCCAGGTGCCCCTCGAGTTTGCCGATTTATTCCGTTGGTGACGAGGCATTTGGCTACTTTATGAGAGTCATAGTTTTTCATACCAGTTGCTCCCCGTTTTACCATAGTCACATACTTAAGCTTTCTCTGGCCAGTTCATCAGAAGCGATACGCCATTATTTGTCGACCTTAAGACTTTCACAGTTACTCCTGCCAGGTACCCCTCGACTTTGCCGATTTATTCCGTTGGTGACGATGCATTTGGCTACCTTAAGATAGTCATAGTTACTCCTACCATTTGCTCCCCGTTTTACCATAGTCACATTTTCAAGCTTTCTCTAGCCAGTTCACCAGAAGTGATACGCTATTATTTGTCGAACTTAAGACTTTCACAGTTATTTCTGCCAGGTGCTCCTCGAATTTGCCCATGTATTCCGCCTGGTGTCGAGTATTTGGCTACCTTAAGAGTGTCATAGTTACTCCTTCCTGTTGCTCCCTGTTTTATCACAGTCACGTCTTCAAGCTTTCTCTGGCCTGTTCACCAGGAGTTATATCCATTATTAGTCGACTTTAAGACTTTCACAGTTACTCCTGTCAGGTGCCCCTCGAGTTTGCCGATTTATTCCGTTGGTGACGAGGCATTTGGCTACCTTAAGAGAGTCATAGTTACTCATACCAGTTGCTCCCCGTTTTACCATAGTCACATACTCAAGCTTTCTCTGGCCAGTTCATCAGAAGCGATACGCCATTATTTGTCGACCTTAAGACTTTCACAGTTATTTCTGCCAGGTGCTCCTCGAGTTATCCGATGTTTTTTGCTGGGCGACGAGCATTGGCAACCATAAGAGAGTCACAGTTACTCCTGCAAGTTGCTCTCCGTTTGAACACAGTAAAATCTTCAAGCTTTCTGGAGCCAGTTCAGCACAAGCGATACGCCATTATTTGTCGACCTTAAGACTTTCACAGTTATTTCTGCTAGGTGCTCCTCGAGTTTGCCGATTAATTCCGTCTGGTGACGAGGCATTTGGCGACCTTAAGAGAGTCGTAGTTACTCCTACCAATTGCTCCCCGTTTTACCATAGTCACATATTCAAGCTTTCTCTGACCAGTTCACCAGAAGTGATACGCTATTATTTGTCGAACTTAAGACTTTCACAGTTATTTCTGCCAGGTGCTCCTCGAATTTGCCCATGTATTTCGCCTGGTGACGAGTATTTGGCTACCTTAAGAGTGTCATAGTTACTCCTCCCTGTTGCTCCCTGTTTTATCACAGTCACGTCTTCAAGCATTCTCTGGCCTGTTCACCAGGAGTTATATCCATTATTAGTCGACCTTAAGACTTTCACAGTTACTCCTGCCAGGTGCCCCTCGAGTTTGCCGATTTATTCCGTTGGTGACGAGGCATTTGGCTACCTTAAGAGAGTCATAGTTACTCATACCAGTTGCTCCCCGTTTTACCATAGTCACATACTCAAGCTTTCTCTGGCCAGTTCATCAGAAGCGATACGCCATTATTTGTCGACCTTAAGACTTTCACAGTTATTTCTGCCAGGTGCTCCTCGAGTTATCCGATGTTTTTTGCTGGGCGACGAGCATTGGCAACCATAAGAGAGTCACAGTTACTCCTGCAAGTTGCTCTCCGTTTTAACACAGTAAAATCTTCAAGCTTTCTGGAGCCAGTTCAGCACAAGCGATACGCCATTATTTGTCGACCTTAAGACTTTCACAGGTATTTCTGCCAGGTGCTCCTCGAGTTTTCCGATGTTATTGGCTGGGCGACGAGCATTGGCAACCTTAAGAGAGTCACAGTTTCTCCTGCAAGTTGCTCCCCGTTTTAACACAGTAAAATCTTCAAGCTTTCTCGGGACAGTTCGGCACAAGCGATACGCCTTTATTTGTTGACCTTAAGACTTTCACAGTTATTTCTGCTAAATGCTCCTCGAGTTTGCCGATTTATTCCGTTGGTGACGTTGCATTTGGCTACCTTAAGAGAGTCATAGTTACTCCTACCAATTGCTCCCCGTTTTACCATAGTCAAGACTTTCACAGTTATTTCTGCCAGATGCTCCTCGAATTTGCCCATGTATTTCGCCTGGTGACGAGTATTTGGCTACCTTAAGAGTGTCATAGTTACTCCTTCCTGTTGCTCCCTGTTTTATCACAGTCACGTCTTCAAGCTTCCTCTGTCCTGTTCACCAGGAGTTATATCCATTATTAGTCGACCTTAAGACTTTCACAGTTACTCCTGCCAGGTGCCCCTCGAGTTTGCCGATTTATTCCGTTGGTGACGAGGCATTTGGCTACTTTATGAGAGTCATAGTTTTTCATACCAGTTGCTCCCCGTTTTACCATAGTCACATACTTAAGCTTTCTCTGGCCAGTTCATCAGAAGCGATACGCCATTATTTGTCGACCTTAAGACTTTCACAGTTACTCCTGCCAGGTACCCCTCGACTTTGCCGATTTATTCCGTTGGTGACGATGCATTTGGCTACCTTAAGATAGTCATAGTTACTCCTACCAATTGCTCCCCGTTTTACCATAGTCACATTTTCAAGCTTTCTCTGGCCAGTTCACCAGAAGTGATACGCTATTATTTGTCGAACTTAAGACTTTCACAGTTATTTCTGCCAGGTGCTCCTCGAATTTGCCCATGTATTCCGCCTGGTGTCGAGTATTTGGCTACCTTAAGAGTGTCATAGTTACTCCTTCCTGTTGCTCCCTGTTTTATCACAGTCACGTCTTCAAGCTTTCTCTGGCCTGTTCACCAGGAGTTATATCCATTATTAGTCGACTTTAAGACTTTCGCAGTTACTCCTGTCAGGTGCCCCTCGAGTTTGCCGATTTATTCCGTTGGTGACGAGGCATTTGGCTACCTTAAGAGAGTCATAGTTACTCATACCAGTTGCTCCCCGTTTTACCATAGTCACATACTCAAGCTTTCTCTGGCCAGTTCATCAGAAGCGATACGCCATTATTTGTCGACCTTAAGACTTTCACAGTTATTTCTGCCAGGTGCTCCTCGAGTTATCCGATGTTTTTTGCTGGGCGACGAGCATTGGCAACCATAAGAGAGTCACAGTTACTCCTGCAAGTTGCTCTCCGTTTGAACACAGTAAAATCTTCAAGCTTTCTGGAGCCAGTTCAGCACAAGCGATACGCCATTATTTGTCGACCTTAAGACTTTCACAGTTATTTCTGCTAGGTGCTCCTCGAGTTTGCCGATTAATTCCGTCTGGTGACGAGGCATTTGGCGACCTTAAGAGAGTCGTAGTTACTCCTACCAATTGCTCCCCGTTTTACCATAGTCACATATTCAAGCTTTCTCTGACCAGTTCACCAGAAGTGATACGCTATTATTTGTCGAACTTAAGACTTTCACAGTTATTTCTGCCAGGTGCTCCTCGAATTTGCCCATGTATTTCGCCTGGTGACGAGTATTTGGCTACCTTAAGAGTGTCATAGTTACTCCTCCCTGTTGCTCCCTGTTTTATCACAGTCACGTCTTCAAGCATTCTCTGGCCTGTTCACCAGGAGTTATATCCATTATTAGTCGACCTTAAGACTTTCACAGTTACTCCTGCCAGGTGCCCCTCGAGTTTGCCGATTTATTCCGTTGGTGACGAGGCATTTGGCTACCTTAAGAGAGTCATAGTTACTCATACCAGTTGCTCCCCGTTTTACCATAGTCACATACTCAAGCTTTCTCTGGCCAGTTCATCAGAAGCGATACGCCATTATTTGTCGACCTTAAGACTTTCACAGTTATTTCTGCCAGGTGCTCCTCGAGTTATCCGATGTTTTTTGCTGGGCGACGAGCATTGGCAACCATAAGAGAGTCACAGTTACTCCTGCAAGTTGCTCTCCGTTTTAACACAGTAAAATCTTCAAGCTTTCTGGAGCCAGTTCAGCACAAGCGATACGCCATTATTTGTCGACCTTAAGACTTTCACAGGTATTTCTGCCAGGTGCTCCTCGAGTTTTCCGATGTTATTGGCTGGGCGACGAGCATTGGCAACCTTAAGAGAGTCACAGTTTCTCCTGCAAGTTGCTCCCCGTTTTAACACAGTAAAATCTTCAAGCTTTCTCGGGACAGTTCGGCACAAGCGATACGCCTTTATTTGTTGACCTTAAGACTTTCACAGTTATTTCTGCTAAATGCTCCTCGAGTTTGCCGATTTATTCCGTTGGTGACGTTGCATTTGGCTACCTTAAGAGAGTCATAGTTACTCCTACCAATTGCTCCCCGTTTTACCATAGTCAAGACTTTCACAGTTATTTCTGCCAGATGCTCCTCGAATTTGCCCATGTATTTCGCCTGGTGACGAGTATTTGGCTACCTTAAGAGTGTCATAGTTACTCCTTCCTGTTGCTCCCTGTTTTATCACAGTCACGTCTTCAAGCTTCCTCTGTCCTGTTCACCAGGAGTTATATCCATTATTAGTCGACCTTAAGACTTTCACAGTTACTCCTGCCAGGTGCCCCTCGAGTTTGCCGATTTATTCCGTTGGTGACGAGGCATTTGGCTACTTTATGAGAGTCATAGTTTTTCATACCAGTTGCTCCCCGTTTTACCATAGTCACATACTTAAGCTTTCTCTGGCCAGTTCATCAGAAGCGATACGCCATTATTTGTCGACCTTAAGACTTTCACAGTTACTCCTGCCAGGTACCCCTCGACTTTGCCGATTTATTCCGTTGGTGACGATGCATTTGGCTACCTTAAGATAGTCATAGTTACTCCTACCATTTGCTCCCCGTTTTACCATAGTCACATTTTCAAGCTTTCTCTAGCCAGTTCACCAGAAGTGATACGCTATTATTTGTCGAACTTAAGACTTTCACAGTTATTTCTGCCAGGTGCTCCTCGAATTTGCCCATGTATTCCGCCTGGTGTCGAGTATTTGGCTACCTTAAGAGTGTCATAGTTACTCCTTCCTGTTGCTCCCTGTTTTATCACAGTCACGTCTTCAAGCTTTCTCTGGCCTGTTCACCAGGAGTTATATCCATTATTAGTCGACTTTAAGACTTTCGCAGTTACTCCTGTCAGGTGCCCCTCGAGTTTGCCGATTTATTCCGTTGGTGACGAGGCATTTGGCTACCTTAAGAGAGTCATAGTTACTCATACCAGTTGCTCCCCGTTTTACCATAGTCACATACTCAAGCTTTCTCTGGCCAGTTCATCAGAAGCGATACGCCATTATTTGTCGACCTTAAGACTTTCACAGTTATTTCTGCCAGGTGCTCCTCGAGTTATCCGATGTTTTTTGCTGGGCGACGAGCATTGGCAACCATAAGAGAGTCACAGTTACTCCTGCAAGTTGCTCTCCGTTTGAACACAGTAAAATCTTCAAGCTTTCTGGAGCCAGTTCAGCACAAGCGATACGCCATTATTTGTCGACCTTAAGACTTTCACAGTTATTTCTGCTAGGTGCTCCTCGAGTTTGCCGATTAATTCCGTCTGGTGACGAGGCATTTGGCGACCTTAAGAGAGTCGTAGTTACTCCTACCAATTGCTCCCCGTTTTACCATAGTCACATATTCAAGCTTTCTCTGACCAGTTCACCAGAAGTGATACGCTATTATTTGTCGAACTTAAGACTTTCACAGTTATTTCTGCCAGGTGCTCCTCGAATTTGCCCATGTATTTCGCCTGGTGACGAGTATTTGGCTACCTTAAGAGTGTCATAGTTACTCCTCCCTGTTGCTCCCTGTTTTATCACAGTCACGTCTTCAAGCATTCTCTGGCCTGTTCACCAGGAGTTATATCCATTATTAGTCGACCTTAAGACTTTCACAGTTACTCCTGCCAGGTGCCCCTCGAGTTTGCCGATTTATTCCGTTGGTGACGAGGCATTTGGCTACCTTAAGAGAGTCATAGTTACTCATACCAGTTGCTCCCCGTTTTACCATAGTCACATACTCAAGCTTTCTCTGGCCAGTTCATCAGAAGCGATACGCCATTATTTGTCGACCTTAAGACTTTCACAGTTATTTCTGCCAGGTGCTCCTCGAGTTATCCGATGTTTTTTGCTGGGCGACGAGCATTGGCAACCATAAGAGAGTCACAGTTACTCCTGCAAGTTGCTCTCCGTTTTAACACAGTAAAATCTTCAAGCTTTCTGGAGCCAGTTCAGCACAAGCGATACGCCATTATTTGTCGACCTTAAGACTTTCACAGGTATTTCTGCCAGGTGCTCCTCGAGTTTTCCGATGTTATTGGCTGGGCGACGAGCATTGGCAACCTTAAGAGAGTCACAGTTTCTCCTGCAAGTTGCTCCCCGTTTTAACACAGTAAAATCTTCAAGCTTTCTCGGGACAGTTCGGCACAAGCGATACGCCTTTATTTGTTGACCTTAAGACTTTCACAGTTATTTCTGCTAAATGCTCCTCGAGTTTGCCGATTTATTCCGTTGGTGACGTTGCATTTGGCTACCTTAAGAGAGTCATAGTTACTCCTACCAATTGCTCCCCGTTTTACCATAGTCAAGACTTTCACAGTTATTTCTGCCAGATGCTCCTCGAATTTGCCCATGTATTTCGCCTGGTGACGAGTATTTGGCTACCTTAAGAGTGTCATAGTTACTCCTTCCTGTTGCTCCCTGTTTTATCACAGTCACGTCTTCAAGCTTCCTCTGTCCTGTTCACCAGGAGTTATATCCATTATTAGTCGACCTTAAGACTTTCACAGTTACTCCTGCCAGGTGCCCCTCGAGTTTGCCGATTTATTCCGTTGGTGACGAGGCATTTGGCTACTTTATGAGAGTCATAGTTTTTCATACCAGTTGCTCCCCGTTTTACCATAGTCACATACTTAAGCTTTCTCTGGCCAGTTCATCAGAAGCGATACGCCATTATTTGTCGACCTTAAGACTTTCACAGTTACTCCTGCCAGGTACCCCTCGACTTTGCCGATTTATTCCGTTGGTGACGATGCATTTGGCTACCTTAAGATAGTCATAGTTACTCCTACCAATTGCTCCCCGTTTTACCATAGTCACATTTTCAAGCTTTCTCTGGCCAGTTCACCAGAAGTGATACGCTATTATTTGTCGAACTTAAGACTTTCACAGTTATTTCTGCCAGGTGCTCCTCGAATTTGCCCATGTATTCCGCCTGGTGTCGAGTATTTGGCTACCTTAAGAGTGTCATAGTTACTCCTTCCTGTTGCTCCCTGTTTTATCACAGTCACGTCTTCAAGCTTTCTCTGGCCTGTTCACCAGGAGTTATATCCATTATTAGTCGACTTTAAGACTTTCGCAGTTACTCCTGTCAGGTGCCCCTCGAGTTTGCCGATTTATTCCGTTGGTGACGAGGCATTTGGCTACCTTAAGAGAGTCATAGTTACTCATACCAGTTGCTCCCCGTTTTACCATAGTCACATACTCAAGCTTTCTCTGGCCAGTTCATCAGAAGCGATACGCCATTATTTGTCGACCTTAAGACTTTCACAGTTATTTCTGCCAGGTGCTCCTCGAGTTATCCGATGTTTTTTGCTGGGCGACGAGCATTGGCAACCATAAGAGAGTCACAGTTACTCCTGCAAGTTGCTCTCCGTTTGAACACAGTAAAATCTTCAAGCTTTCTGGAGCCAGTTCAGCACAAGCGATACGCCATTATTTGTCGACCTTAAGACTTTCACAGTTATTTCTGCTAGGTGCTCCTCGAGTTTGCCGATTAATTCCGTCTGGTGACGAGGCATTTGGCTACCTTAAGAGAGTCGTAGTTACTCCTACCAATTGCTCCCCGTTTTACCATAGTCACATATTCAAGCTTTCTCTGACCAGTTCACCAGAAGTGATACGCTATTATTTGTCGAACTTAAGACTTTCACAGTTATTTCTGCCAGGTGCTCCTCGAATTTGCCCATGTATTTCGCCTGGTGACGAGTATTTGGCTACCTTAAGAGTGTCATAGTTACTCCTCCCTGTTGCTCCCTGTTTTATCACAGTCACGTCTTCAAGCATTCTCTGGCCTGTTCACCAGGAGTTATATCCATTATTAGTCGACCTTAAGACTTTCACAGTTACTCCTGCCAGGTGCCCCTCGAGTTTGCCGATTTATTCCGTTGGTGACGAGGCATTTGGCTACCTTAAGAGAGTCATAGTTACTCATACCAGTTGCTCCCCGTTTTACCATAGTCACATACTCAAGCTTTCTCTGGCCAGTTCATCAGAAGCGATACGCCATTATTTGTCGACCTTAAGACTTTCACAGTTATTTCTGCCAGGTGCTCCTCGAGTTATCCGATGTTTTTTGCTGGGCGACGAGCATTGGCAACCATAAGAGAGTCACAGTTACTCCTGCAAGTTGCTCTCCGTTTTAACACAGTAAAATCTTCAAGCTTTCTGGAGCCAGTTCAGCACAAGCGATACGCCATTATTTGTCGACCTTAAGACTTTCACAGGTATTTCTGCCAGGTGCTCCTCGAGTTTTCCGATGTTATTGGCTGGGCGACGAGCATTGGCAACCTTAAGAGAGTCACAGTTTCTCCTGCAAGTTGCTCCCCGTTTTAACACAGTAAAATCTTCAAGCTTTCTCGGGACAGTTCGGCACAAGCGATACGCCTTTATTTGTTGACCTTAAGACTTTCACAGTTATTTCTGCTAAATGCTCCTCGAGTTTGCCGATTTATTCCGTTGGTGACGTTGCATTTGGCTACCTTAAGAGAGTCATAGTTACTCCTACCAATTGCTCCCCGTTTTACCATAGTCAAGACTTTCACAGTTATTTCTGCCAGATGCTCCTCGAATTTGCCCATGTATTTCGCCTGGTGACGAGTATTTGGCTACCTTAAGAGTGTCATAGTTACTCCTTCCTGTTGCTCCCTGTTTTATCACAGTCACGTCTTCAAGCTTCCTCTGTCCTGTTCACCAGGAGTTATATCCATTATTAGTCGACCTTAAGACTTTCACAGTTACTCCTGCCAGGTGCCCCTCGAGTTTGCCGATTTATTCCGTTGGTGACGAGGCATTTGGCTACTTTATGAGAGTCATAGTTTTTCATACCAGTTGCTCCCCGTTTTACCATAGTCACATACTTAAGCTTTCTCTGGCCAGTTCATCAGAAGCGATACGCCATTATTTGTCGACCTTAAGACTTTCACAGTTACTCCTGCCAGGTACCCCTCGACTTTGCCGATTTATTCCGTTGGTGACGATGCATTTGGCTACCTTAAGATAGTCATAGTTACTCCTACCAATTGCTCCCCGTTTTACCATAGTCACATTTTCAAGCTTTCTCTGGCCAGTTCACCAGAAGTGATACGCTATTATTTGTCGAACTTAAGACTTTCACAGTTATTTCTGCCAGGTGCTCCTCGAATTTGCCCATGTATTCCGCCTGGTGTCGAGTATTTGGCTACCTTAAGAGTGTCATAGTTACTCCTTCCTGTTGCTCCCTGTTTTATCACAGTCACGTCTTCAAGCTTTCTCTGGCCTGTTCACCAGGAGTTATATCCATTATTAGTCGACTTTAAGACTTTCGCAGTTACTCCTGTCAGGTGCCCCTCGAGTTTGCCGATTTATTCCGTTGGTGACGAGGCATTTGGCTACCTTAAGAGAGTCATAGTTACTCATACCAGTTGCTCCCCGTTTTACCATAGTCACATACTCAAGCTTTCTCTGGCCAGTTCATCAGAAGCGATACGCCATTATTTGTCGACCTTAAGACTTTCACAGTTATTTCTGCCAGGTGCTCCTCGAGTTATCCGATGTTTTTTGCTGGGCGACGAGCATTGGCAACCATAAGAGAGTCACAGTTACTCCTGCAAGTTGCTCTCCGTTTGAACACAGTAAAATCTTCAAGCTTTCTGGAGCCAGTTCAGCACAAGCGATACGCCATTATTTGTCGACCTTAAGACTTTCACAGTTATTTCTGCTAGGTGCTCCTCGAGTTTGCCGATTAATTCCGTCTGGTGACGAGGCATTTGGCTACCTTAAGAGAGTCGTAGTTACTCCTACCAATTGCTCCCCGTTTTACCATAGTCACATATTCAAGCTTTCTCTGACCAGTTCACCAGAAGTGATACGCTATTATTTGTCGAACTTAAGACTTTCACAGTTATTTCTGCCAGGTGCTCCTCGAATTTGCCCATGTATTTCGCCTGGTGACGAGTATTTGGCTACCTTAAGAGTGTCATAGTTACTCCTCCCTGTTGCTCCCTGTTTTATCACAGTCACGTCTTCAAGCATTCTCTGGCCTGTTCACCAGGAGTTATATCCATTATTAGTCGACCTTAAGACTTTCACAGTTACTCCTGCCAGGTGCCCCTCGAGTTTGCCGATTTATTCCGTTGGTGACGAGGCATTTGGCTACCTTAAGAGAGTCATAGTTACTCATACCAGTTGCTCCCCGTTTTACCATAGTCACATACTCAAGCTTTCTCTGGCCAGTTCATCAGAAGCGATACGCCATTATTTGTCGACCTTAAGACTTTCACAGTTATTTCTGCCAGGTGCTCCTCGAGTTATCCGATGTTTTTTGCTGGGCGACGAGCATTGGCAACCATAAGAGAGTCACAGTTACTCCTGCAAGTTGCTCTCCGTTTTAACACAGTAAAATCTTCAAGCTTTCTGGAGCCAGTTCAGCACAAGCGATACGCCATTATTTGTCGACCTTAAGACTTTCACAGGTATTTCTGCCAGGTGCTCCTCGAGTTTTCCGATGTTATTGGCTGGGCGACGAGCATTGGCAACCTTAAGAGAGTCACAGTTTCTCCTGCAAGTTGCTCCCCGTTTTAACACAGTAAAATCTTCAAGCTTTCTCGGGACAGTTCGGCACAAGCGATACGCCTTTATTTGTTGACCTTAAGACTTTCACAGTTATTTCTGCTAAATGCTCCTCGAGTTTGCCGATTTATTCCGTTGGTGACGTTGCATTTGGCTACCTTAAGAGAGTCATAGTTACTCCTACCAATTGCTCCCCGTTTTACCATAGTCAAGACTTTCACAGTTATTTCTGCCAGATGCTCCTCGAATTTGCCCATGTATTTCGCCTGGTGACGAGTATTTGGCTACCTTAAGAGTGTCATAGTTACTCCTTCCTGTTGCTCCCTGTTTTATCACAGTCACGTCTTCAAGCTTCCTCTGTCCTGTTCACCAGGAGTTATATCCATTATTAGTCGACCTTAAGACTTTCACAGTTACTCCTGCCAGGTGCCCCTCGAGTTTGCCGATTTATTCCGTTGGTGACGAGGCATTTGGCTACTTTATGAGAGTCATAGTTTTTCATACCAGTTGCTCCCCGTTTTACCATAGTCACATACTTAAGCTTTCTCTGGCCAGTTCATCAGAAGCGATACGCCATTATTTGTCGACCTTAAGACTTTCACAGTTACTCCTGCCAGGTACCCCTCGACTTTGCCGATTTATTCCGTTGGTGACGATGCATTTGGCTACCTTAAGATAGTCGTAGTTACTCCTACCAATTGCTCCCCGTTTTACCATAGTCACATTTTCAAGCTTTCTCTAGCCAGTTCACCAGAAGTGATACGCTATTATTTGTCGAACTTAAGACTTTCACAGTTATTTCTGCCAGGTGCTCCTCGAATTTGCCCATGTATTCCGCCTGGTGTCGAGTATTTGGCTACCTTAAGAGTGTCATAGTTACTCCTTCCTGTTGCTCCCTGTTTTATCACAGTCACGTCTTCAAGCTTTCTCTGGCCTGTTCACCAGGAGTTATATCCATTATTAGTCGACTTTAAGACTTTCGCAGTTACTCCTGTCAGGTGCCCCTCGAGTTTGCCGATTTATTCCGTTGGTGACGAGGCATTTGGCTACCTTAAGAGAGTCATAGTTACTCATACCAGTTGCTCCCCGTTTTACCATAGTCACATACTCAAGCTTTCTCTGGCCAGTTCATCAGAAGCGATACGCCATTATTTGTCGACCTTAAGACTTTCACAGTTATTTCTGCCAGGTGCTCCTCGAGTTATCCGATGTTTTTTGCTGGGCGACGAGCATTGGCAACCATAAGAGAGTCACAGTTACTCCTGCAAGTTGCTCTCCGTTTGAACACAGTAAAATCTTCAAGCTTTCTGGAGCCAGTTCAGCACAAGCGATACGCCATTATTTGTCGACCTTAAGACTTTCACAGTTATTTCTGCTAGGTGCTCCTCGAGTTTGCCGATTAATTCCGTCTGGTGACGAGGCATTTGGCGACCTTAAGAGAGTCGTAGTTACTCCTACCAATTGCTCCCCGTTTTACCATAGTCACATATTCAAGCTTTCTCTGACCAGTTCACCAGAAGTGATACGCTATTATTTGTCGAACTTAAGACTTTCACAGTTATTTCTGCCAGGTGCTCCTCGAATTTGCCCATGTATTTCGCCTGGTGACGAGTATTTGGCTACCTTAAGAGTGTCATAGTTACTCCTCCCTGTTGCTCCCTGTTTTATCACAGTCACGTCTTCAAGCATTCTCTGGCCTGTTCACCAGGAGTTATATCCATTATTAGTCGACCTTAAGACTTTCACAGTTACTCCTGCCAGGTGCCCCTCGAGTTTGCCGATTTATTCCGTTGGTGACGAGGCATTTGGCTACCTTAAGAGAGTCATAGTTACTCATACCAGTTGCTCCCCGTTTTACCATAGTCACATACTCAAGCTTTCTCTGGCCAGTTCATCAGAAGCGATACGCCATTATTTGTCGACCTTAAGACTTTCACAGTTATTTCTGCCAGGTGCTCCTCGAGTTATCCGATGTTTTTTGCTGGGCGACGAGCATTGGCAACCATAAGAGAGTCACAGTTACTCCTGCAAGTTGCTCTCCGTTTTAACACAGTAAAATCTTCAAGCTTTCTGGAGCCAGTTCAGCACAAGCGATACGCCATTATTTGTCGACCTTAAGACTTTCACAGGTATTTCTGCCAGGTGCTCCTCGAGTTTTCCGATGTTATTGGCTGGGCGACGAGCATTGGCAACCTTAAGAGAGTCACAGTTTCTCCTGCAAGTTGCTCCCCGTTTTAACACAGTAAAATCTTCAAGCTTTCTCGGGACAGTTCGGCACAAGCGATACGCCTTTATTTGTTGACCTTAAGACTTTCACAGTTATTTCTGCTAAATGCTCCTCGAGTTTGCCGATTTATTCCGTTGGTGACGTTGCATTTGGCTACCTTAAGAGAGTCATAGTTACTCCTACCAATTGCTCCCCGTTTTACCATAGTCAAGACTTTCACAGTTATTTCTGCCAGATGCTCCTCGAATTTGCCCATGTATTTCGCCTGGTGACGAGTATTTGGCTACCTTAAGAGTGTCATAGTTACTCCTTCCTGTTGCTCCCTGTTTTATCACAGTCACGTCTTCAAGCTTCCTCTGTCCTGTTCACCAGGAGTTATATCCATTATTAGTCGACCTTAAGACTTTCACAGTTACTCCTGCCAGGTGCCCCTCGAGTTTGCCGATTTATTCCGTTGGTGACGAGGCATTTGGCTACTTTATGAGAGTCATAGTTTTTCATACCAGTTGCTCCCCGTTTTACCATAGTCACATACTTAAGCTTTCTCTGGCCAGTTCATCAGAAGCGATACGCCATTATTTGTCGACCTTAAGACTTTCACAGTTACTCCTGCCAGGTACCCCTCGACTTTGCCGATTTATTCCGTTGGTGACGATGCATTTGGCTACCTTAAGATAGTCATAGTTACTCCTACCAATTGCTCCCCGTTTTACCATAGTCACATTTTCAAGCTTTCTCTAGCCAGTTCACCAGAAGTGATACGCTATTATTTGTCGAACTTAAGACTTTCACAGTTATTTCTGCCAGGTGCTCCTCGAATTTGCCCATGTATTCCGCCTGGTGTCGAGTATTTGGCTACCTTAAGAGTGTCATAGTTACTCCTTCCTGTTGCTCCCTGTTTTATCACAGTCACGTCTTCAAGCTTTCTCTGGCCTGTTCACCAGGAGTTATATCCATTATTAGTCGACTTTAAGACTTTCGCAGTTACTCCTGTCAGGTGCCCCTCGAGTTTGCCGATTTATTCCGTTGGTGACGAGGCATTTGGCTACCTTAAGAGAGTCATAGTTACTCATACCAGTTGCTCCCCGTTTTACCATAGTCACATACTCAAGCTTTCTCTGGCCAGTTCATCAGAAGCGATACGCCATTATTTGTCGACCTTAAGACTTTCACAGTTATTTCTGCCAGGTGCTCCTCGAGTTATCCGATGTTTTTTGCTGGGCGACGAGCATTGGCAACCATAAGAGAGTCACAGTTACTCCTGCAAGTTGCTCTCCGTTTGAACACAGTAAAATCTTCAAGCTTTCTGGAGCCAGTTCAGCACAAGCGATACGCCATTATTTGTCGACCTTAAGACTTTCACAGTTATTTCTGCTAGGTGCTCCTCGAGTTTGCCGATTAATTCCGTCTGGTGACGAGGCATTTGGCTACCTTAAGAGAGTCGTAGTTACTCCTACCAATTGCTCCCCGTTTTACCATAGTCACATATTCAAGCTTTCTCTGACCAGTTCACCAGAAGTGATACGCTATTATTTGTCGAACTTAAGACTTTCACAGTTATTTCTGCCAGGTGCTCCTCGAATTTGCCCATGTATTTCGCCTGGTGACGAGTATTTGGCTACCTTAAGAGTGTCATAGTTACTCCTCCCTGTTGCTCCCTGTTTTATCACAGTCACGTCTTCAAGCATTCTCTGGCCTGTTCACCAGGAGTTATATCCATTATTAGTCGACCTTAAGACTTTCACAGTTACTCCTGCCAGGTGCCCCTCGAGTTTGCCGATTTATTCCGTTGGTGACGAGGCATTTGGCTACCTTAAGAGAGTCATAGTTACTCATACCAGTTGCTCCCCGTTTTACCATAGTCACATACTCAAGCTTTCTCTGGCCAGTTCATCAGAAGCGATACGCCATTATTTGTCGACCTTAAGACTTTCACAGTTATTTCTGCCAGGTGCTCCTCGAGTTATCCGATGTTTTTTGCTGGGCGACGAGCATTGGCAACCATAAGAGAGTCACAGTTACTCCTGCAAGTTGCTCTCCGTTTTAACACAGTAAAATCTTCAAGCTTTCTGGAGCCAGTTCAGCACAAGCGATACGCCATTATTTGTCGACCTTAAGACTTTCACAGGTATTTCTGCCAGGTGCTCCTCGAGTTTTCCGATGTTATTGGCTGGGCGACGAGCATTGGCAACCTTAAGAGAGTCACAGTTTCTCCTGCAAGTTGCTCCCCGTTTTAACACAGTAAAATCTTCAAGCTTTCTCGGGACAGTTCGGCACAAGCGATACGCCTTTATTTGTTGACCTTAAGACTTTCACAGTTATTTCTGCTAAATGCTCCTCGAGTTTGCCGATTTATTCCGTTGGTGACGTTGCATTTGGCTACCTTAAGAGAGTCATAGTTACTCCTACCAATTGCTCCCCGTTTTACCATAGTCAAGACTTTCACAGTTATTTCTGCCAGATGCTCCTCGAATTTGCCCATGTATTTCGCCTGGTGACGAGTATTTGGCTACCTTAAGAGTGTCATAGTTACTCCTTCCTGTTGCTCCCTGTTTTATCACAGTCACGTCTTCAAGCTTCCTCTGTCCTGTTCACCAGGAGTTATATCCATTATTAGTCGACCTTAAGACTTTCACAGTTACTCCTGCCAGGTGCCCCTCGAGTTTGCCGATTTATTCCGTTGGTGACGAGGCATTTGGCTACTTTATGAGAGTCATAGTTTTTCATACCAGTTGCTCCCCGTTTTACCATAGTCACATACTTAAGCTTTCTCTGGCCAGTTCATCAGAAGCGATACGCCATTATTTGTCGACCTTAAGACTTTCACAGTTACTCCTGCCAGGTACCCCTCGACTTTGCCGATTTATTCCGTTGGTGACGATGCATTTGGCTACCTTAAGATAGTCGTAGTTACTCCTACCAATTGCTCCCCGTTTTACCATAGTCACATTTTCAAGCTTTCTCTAGCCAGTTCACCAGAAGTGATACGCTATTATTTGTCGAACTTAAGACTTTCACAGTTATTTCTGCCAGGTGCTCCTCGAATTTGCCCATGTATTCCGCCTGGTGTCGAGTATTTGGCTACCTTAAGAGTGTCATAGTTACTCCTTCCTGTTGCTCCCTGTTTTATCACAGTCACGTCTTCAAGCTTTCTCTGGCCTGTTCACCAGGAGTTATATCCATTATTAGTCGACTTTAAGACTTTCGCAGTTACTCCTGTCAGGTGCCCCTCGAGTTTGCCGATTTATTCCGTTGGTGACGAGGCATTTGGCTACCTTAAGAGAGTCATAGTTACTCATACCAGTTGCTCCCCGTTTTACCATAGTCACATACTCAAGCTTTCTCTGGCCAGTTCATCAGAAGCGATACGCCATTATTTGTCGACCTTAAGACTTTCACAGTTATTTCTGCCAGGTGCTCCTCGAGTTATCCGATGTTTTTTGCTGGGCGACGAGCATTGGCAACCATAAGAGAGTCACAGTTACTCCTGCAAGTTGCTCTCCGTTTGAACACAGTAAAATCTTCAAGCTTTCTGGAGCCAGTTCAGCACAAGCGATACGCCATTATTTGTCGACCTTAAGACTTTCACAGTTATTTCTGCTAGGTGCTCCTCGAGTTTGCCGATTAATTCCGTCTGGTGACGAGGCATTTGGCTACCTTAAGAGAGTCGTAGTTACTCCTACCAATTGCTCCCCGTTTTACCATAGTCACATATTCAAGCTTTCTCTGACCAGTTCACCAGAAGTGATACGCTATTATTTGTCGAACTTAAGACTTTCACAGTTATTTCTGCCAGGTGCTCCTCGAATTTGCCCATGTATTTCGCCTGGTGACGAGTATTTGGCTACCTTAAGAGTGTCATAGTTACTCCTCCCTGTTGCTCCCTGTTTTATCACAGTCACGTCTTCAAGCATTCTCTGGCCTGTTCACCAGGAGTTATATCCATTATTAGTCGACCTTAAGACTTTCACAGTTACTCCTGCCAGGTGCCCCTCGAGTTTGCCGATTTATTCCGTTGGTGACGAGGCATTTGGCTACCTTAAGAGAGTCATAGTTACTCATACCAGTTGCTCCCCGTTTTACCATAGTCACATACTCAAGCTTTCTCTGGCCAGTTCATCAGAAGCGATACGCCATTATTTGTCGACCTTAAGACTTTCACAGTTATTTCTGCCAGGTGCTCCTCGAGTTATCCGATGTTTTTTGCTGGGCGACGAGCATTGGCAACCATAAGAGAGTCACAGTTACTCCTGCAAGTTGCTCTCCGTTTTAACACAGTAAAATCTTCAAGCTTTCTGGAGCCAGTTCAGCACAAGCGATACGCCATTATTTGTCGACCTTAAGACTTTCACAGGTATTTCTGCCAGGTGCTCCTCGAGTTTTCCGATGTTATTGGCTGGGCGACGAGCATTGGCAACCTTAAGAGAGTCACAGTTTCTCCTGCAAGTTGCTCCCCGTTTTAACACAGTAAAATCTTCAAGCTTTCTCGGGACAGTTCGGCACAAGCGATACGCCTTTATTTGTTGACCTTAAGACTTTCACAGTTATTTCTGCTAAATGCTCCTCGAGTTTGCCGATTTATTCCGTTGGTGACGTTGCATTTGGCTACCTTAAGAGAGTCATAGTTACTCCTACCAATTGCTCCCCGTTTTACCATAGTCAAGACTTTCACAGTTATTTCTGCCAGATGCTCCTCGAATTTGCCCATGTATTTCGCCTGGTGACGAGTATTTGGCTACCTTAAGAGTGTCATAGTTACTCCTTCCTGTTGCTCCCTGTTTTATCACAGTCACGTCTTCAAGCTTCCTCTGTCCTGTTCACCAGGAGTTATATCCATTATTAGTCGACCTTAAGACTTTCACAGTTACTCCTGCCAGGTGCCCCTCGAGTTTGCCGATTTATTCCGTTGGTGACGAGGCATTTGGCTACTTTATGAGAGTCATAGTTTTTCATACCAGTTGCTCCCCGTTTTACCATAGTCACATACTTAAGCTTTCTCTGGCCAGTTCATCAGAAGCGATACGCCATTATTTGTCGACCTTAAGACTTTCACAGTTACTCCTGCCAGGTACCCCTCGACTTTGCCGATTTATTCCGTTGGTGACGATGCATTTGGCTACCTTAAGATAGTCGTAGTTACTCCTACCAATTGCTCCCCGTTTTACCATAGTCACATTTTCAAGCTTTCTCTAGCCAGTTCACCAGAAGTGATACGCTATTATTTGTCGAACTTAAGACTTTCACAGTTATTTCTGCCAGGTGCTCCTCGAATTTGCCCATGTATTCCGCCTGGTGTCGAGTATTTGGCTACCTTAAGAGTGTCATAGTTACTCCTTCCTGTTGCTCCCTGTTTTATCACAGTCACGTCTTCAAGCTTTCTCTGGCCTGTTCACCAGGAGTTATATCCATTATTAGTCGACTTTAAGACTTTCGCAGTTACTCCTGTCAGGTGCCCCTCGAGTTTGCCGATTTATTCCGTTGGTGACGAGGCATTTGGCTACCTTAAGAGAGTCATAGTTACTCATACCAGTTGCTCCCCGTTTTACCATAGTCACATACTCAAGCTTTCTCTGGCCAGTTCATCAGAAGCGATACGCCATTATTTGTCGACCTTAAGACTTTCACAGTTATTTCTGCCAGGTGCTCCTCGAGTTATCCGATGTTTTTTGCTGGGCGACGAGCATTGGCAACCATAAGAGAGTCACAGTTACTCCTGCAAGTTGCTCTCCGTTTGAACACAGTAAAATCTTCAAGCTTTCTGGAGCCAGTTCAGCACAAGCGATACGCCATTATTTGTCGACCTTAAGACTTTCACAGTTATTTCTGCTAGGTGCTCCTCGAGTTTGCCGATTAATTCCGTCTGGTGACGAGGCATTTGGCGACCTTAAGAGAGTCGTAGTTACTCCTACCAATTGCTCCCCGTTTTACCATAGTCACATATTCAAGCTTTCTCTGACCAGTTCACCAGAAGTGATACGCTATTATTTGTCGAACTTAAGACTTTCACAGTTATTTCTGCCAGGTGCTCCTCGAATTTGCCCATGTATTTCGCCTGGTGACGAGTATTTGGCTACCTTAAGAGTGTCATAGTTACTCCTCCCTGTTGCTCCCTGTTTTATCACAGTCACGTCTTCAAGCATTCTCTGGCCTGTTCACCAGGAGTTATATCCATTATTAGTCGACCTTAAGACTTTCACAGTTACTCCTGCCAGGTGCCCCTCGAGTTTGCCGATTTATTCCGTTGGTGACGAGGCATTTGGCTACCTTAAGAGAGTCATAGTTACTCATACCAGTTGCTCCCCGTTTTACCATAGTCACATACTCAAGCTTTCTCTGGCCAGTTCATCAGAAGCGATACGCCATTATTTGTCGACCTTAAGACTTTCACAGTTATTTCTGCCAGGTGCTCCTCGAGTTATCCGATGTTTTTTGCTGGGCGACGAGCATTGGCAACCATAAGAGAGTCACAGTTACTCCTGCAAGTTGCTCTCCGTTTTAACACAGTAAAATCTTCAAGCTTTCTGGAGCCAGTTCAGCACAAGCGATACGCCATTATTTGTCGACCTTAAGACTTTCACAGGTATTTCTGCCAGGTGCTCCTCGAGTTTTCCGATGTTATTGGCTGGGCGACGAGCATTGGCAACCTTAAGAGAGTCACAGTTTCTCCTGCAAGTTGCTCCCCGTTTTAACACAGTAAAATCTTCAAGCTTTCTCGGGACAGTTCGGCACAAGCGATACGCCTTTATTTGTTGACCTTAAGACTTTCACAGTTATTTCTGCTAAATGCTCCTCGAGTTTGCCGATTTATTCCGTTGGTGACGTTGCATTTGGCTACCTTAAGAGAGTCATAGTTACTCCTACCAATTGCTCCCCGTTTTACCATAGTCAAGACTTTCACAGTTATTTCTGCCAGATGCTCCTCGAATTTGCCCATGTATTTCGCCTGGTGACGAGTATTTGGCTACCTTAAGAGTGTCATAGTTACTCCTTCCTGTTGCTCCCTGTTTTATCACAGTCACGTCTTCAAGCTTCCTCTGTCCTGTTCACCAGGAGTTATATCCATTATTAGTCGACCTTAAGACTTTCACAGTTACTCCTGCCAGGTGCCCCTCGAGTTTGCCGATTTATTCCGTTGGTGACGAGGCATTTGGCTACTTTATGAGAGTCATAGTTTTTCATACCAGTTGCTCCCCGTTTTACCATAGTCACATACTTAAGCTTTCTCTGGCCAGTTCATCAGAAGCGATACGCCATTATTTGTCGACCTTAAGACTTTCACAGTTACTCCTGCCAGGTACCCCTCGACTTTGCCGATTTATTCCGTTGGTGACGATGCATTTGGCTACCTTAAGATAGTCATAGTTACTCCTACCAATTGCTCCCCGTTTTACCATAGTCACATTTTCAAGCTTTCTCTAGCCAGTTCACCAGAAGTGATACGCTATTATTTGTCGAACTTAAGACTTTCACAGTTATTTCTGCCAGGTGCTCCTCGAATTTGCCCATGTATTCCGCCTGGTGTCGAGTA
This sequence comes from Schistocerca piceifrons, assembly GCF_021461385.2. Taxonomy (NCBI): domain Eukaryota; kingdom Metazoa; phylum Arthropoda; class Insecta; order Orthoptera; family Acrididae; genus Schistocerca; species Schistocerca piceifrons. The sequence goes on along the minus strand of NW_025727011.1, from coordinate 253,993 downwards.
TTTGGCTACCTTAAGAGTGTCATAGTTACTCCTTCCTGTTGCTCCCTGTTTTATCACAGTCACGTCTTCAAGCTTTCTCTGGCCTGTTCACCAGGAGTTATATCCATTATTAGTCGACTTTAAGACTTTCGCAGTTACTCCTGTCAGGTGCCCCTCGAGTTTGCCGATTTATTCCGTTGGTGACGAGGCATTTGGCTACCTTAAGAGAGTCATAGTTACTCATACCAGTTGCTCCCCGTTTTACCATAGTCACATACTCAAGCTTTCTCTGGCCAGTTCATCAGAAGCGATACGCCATTATTTGTCGACCTTAAGACTTTCACAGTTATTTCTGCCAGGTGCTCCTCGAGTTATCCGATGTTTTTTGCTGGGCGACGAGCATTGGCAACCATAAGAGAGTCACAGTTACTCCTGCAAGTTGCTCTCCGTTTGAACACAGTAAAATCTTCAAGCTTTCTGGAGCCAGTTCAGCACAAGCGATACGCCATTATTTGTCGACCTTAAGACTTTCACAGTTATTTCTGCTAGGTGCTCCTCGAGTTTGCCGATTAATTCCGTCTGGTGACGAGGCATTTGGCTACCTTAAGAGAGTCGTAGTTACTCCTACCAATTGCTCCCCGTTTTACCATAGTCACATATTCAAGCTTTCTCTGACCAGTTCACCAGAAGTGATACGCTATTATTTGTCGAACTTAAGACTTTCACAGTTATTTCTGCCAGGTGCTCCTCGAATTTGCCCATGTATTTCGCCTGGTGACGAGTATTTGGCTACCTTAAGAGTGTCATAGTTACTCCTCCCTGTTGCTCCCTGTTTTATCACAGTCACGTCTTCAAGCATTCTCTGGCCTGTTCACCAGGAGTTATATCCATTATTAGTCGACCTTAAGACTTTCACAGTTACTCCTGCCAGGTGCCCCTCGAGTTTGCCGATTTATTCCGTTGGTGACGAGGCATTTGGCTACCTTAAGAGAGTCATAGTTACTCATACCAGTTGCTCCCCGTTTTACCATAGTCACATACTCAAGCTTTCTCTGGCCAGTTCATCAGAAGCGATACGCCATTATTTGTCGACCTTAAGACTTTCACAGTTATTTCTGCCAGGTGCTCCTCGAGTTATCCGATGTTTTTTGCTGGGCGACGAGCATTGGCAACCATAAGAGAGTCACAGTTACTCCTGCAAGTTGCTCTCCGTTTTAACACAGTAAAATCTTCAAGCTTTCTGGAGCCAGTTCAGCACAAGCGATACGCCATTATTTGTCGACCTTAAGACTTTCACAGGTATTTCTGCCAGGTGCTCCTCGAGTTTTCCGATGTTATTGGCTGGGCGACGAGCATTGGCAACCTTAAGAGAGTCACAGTTTCTCCTGCAAGTTGCTCCCCGTTTTAACACAGTAAAATCTTCAAGCTTTCTCGGGACAGTTCGGCACAAGCGATACGCCTTTATTTGTTGACCTTAAGACTTTCACAGTTATTTCTGCTAAATGCTCCTCGAGTTTGCCGATTTATTCCGTTGGTGACGTTGCATTTGGCTACCTTAAGAGAGTCATAGTTACTCCTACCAATTGCTCCCCGTTTTACCATAGTCAAGACTTTCACAGTTATTTCTGCCAGATGCTCCTCGAATTTGCCCATGTATTTCGCCTGGTGACGAGTATTTGGCTACCTTAAGAGTGTCATAGTTACTCCTTCCTGTTGCTCCCTGTTTTATCACAGTCACGTCTTCAAGCTTCCTCTGTCCTGTTCACCAGGAGTTATATCCATTATTAGTCGACCTTAAGACTTTCACAGTTACTCCTGCCAGGTGCCCCTCGAGTTTGCCGATTTATTCCGTTGGTGACGAGGCATTTGGCTACTTTATGAGAGTCATAGTTTTTCATACCAGTTGCTCCCCGTTTTACCATAGTCACATACTTAAGCTTTCTCTGGCCAGTTCATCAGAAGCGATACGCCATTATTTGTCGACCTTAAGACTTTCACAGTTACTCCTGCCAGGTACCCCTCGACTTTGCCGATTTATTCCGTTGGTGACGATGCATTTGGCTACCTTAAGATAGTCGTAGTTACTCCTACCAATTGCTCCCCGTTTTACCATAGTCACATTTTCAAGCTTTCTCTAGCCAGTTCACCAGAAGTGATACGCTATTATTTGTCGAACTTAAGACTTTCACAGTTATTTCTGCCAGGTGCTCCTCGAATTTGCCCATGTATTCCGCCTGGTGTCGAGTATTTGGCTACCTTAAGAGTGTCATAGTTACTCCTTCCTGTTGCTCCCTGTTTTATCACAGTCACGTCTTCAAGCTTTCTCTGGCCTGTTCACCAGGAGTTATATCCATTATTAGTCGACTTTAAGACTTTCGCAGTTACTCCTGTCAGGTGCCCCTCGAGTTTGCCGATTTATTCCGTTGGTGACGAGGCATTTGGCTACCTTAAGAGAGTCATAGTTACTCATACCAGTTGCTCCCCGTTTTACCATAGTCACATACTCAAGCTTTCTCTGGCCAGTTCATCAGAAGCGATACGCCATTATTTGTCGACCTTAAGACTTTCACAGTTATTTCTGCCAGGTGCTCCTCGAGTTATCCGATGTTTTTTGCTGGGCGACGAGCATTGGCAACCATAAGAGAGTCACAGTTACTCCTGCAAGTTGCTCTCCGTTTGAACACAGTAAAATCTTCAAGCTTTCTGGAGCCAGTTCAGCACAAGCGATACGCCATTATTTGTCGACCTTAAGACTTTCACAGTTATTTCTGCTAGGTGCTCCTCGAGTTTGCCGATTAATTCCGTCTGGTGACGAGGCATTTGGCGACCTTAAGAGAGTCGTAGTTACTCCTACCAATTGCTCCCCGTTTTACCATAGTCACATATTCAAGCTTTCTCTGACCAGTTCACCAGAAGTGATACGCTATTATTTGTCGAACTTAAGACTTTCACAGTTATTTCTGCCAGGTGCTCCTCGAATTTGCCCATGTATTTCGCCTGGTGACGAGTATTTGGCTACCTTAAGAGTGTCATAGTTACTCCTCCCTGTTGCTCCCTGTTTTATCACAGTCACGTCTTCAAGCATTCTCTGGCCTGTTCACCAGGAGTTATATCCATTATTAGTCGACCTTAAGACTTTCACAGTTACTCCTGCCAGGTGCCCCTCGAGTTTGCCGATTTATTCCGTTGGTGACGAGGCATTTGGCTACCTTAAGAGAGTCATAGTTACTCATACCAGTTGCTCCCCGTTTTACCATAGTCACATACTCAAGCTTTCTCTGGCCAGTTCATCAGAAGCGATACGCCATTATTTGTCGACCTTAAGACTTTCACAGTTATTTCTGCCAGGTGCTCCTCGAGTTATCCGATGTTTTTTGCTGGGCGACGAGCATTGGCAACCATAAGAGAGTCACAGTTACTCCTGCAAGTTGCTCTCCGTTTTAACACAGTAAAATCTTCAAGCTTTCTGGAGCCAGTTCAGCACAAGCGATACGCCATTATTTGTCGACCTTAAGACTTTCACAGGTATTTCTGCCAGGTGCTCCTCGAGTTTTCCGATGTTATTGGCTGGGCGACGAGCATTGGCAACCTTAAGAGAGTCACAGTTTCTCCTGCAAGTTGCTCCCCGTTTTAACACAGTAAAATCTTCAAGCTTTCTCGGGACAGTTCGGCACAAGCGATACGCCTTTATTTGTTGACCTTAAGACTTTCACAGTTATTTCTGCTAAATGCTCCTCGAGTTTGCCGATTTATTCCGTTGGTGACGTTGCATTTGGCTACCTTAAGAGAGTCATAGTTACTCCTACCAATTGCTCCCCGTTTTACCATAGTCAAGACTTTCACAGTTATTTCTGCCAGATGCTCCTCGAATTTGCCCATGTATTTCGCCTGGTGACGAGTATTTGGCTACCTTAAGAGTGTCATAGTTACTCCTTCCTGTTGCTCCCTGTTTTATCACAGTCACGTCTTCAAGCTTCCTCTGTCCTGTTCACCAGGAGTTATATCCATTATTAGTCGACCTTAAGACTTTCACAGTTACTCCTGCCAGGTGCCCCTCGAGTTTGCCGATTTATTCCGTTGGTGACGAGGCATTTGGCTACTTTATGAGAGTCATAGTTTTTCATACCAGTTGCTCCCCGTTTTACCATAGTCACATACTTAAGCTTTCTCTGGCCAGTTCATCAGAAGCGATACGCCATTATTTGTCGACCTTAAGACTTTCACAGTTACTCCTGCCAGGTACCCCTCGACTTTGCCGATTTATTCCGTTGGTGACGATGCATTTGGCTACCTTAAGATAGTCGTAGTTACTCCTACCAATTGCTCCCCGTTTTACCATAGTCACATTTTCAAGCTTTCTCTAGCCAGTTCACCAGAAGTGATACGCTATTATTTGTCGAACTTAAGACTTTCACAGTTATTTCTGCCAGGTGCTCCTCGAATTTGCCCATGTATTCCGCCTGGTGTCGAGTATTTGGCTACCTTAAGAGTGTCATAGTTACTCCTTCCTGTTGCTCCCTGTTTTATCACAGTCACGTCTTCAAGCTTTCTCTGGCCTGTTCACCAGGAGTTATATCCATTATTAGTCGACTTTAAGACTTTCGCAGTTACTCCTGTCAGGTGCCCCTCGAGTTTGCCGATTTATTCCGTTGGTGACGAGGCATTTGGCTACCTTAAGAGAGTCATAGTTACTCATACCAGTTGCTCCCCGTTTTACCATAGTCACATACTCAAGCTTTCTCTGGCCAGTTCATCAGAAGCGATACGCCATTATTTGTCGACCTTAAGACTTTCACAGTTATTTCTGCCAGGTGCTCCTCGAGTTATCCGATGTTTTTTGCTGGGCGACGAGCATTGGCAACCATAAGAGAGTCACAGTTACTCCTGCAAGTTGCTCTCCGTTTTAACACAGTAAAATCTTCAAGCTTTCTGGAGCCAGTTCAGCACAAGCGATACGCCATTATTTGTCGACCTTAAGACTTTCACAGGTATTTCTGCCAGGTGCTCCTCGAGTTTTCCGATGTTATTGGCTGGGCGACGAGCATTGGCAACCTTAAGAGAGTCACAGTTTCTCCTGCAAGTTGCTCCCCGTTTTAACACAGTAAAATCTTCAAGCTTTCTCGGGACAGTTCGGCACAAGCGATACGCCTTTATTTGTTGACCTTAAGACTTTCACAGTTATTTCTGCTAAATGCTCCTCGAGTTTGCCGATTTATTCCGTTGGTGACGTTGCATTTGGCTACCTTAAGAGAGTCATAGTTACTCCTACCAATTGCTCCCCGTTTTACCATAGTCAAGACTTTCACAGTTATTTCTGCCAGATGCTCCTCGAATTTGCCCATGTATTTCGCCTGGTGACGAGTATTTGGCTACCTTAAGAGTGTCATAGTTACTCCTTCCTGTTGCTCCCTGTTTTATCACAGTCACGTCTTCAAGCTTCCTCTGTCCTGTTCACCAGGAGTTATATCCATTATTAGTCGACCTTAAGACTTTCACAGTTACTCCTGCCAGGTGCCCCTCGAGTTTGCCGATTTATTCCGTTGGTGACGAGGCATTTGGCTACTTTATGAGAGTCATAGTTTTTCATACCAGTTGCTCCCCGTTTTACCATAGTCACATACTTAAGCTTTCTCTGGCCAGTTCATCAGAAGCGATACGCCATTATTTGTCGACCTTAAGACTTTCACAGTTACTCCTGCCAGGTACCCCTCGACTTTGCCGATTTATTCCGTTGGTGACGATGCATTTGGCTACCTTAAGATAGTCGTAGTTACTCCTACCAATTGCTCCCCGTTTTACCATAGTCACATTTTCAAGCTTTCTCTAGCCAGTTCACCAGAAGTGATACGCTATTATTTGTCGAACTTAAGACTTTCACAGTTATTTCTGCCAGGTGCTCCTCGAATTTGCCCATGTATTCCGCCTGGTGTCGAGTATTTGGCTACCTTAAGAGTGTCATAGTTACTCCTTCCTGTTGCTCCCTGTTTTATCACAGTCACGTCTTCAAGCTTTCTCTGGCCTGTTCACCAGGAGTTATATCCATTATTAGTCGACTTTAAGACTTTCGCAGTTACTCCTGTCAGGTGCCCCTCGAGTTTGCCGATTTATTCCGTTGGTGACGAGGCATTTGGCTACCTTAAGAGAGTCATAGTTACTCATACCAGTTGCTCCCCGTTTTACCATAGTCACATACTCAAGCTTTCTCTGGCCAGTTCATCAGAAGCGATACGCCATTATTTGTCGACCTTAAGACTTTCACAGTTATTTCTGCCAGGTGCTCCTCGAGTTATCCGATGTTTTTTGCTGGGCGACGAGCATTGGCAACCATAAGAGAGTCACAGTTACTCCTGCAAGTTGCTCTCCGTTTGAACACAGTAAAATCTTCAAGCTTTCTGGAGCCAGTTCAGCACAAGCGATACGCCATTATTTGTCGACCTTAAGACTTTCACAGTTATTTCTGCTAGGTGCTCCTCGAGTTTGCCGATTAATTCCGTCTGGTGACGAGGCATTTGGCGACCTTAAGAGAGTCGTAGTTACTCCTACCAATTGCTCCCCGTTTTACCATAGTCACATATTCAAGCTTTCTCTGACCAGTTCACCAGAAGTGATACGCTATTATTTGTCGAACTTAAGACTTTCACAGTTATTTCTGCCAGGTGCTCCTCGAATTTGCCCATGTATTTCGCCTGGTGACGAGTATTTGGCTACCTTAAGAGTGTCATAGTTACTCCTCCCTGTTGCTCCCTGTTTTATCACAGTCACGTCTTCAAGCATTCTCTGGCCTGTTCACCAGGAGTTATATCCATTATTAGTCGACCTTAAGACTTTCACAGTTACTCCTGCCAGGTGCCCCTCGAGTTTGCCGATTTATTCCGTTGGTGACGAGGCATTTGGCTACCTTAAGAGAGTCATAGTTACTCATACCAGTTGCTCCCCGTTTTACCATAGTCACATACTCAAGCTTTCTCTGGCCAGTTCATCAGAAGCGATACGCCATTATTTGTCGACCTTAAGACTTTCACAGTTATTTCTGCCAGGTGCTCCTCGAGTTATCCGATGTTTTTTGCTGGGCGACGAGCATTGGCAACCATAAGAGAGTCACAGTTACTCCTGCAAGTTGCTCTCCGTTTTAACACAGTAAAATCTTCAAGCTTTCTCGGGACAGTTCGGCACAAGCGATACGCCTTTATTTGTTGACCTTAAGACTTTCACAGTTATTTCTGCTAAATGCTCCTCGAGTTTGCCGATTTATTCCGTTGGTGACGTTGCATTTGGCTACCTTAAGAGAGTCATAGTTACTCCTACCAATTGCTCCCCGTTTTACCATAGTCAAGACTTTCACAGTTATTTCTGCCAGATGCTCCTCGAATTTGCCCATGTATTTCGCCTGGTGACGAGTATTTGGCTACCTTAAGAGTGTCATAGTTACTCCTTCCTGTTGCTCCCTGTTTTATCACAGTCACGTCTTCAAGCTTCCTCTGTCCTGTTCACCAGGAGTTATATCCATTATTAGTCGACCTTAAGACTTTCACAGTTACTCCTGCCAGGTGCCCCTCGAGTTTGCCGATTTATTCCGTTGGTGACGAGGCATTTGGCTACTTTATGAGAGTCATAGTTTTTCATACCAGTTGCTCCCCGTTTTACCATAGTCACATACTTAAGCTTTCTCTGGCCAGTTCATCAGAAGCGATACGCCATTATTTGTCGACCTTAAGACTTTCACAGTTACTCCTGCCAGGTACCCCTCGACTTTGCCGATTTATTCCGTTGGTGACGATGCATTTGGCTACCTTAAGATAGTCATAGTTACTCCTACCAATTGCTCCCCGTTTTACCATAGTCACATTTTCAAGCTTTCTCTAGCCAGTTCACCAGAAGTGATACGCTATTATTTGTCGAACTTAAGACTTTCACAGTTATTTCTGCCAGGTGCTCCTCGAATTTGCCCATGTATTCCGCCTGGTGTCGAGTATTTGGCTACCTTAAGAGTGTCATAGTTACTCCTTCCTGTTGCTCCCTGTTTTATCACAGTCACGTCTTCAAGCTTTCTCTGGCCTGTTCACCAGGAGTTATATCCATTATTAGTCGACTTTAAGACTTTCGCAGTTACTCCTGTCAGGTGCCCCTCGAGTTTGCCGATTTATTCCGTTGGTGACGAGGCATTTGGCTACCTTAAGAGAGTCATAGTTACTCATACCAGTTGCTCCCCGTTTTACCATAGTCACATACTCAAGCTTTCTCTGGCCAGTTCATCAGAAGCGATACGCCATTATTTGTCGACCTTAAGACTTTCACAGTTATTTCTGCCAGGTGCTCCTCGAGTTATCCGATGTTTTTTGCTGGGCGACGAGCATTGGCAACCATAAGAGAGTCACAGTTACTCCTGCAAGTTGCTCTCCGTTTGAACACAGTAAAATCTTCAAGCTTTCTGGAGCCAGTTCAGCACAAGCGATACGCCATTATTTGTCGACCTTAAGACTTTCACAGTTATTTCTGCTAGGTGCTCCTCGAGTTTGCCGATTAATTCCGTCTGGTGACGAGGCATTTGGCGACCTTAAGAGAGTCGTAGTTACTCCTACCAATTGCTCCCCGTTTTACCATAGTCACATATTCAAGCTTTCTCTGACCAGTTCACCAGAAGTGATACGCTATTATTTGTCGAACTTAAGACTTTCACAGTTATTTCTGCCAGGTGCTCCTCGAATTTGCCCATGTATTTCGCCTGGTGACGAGTATTTGGCTACCTTAAGAGTGTCATAGTTACTCCTCCCTGTTGCTCCCTGTTTTATCACAGTCACGTCTTCAAGCATTCTCTGGCCTGTTCACCAGGAGTTATATCCATTATTAGTCGACCTTAAGACTTTCACAGTTACTCCTGCCAGGTGCCCCTCGAGTTTGCCGATTTATTCCGTTGGTGACGAGGCATTTGGCTACCTTAAGAGAGTCATAGTTACTCATACCAGTTGCTCTCCGTTTTACCATAGTCACATACTCAAGCTTTCTCTGGCCAGTTCATCAGAAGCGATACGCCATTATTTGTCGACCTTAAGACTTTCACAGTTATTTCTGCCAGGTGCTCCTCGAGTTATCCGATGTTTTTTGCTGGGCGACGAGCATTGGCAACCATAAGAGAGTCACAGTTACTCCTGCAAGTTGCTCTCCGTTTTAACACAGTAAAATCTTCAAGCTTTCTGGAGCCAGTTCAGCACAAGCGATACGCCATTATTTGTCGACCTTAAGACTTTCACAGGTATTTCTGCCAGGTGCTCCTCGAGTTTTCCGATGTTATTGGCTGGGCGACGAGCATTGGCAACCTTAAGAGAGTCACAGTTTCTCCTGCAAGTTGCTCCCCGTTTTAACACAGTAAAATCTTCAAGCTTTCTCGGGACAGTTCGGCACAAGCGATACGCCTTTATTTGTTGACCTTAAGACTTTCACAGTTATTTCTGCTAAATGCTCCTCGAGTTTGCCGATTTATTCCGTTGGTGACGTTGCATTTGGCTACCTTAAGAGAGTCATAGTTACTCCTACCAATTGCTCCCCGTTTTACCATAGTCAAGACTTTCACAGTTATTTCTGCCAGATGCTCCTCGAATTTGCCCATGTATTTCGCCTGGTGACGAGTATTTGGCTACCTTAAGAGTGTCATAGTTACTCCTTCCTGTTGCTCCCTGTTTTATCACAGTCACGTCTTCAAGCTTCCTCTGTCCTGTTCACCAGGAGTTATATCCATTATTAGTCGACCTTAAGACTTTCACAGTTACTCCTGCCAGGTGCCCCTCGAGTTTGCCGATTTATTCCGTTGGTGACGAGGCATTTGGCTACTTTATGAGAGTCATAGTTTTTCATACCAGTTGCTCCCCGTTTTACCATAGTCACATACTTAAGCTTTCTCTGGCCAGTTCATCAGAAGCGATACGCCATTATTTGTCGACCTTAAGACTTTCACAGTTACTCCTGCCAGGTACCCCTCGACTTTGCCGATTTATTCCGTTGGTGACGATGCATTTGGCTACCTTAAGATAGTCATAGTTACTCCTACCAATTGCTCCCCGTTTTACCATAGTCACATTTTCAAGCTTTCTCTAGCCAGTTCACCAGAAGTGATACGCTATTATTTGTCGAACTTAAGACTTTCACAGTTATTTCTGCCAGGTGCTCCTCGAATTTGCCCATGTATTCCGCCTGGTGTCGAGTATTTGGCTACCTTAAGAGTGTCATAGTTACTCCTTCCTGTTGCTCCCTGTTTTATCACAGTCACGTCTTCAAGCTTTCTCTGGCCTGTTCACCAGGAGTTATATCCATTATTAGTCGACTTTAAGACTTTCGCAGTTACTCCTGTCAGGTGCCCCTCGAGTTTGCCGATTTATTCCGTTGGTGACGAGGCATTTGGCTACCTTAAGAGAGTCATAGTTACTCATACCAGTTGCTCCCCGTTTTACCATAGTCACATACTCAAGCTTTCTCTGGCCAGTTCATCAGAAGCGATACGCCATTATTTGTCGACCTTAAGACTTTCACAGTTATTTCTGCCAGGTGCTCCTCGAGTTATCCGATGTTTTTTGCTGGGCGACGAGCATTGGCAACCATAAGAGAGTCACAGTTACTCCTGCAAGTTGCTCTCCGTTTGAACACAGTAAAATCTTCAAGCTTTCTGGAGCCAGTTCAGCACAAGCGATACGCCATTATTTGTCGACCTTAAGACTTTCACAGTTATTTCTGCTAGGTGCTCCTCGAGTTTGCCGATTAATTCCGTCTGGTGACGAGGCATTTGGCTACCTTAAGAGAGTCGTAGTTACTCCTACCAATTGCTCCCCGTTTTACCATAGTCACATATTCAAGCTTTCTCTGACCAGTTCACCAGAAGTGATACGCTATTATTTGTCGAACTTAAGACTTTCACAGTTATTTCTGCCAGGTGCTCCTCGAATTTGCCCATGTATTTCGCCTGGTGACGAGTATTTGGCTACCTTAAGAGTGTCATAGTTACTCCTCCCTGTTGCTCCCTGTTTTATCACAGTCACGTCTTCAAGCATCCTCTGGCCTGTTCACCAGGAGTTATATCCATTATTAGTCGACCTTAAGACTTTCACAGTTACTCCTGCCAGGTGCCCCTCGAGTTTGCCGATTTATTCCGTTGGTGACGAGGCATTTGGCTACCTTAAGAGAGTCATAGTTACTCATACCAGTTGCTCCCCGTTTTACCATAGTCACATACTCAAGCTTTCTCTGGCCAGTTCATCAGAAGCGATACGCCATTATTTGTCGACCTTAAGACTTTCACAGTTATTTCTGCCAGGTGCTCCTCGAGTTATCCGATGTTTTTTGCTGGGCGACGAGCATTGGCAACCATAAGAGAGTCACAGTTACTCCTGCAAGTTGCTCTCCGTTTTAACACAGTAAAATCTTCAAGCTTTCTGGAGCCAGTTCAGCACAAGCGATACGCCATTATTTGTCGACCTTAAGACTTTCACAGGTATTTCTGCCAGGTGCTCCTCGAGTTTTCCGATGTTATTGGCTGGGCGACGAGCATTGGCAACCTTAAGAGAGTCACAGTTTCTCCTGCAAGTTGCTCCCCGTTTTAACACAGTAAAATCTTCAAGCTTTCTCGGGACAGTTCGGCACAAGCGATACGCCTTTATTTGTTGACCTTAAGACTTTCACAGTTATTTCTGCTAAATGCTCCTCGAGTTTGCCGATTTATTCCGTTGGTGACGTTGCATTTGGCTACCTTAAGAGAGTCATAGTTACTCCTACCAATTGCTCCCCGTTTTACCATAGTCAAGACTTTCACAGTTATTTCTGCCAGATGCTCCTCGAATTTGCCCATGTATTTCGCCTGGTGACGAGTATTTGGCTACCTTAAGAGTGTCATAGTTACTCCTTCCTGTTGCTCCCTGTTTTATCACAGTCACGTCTTCAAGCTTCCTCTGTCCTGTTCACCAGGAGTTATATCCATTATTAGTCGACCTTAAGACTTTCACAGTTACTCCTGCCAGGTGCCCCTCGAGTTTGCCGATTTATTCCGTTGGTGACGAGGCATTTGGCTACTTTATGAGAGTCATAGTTTTTCATACCAGTTGCTCCCCGTTTTACCATAGTCACATACTTAAGCTTTCTCTGGCCAGTTCATCAGAAGCGATACGCCATTATTTGTCGACCTTAAGACTTTCACAGTTACTCCTGCCAGGTACCCCTCGACTTTGCCGATTTATTCCGTTGGTGACGATGCATTTGGCTACCTTAAGATAGTCATAGTTACTCCTACCAATTGCTCCCCGTTTTACCATAGTCACATTTTCAAGCTTTCTCTAGCCAGTTCACCAGAAGTGATACGCTATTATTTGTCGAACTTAAGACTTTCACAGTTATTTCTGCCAGGTGCTCCTCGAATTTGCCCATGTATTCCGCCTGGTGTCGAGTATTTGGCTACCTTAAGAGTGTCATAGTTACTCCTTCCTGTTGCTCCCTGTTTTATCACAGTCACGTCTTCAAGCTTTCTCTGGCCTGTTCACCAGGAGTTATATCCATTATTAGTCGACTTTAAGACTTTCGCAGTTACTCCTGTCAGGTGCCCCTCGAGTTTGCCGATTTATTCCGTTGGTGACGAGGCATTTGGCTACCTTAAGAGAGTCATAGTTACTCATACCAGTTGCTCCCCATTTTACCATAGTCACATACTCAAGCTTTCTCTGGCCAGTTCATCAGAAGCGATACGCCATTATTTGTCGACCTTAAGACTTTCACAGTTATTTCTGCCAGGTGCTCCTCGAGTTATCCGATGTTTTTTGCTGGGCGACGAGCATTGGCAACCGTAAGAGAGTCACAGTTACTCCTGCAAGTTGCTCTCCGTTTGAACACAGTAAAATCTTCAAGCTTTCTGGAGCCAGTTCAGCACAAGCGATACGCCATTATTTGTCGACCTTAAGACTTTCACAGTTATTTCTGCTAGGTGCTCCTCGAGTTTGCCGATTAATTCCGTCTGGTGACGAGGCATTTGGCTACCTTAAGAGAGTCGTAGTTACTCCTACCAATTGCTCCCCGTTTTACCATAGTCACATATTCAAGCTTTCTCTGACCAGTTCACCAGAAGTGATACGCTATTATTTGTCGAACTTAAGACTTTCACAGTTATTTCTGCCAGGTGCTCCTCGAATTTGCCCATGTATTTCGCCTGGTGACGAGTATTTGGCTACCTTAAGAGTGTCATAGTTACTCCTCCCTGTTGCTCCCTGTTTTATCACAGTCACGTCTTCAAGCATCCTCTGGCCTGTTCACCAGGAGTTATATCCATTATTAGTCGACCTTAAGACTTTCACAGTTACTCCTGCCAGGTGCCCCTCGAGTTTGCCGATTTATTCCGTTGGTGACGAGGCATTTGGCTACCTTAAGAGAGTCATAGTTACTCATACCAGTTGCTCCCCGTTTTACCATAGTCACATACTCAAGCTTTCTCTGGCCAGTTCATCAGAAGCGATACGCCATTATTTGTCGACCTTAAGACTTTCACAGTTATTTCTGCCAGGTGCTCCTCGAGTTATCCGATGTTTTTTGCTGGGCGACGAGCATTGGCAACCATAAGAGAGTCACAGTTACTCCTGCAAGTTGCTCTCCGTTTTAACACAGTAAAATCTTCAAGCTTTCTGGAGCCAGTTCAGCACAAGCGATACGCCATTATTTGTCGACCTTAAGACTTTCACAGGTATTTCTGCCAGGTGCTCCTCGAGTTTTCCGATGTTATTGGCTGGGCGACGAGCATTGGCAACCTTAGGAGAGTCACAGTTTCTCCTGCAAGTTGCTCCCCGTTTTAACACAGTAAAATCTTCAAGCTTTCTCGGGACAGTTCGGCACAAGCGATACGCCTTTATTTGTTGACCTTAAGACTTTCACAGTTATTTCTGCTAAATGCTCCTCGAGTTTGCCGATTTATTCCGTTGGTGACGTTGCATTTGGCTACCTTAAGAGAGTCATAGTTACTCCTACCAATTGCTCCCCGTTTTACCATAGTCAAGACTTTCACAGTTATTTCTGCCAGATGCTCCTCGAATTTGCCCATGTATTTCGCCTGGTGACGAGTATTTGGCTACCTTAAGAGTGTCATAGTTACTCCTTCCTGTTGCTCCCTGTTTTATCACAGTCACGTCTTCAAGCTTCCTCTGTCCTGTTCACCAGGAGTTATATCCATTATTAGTCGACCTTAAGACTTTCACAGTTACTCCTGCCAGGTGCCCCTCGAGTTTGCCGATTTATTCCGTTGGTGACGAGGCATTTGGCTACTTTATGAGAGTCATAGTTTTTCATACCAGTTGCTCCCCGTTTTACCATAGTCACATACTTAAGCTTTCTCTGGCCAGTTCATCAGAAGCGATACGCCATTATTTGTCGACCTTAAGACTTTCACAGTTACTCCTGCCAGGTACCCCTCGACTTTGCCGATTTATTCCGTTGGTGACGATGCATTTGGCTACCTTAAGATAGTCATAGTTACTCCTACCAATTGCTCCCCGTTTTACCATAGTCACATTTTCAAGCTTTCTCTAGCCAGTTCACCAGAAGTGATACGCTATTATTTGTCGAACTTAAGACTTTCACAGTTATTTCTGCCAGGTGCTCCTCGAATTTGCCCATGTATTCCGCCTGGTGTCGAGTATTTGGCTACCTTAAGAGTGTCATAGTTACTCCTTCCTGTTGCTCCCTGTTTTATCACAGTCACGTCTTCAAGCTTTCTCTGGCCTGTTCACCAGGAGTTATATCCATTATTAGTCGACTTTAAGACTTTCGCAGTTACTCCTGTCAGGTGCCCCTCGAGTTTGCCGATTTATTCCGTTGGTGACGAGGCATTTGGCTACCTTAAGAGAGTCATAGTTACTCATACCAGTTGCTCCCCGTTTTACCATAGTCACATACTCAAGCTTTCTCTGGCCAGTTCATCAGAAGCGATACGCCATTATTTGTCGACCTTAAGACTTTCACAGTTATTTCTGCCAGGTGCTCCTCGAGTTATCCGATGTTTTTTGCCTGGCGACGAGCATTGGCAACCATAAGAGAGTCACAGTTACTCCTGCAAGTTGCTCTCCGTTTGAACACAGTAAAATCTTCAAGCTTTCTGGAGCCAGTTCAGCACAAGCGATACGCCATTATTTGTCGACCTTAAGACTTTCACAGTTATTTCTGCTAGGTGCTCCTCGAGTTTGCCGATTAATTCCGTCTGGTGACGAGGCATTTGGCGACCTTAAGAGAGTCGTAGTTACTCCTACCAATTGCTCCCCGTTTTACCATAGTCACATATTCAAGCTTTCTCTGACCAGTTCACCAGAAGTGATACGCTATTATTTGTCGAACTTAAGACTTTCACAGTTATTTCTGCCAGGTGCTCCTCGAATTTGCCCATGTATTTCGCCTGGTGACGAGTATTTGGCTACCTTAAGAGTGTCATAGTTACTCCTCCCTGTTGCTCCCTGTTTTATCACAGTCACGTCTTCAAGCATTCTCTGGCCTGTTCACCAGGAGTTATATCCATTATTAGTCGACCTTAAGACTTTCACAGTTACTCCTGCCAGGTGCCCCTCGAGTTTGCCGATTTATTCCGTTGGTGACGAGGCATTTGGCTACCTTAAGAGAGTCATAGTTACTCATACCAGTTGCTCCCCGTTTTACCATAGTCACATACTCAAGCTTTCTCTGGCCAGTTCATCAGAAGCGATACGCCATTATTTGTCGACCTTAAGACTTTCACAGTTATTTCTGCCAGGTGCTCCTCGAGTTATCCGATGTTTTTTGCTGGGCGACGAGCATTGGCAACCATAAGAGAGTCACAGTTACTCCTGCAAGTTGCTCTCCGTTTTAACACAGTAAAATCTTCAAGCTTTCTGGAGCCAGTTCAGCACAAGCGATACGCCATTATTTGTCGACCTTAAGACTTTCACAGGTATTTCTGCCAGGTGCTCCTCGAGTTTTCCGATGTTATTGGCTGGGCGACGAGCATTGGCAACCTTAAGAGAGTCACAGTTTCTCCTGCAAGTTGCTCCCCGTTTTAACACAGTAAAATCTTCAAGCTTTCTCGGGACAGTTCGGCACAAGCGATACGCCTTTATTTGTTGACCTTAAGACTTTCACAGTTATTTCTGCTAAATGCTCCTCGAGTTTGCCGATTTATTCCGTTGGTGACGTTGCATTTGGCTACCTTAAGAGAGTCATAGTTACTCCTACCAATTGCTCCCCGTTTTACCATAGTCAAGACTTTCACAGTTATTTCTGCCAGATGCTCCTCGAATTTGCCCATGTATTTCGCCTGGTGACGAGTATTTGGCTACCTTAAGAGTGTCATAGTTACTCCTTCCTGTTGCTCCCTGTTTTATCACAGTCACGTCTTCAAGCTTCCTCTGTCCTGTTCACCAGGAGTTATATCCATTATTAGTCGACCTTAAGACTTTCACAGTTACTCCTGCCAGGTGCCCCTCGAGTTTGCCGATTTATTCCGTTGGTGACGAGGCATTTGGCTACTTTATGAGAGTCATAGTTTTTCATACCAGTTGCTCCCCGTTTTACCATAGTCACATACTTAAGCTTTCTCTGGCCAGTTCATCAGAAGCGATACGCCATTATTTGTCGACCTTAAGACTTTCACAGTTACTCCTGCCAGGTACCCCTCGACTTTGCCGATTTATTCCGTTGGTGACGATGCATTTGGCTACCTTAAGATAGTCATAGTTACTCCTACCAATTGCTCCCCGTTTTACCATAGTCACATTTTCAAGCTTTCTCTAGCCAGTTCACCAGAAGTGATACGCTATTATTTGTCGAACTTAAGACTTTCACAGTTATTTCTGCCAGGTGCTCCTCGAATTTGCCCATGTATTCCGCCTGGTGTCGAGTATTTGGCTACCTTAAGAGTGTCATAGTTACTCCTTCCTGTTGCTCCCTGTTTTATCACAGTCACGTCTTCAAGCTTTCTCTGGCCTGTTCACCAGGAGTTATATCCATTATTAGTCGACTTTAAGACTTTCGCAGTTACTCCTGTCAGGTGCCCCTCGAGTTTGCCGATTTATTCCGTTGGTGACGAGGCATTTGGCTACCTTAAGAGAGTCATAGTTACTCATACCAGTTGCTCCCCGTTTTACCATAGTCACATACTCAAGCTTTCTCTGGCCAGTTCATCAGAAGCGATACGCCATTATTTGTCGACCTTAAGACTTTCACAGTTATTTCTGCCAGGTGCTCCTCGAGTTATCCGATGTTTTTTGCTGGGCGACGAGCATTGGCAACCATAAGAGAGTCACAGTTACTCCTGCAAGTTGCTCTCCGTTTGAACACAGTAAAATCTTCAAGCTTTCTGGAGCCAGTTCAGCACAAGCGATACGCCATTATTTGTCGACCTTAAGACTTTCACAGTTATTTCTGCTAGGTGCTCCTCGAGTTTGCCGATTAATTCCGTCTGGTGACGAGGCATTTGGCTACCTTAAGAGAGTCGTAGTTACTCCTACCAATTGCTCCCCGTTTTACCATAGTCACATATTCAAGCTTTCTCTGACCAGTTCACCAGAAGTGATACGCTATTATTTGTCGAACTTAAGACTTTCACAGTTATTTCTGCCAGGTGCTCCTCGAATTTGCCCATGTATTTCGCCTGGTGACGAGTATTTGGCTACCTTAAGAGTGTCATAGTTACTCCTCCCTGTTGCTCCCTGTTTTATCACAGTCACGTCTTCAAGCATTCTCTGGCCTGTTCACCAGGAGTTATATCCATTATTAGTCGACCTTAAGACTTTCACAGTTACTCCTGCCAGGTGCCCCTCGAGTTTGCCGATTTATTCCGTTGGTGACGAGGCATTTGGCTACCTTAAGAGAGTCATAGTTACTCATACCAGTTGCTCCCCGTTTTACCATAGTCACATACTCAAGCTTTCTCTGGCCAGTTCATCAGAAGCGATACGCCATTATTTGTCGACCTTAAGACTTTCACAGTTATTTCTGCCAGGTGCTCCTCGAGTTATCCGATGTTTTTTGCTGGGCGACGAGCATTGGCAACCATAAGAGAGTCACAGTTACTCCTGCAAGTTGCTCTCCGTTTTAACACAGTAAAATCTTCAAGCTTTCTGGAGCCAGTTCAGCACAAGCGATACGCCATTATTTGTCGACCTTAAGACTTTCACAGGTATTTCTGCCAGGTGCTCCTCGAGTTTTCCGATGTTATTGGCTGGGCGACGAGCATTGGCAACCTTAAGAGAGTCACAGTTTCTCCTGCAAGTTGCTCCCCGTTTTAACACAGTAAAATCTTCAAGCTTTCTCGGGACAGTTCGGCACAAGCGATACGCCTTTATTTGTTGACCTTAAGACTTTCACAGTTATTTCTGCTAAATGCTCCTCGAGTTTGCCGATTTATTCCGTTGGTGACGTTGCATTTGGCTACCTTAAGAGAGTCATAGTTACTCCTACCAATTGCTCCCCGTTTTACCATAGTCAAGACTTTCACAGTTATTTCTGCCAGATGCTCCTCGAATTTGCCCATGTATTTCGCCTGGTGACGAGTATTTGGCTACCTTAAGAGTGTCATAGTTACTCCTTCCTGTTGCTCCCTGTTTTATCACAGTCACGTCTTCAAGCTTCCTCTGTCCTGTTCACCAGGAGTTATATCCATTATTAGTCGACCTTAAGACTTTCACAGTTACTCCTGCCAGGTGCCCCTCGAGTTTGCCGATTTATTCCGTTGGTGACGAGGCATTTGGCTACCTTAAGAGAGTCATAGTTACTCATACCAGTTGCTCCCCGTTTTACCATAGTCACATACTCAAGCTTTCTCTGGCCAGTTCATCAGAAGCGATACGCCATTATTTGTCGACCTTAAGACTTTCACAGTTATTTCTGCCAGGTGCTCCTCGAGTTTTCCGATGTTTTTGGCTGGGCGACGAGCATTGGCAACCTTAAGAGAGTCACAGTTACTCCTGCAAGTTGCTCCCCGTTTTAACACAGTAAAATCTTCAAGCTTTCTCGGGACAGTTCAGCACAAGCGATACGCCTTTATTTGTCGACCTTAAGACTTTCACAGTTATTTCTGCTAAATGCTCCTCGAGTTTGCCGATTTATTCCGTTGGTGACGATGCATTTGGCTACCTTAAGAGAGTCATAGTTACTCCTACCAATTGCTCCTCGTTTTACCATAGTCACATATTCAAGTTTTCTCTGACCAGTTCACCAGAAGTGATACGCTATTATTTGTCGAACTTAAGACTTTCACAGTTATTTCTGCCAGGTGCTCCTCGAATTTGCCCATGTATTTCGCCTGGTGACGAGTATTTGGCTACCTTAAGAGTGTCATAGTTATTCCTTCCCGTTGCTCCCTGTTTTATCACAGTCACGTCTTCAAGCTTTCTCTGGCCTGTTCACCAGGAGTTATATCCATTATTAGTCGACCTTAAGACTTTCACAGTTACTCCTGCCAGGTGCCCCTCGAGTTTGCCGATTTATTCCGTTGGTGACGAGGCATTTGGCTACTTTAAGAGAGTCATAGTTTTTAATACCAGTTGCTCCCTGTTTTACCATAGTCACATACTTAAGCTTTCTCTGGCCAGTTCATCAGAAGCGATACGCCATTATTTGTCGACCTTAAGACTTTCACAGGTATTTCTGCCAGGTGCTCCTCGAGTTATCCGATGTTTTTTGCTGGGCGACGAGCATTGGCAACCATAAGAGAGTCACAGTTACTCCTGCAAGTTGCTCTCCGTTTGAACACAGTAAAATCTTCAAGCTTTCTGGAGCCAGTTCAGCACAAGCGATACGCCATTATTTGTCGACCTTAAGACTTTCACAGTTATTTCTGCTAGGTGCTCCTCGAGTTTGCCGATTAATTCCGTCTGGTGACGAGGCATTTGGCGACCTTAAGAGAGTCGTAGTTACTCCTACCAATTGCTCCCCGTTTTACCATAGTCACATATTCAAGCTTTCTCTGACCAGTTCACCAGAAGTGATACGCTATTATTTGTCGAACTTAAGACTTTCACAGTTATTTCTGCCAGGTGCTCCTCGAATTTGCCCATGTATTTCGCCTGGTGACGAGTATTTGGCTACCTTAAGAGTGTCATAGTTACTCCTCCCTGTTGCTCCCTGTTTTATCACAGTCACGTCTTCAAGCATTCTCTGGCCTGTTCACCAGGAGTTATATCCATTATTAGTCGACCTTAAGACTTTCACAGTTACTCCTGCCAGGTGCCCCTCGAGTTTGCCGATTTATTCCGTTGGTGACGAGGCATTTGGCTACCTTAAGAGAGTCATAGTTACTCATACCAGTTGCTCCCCGTTTTACCATAGTCACATACTCAAGCTTTCTCTGGCCAGTTCATCAGAAGCGATACGCCATTATTTGTCGACCTTAAGACTTTCACAGTTATTTCTGCCAGGTGCTCCTCGAGTTATCCGATGTTTTTTGCTGGGCGACGAGCATTGGCAACCATAAGAGAGTCACAGTTACTCCTGCAAGTTGCTCTCCGTTTTAACACAGTAAAATCTTCAAGCTTTCTGGAGCCAGTTCAGCACAAGCGATACGCCATTATTTGTCGACCTTAAGACTTTCACAGGTATTTCTGCCAGGTGCTCCTCGAGTTTTCCGATGTTATTGGCTGGGCGACGAGCATTGGCAACCTTAAGAGAGTCACAGTTTCTCCTGCAAGTTGCTCCCCGTTTTAACACAGTAAAATCTTCAAGCTTTCTCGGGACAGTTCGGCACAAGCGATACGCCTTTATTTGTTGACCTTAAGACTTTCACAGTTATTTCTGCTAAATGCTCCTCGAGTTTGCCGATTTATTCCGTTGGTGACGTTGCATTTGGCTACCTTAAGAGAGTCATAGTTACTCCTACCAATTGCTCCCCGTTTTACCATAGTCAAGACTTTCACAGTTATTTCTGCCAGATGCTCCTCGAATTTGCCCATGTATTTCGCCTGGTGACGAGTATTTGGCTACCTTAAGAGTGTCATAGTTACTCCTTCCTGTTGCTCCCTGTTTTATCACAGTCACGTCTTCAAGCTTCCTCTGTCCTGTTCACCAGGAGTTATATCCATTATTAGTCGACCTTAAGACTTTCACAGTTACTCCTGCCAGGTGCCCCTCGAGTTTGCCGATTTATTCCGTTGGTGACGAGGCATTTGGCTACTTTATGAGAGTCATAGTTTTTCATACCAGTTGCTCCCCGTTTTACCATAGTCACATACTTAAGCTTTCTCTGGCCAGTTCATCAGAAGCGATACGCCATTATTTGTCGACCTTAAGACTTTCACAGTTACTCCTGCCAGGTACCCCTCGACTTTGCCGATTTATTCCGTTGGTGACGATGCATTTGGCTACCTTAAGATAGTCATAGTTACTCCTACCAATTGCTCCCCGTTTTACCATAGTCACATTTTCAAGCTTTCTCTAGCCAGTTCACCAGAAGTGATACGCTATTATTTGTCGAACTTAAGACTTTCACAGTTATTTCTGCCAGGTGCTCCTCGAATTTGCCCATGTATTCCGCCTGGTGTCGAGTATTTGGCTACCTTAAGAGTGTCATAGTTACTCCTTCCTGTTGCTCCCTGTTTTATCACAGTCACGTCTTCAAGCTTTCTCTGGCCTGTTCACCAGGAGTTATATCCATTATTAGTCGACTTTAAGACTTTCGCAGTTACTCCTGTCAGGTGCCCCTCGAGTTTGCCGATTTATTCCGTTGGTGACGAGGCATTTGGCTACCTTAAGAGAGTCATAGTTACTCATACCAGTTGCTCCCCGTTTTACCATAGTCACATACTCAAGCTTTCTCTGGCCAGTTCATCAGAAGCGATACGCCATTATTTGTCGACCTTAAGACTTTCACAGTTATTTCTGCCAGGTGCTCCTCGAGTTATCCGATGTTTTTTGCTGGGCGACGAGCATTGGCAACCATAAGAGAGTCACAGTTACTCCTGCAAGTTGCTCTCCGTTTGAACACAGTAAAATCTTCAAGCTTTCTGGAGCCAGTTCAGCACAAGCGATACGCCATTATTTGTCGACCTTAAGACTTTCACAGTTATTTCTGCTAGGTGCTCCTCGAGTTTGCCGATTAATTCCGTCTGGTGACGAGGCATTTGGCTACCTTAAGAGAGTCGTAGTTACTCCTACCAATTGCTCCCCGTTTTACCATAGTCACATATTCAAGCTTTCTCTGACCAGTTCACCAGAAGTGATACGCTATTATTTGTCGAACTTAAGACTTTCACAGTTATTTCTGCCAGGTGCTCCTCGAATTTGCCCATGTATTTCGCCTGGTGACGAGTATTTGGCTACCTTAAGAGTGTCATAGTTACTCCTCCCTGTTGCTCCCTGTTTTATCACAGTCACGTCTTCAAGCATTCTCTGGCCTGTTCACCAGGAGTTATATCCATTATTAGTCGACCTTAAGACTTTCACAGTTACTCCTGCCAGGTGCCCCTCGAGTTTGCCGATTTATTCCGTTGGTGACGAGGCATTTGGCTACCTTAAGAGAGTCATAGTTACTCATACCAGTTGCTCCCCGTTTTACCATAGTCACATACTCAAGCTTTCTCTGGCCAGTTCATCAGAAGCGATACGCCATTATTTGTCGACCTTAAGACTTTCACAGTTATTTCTGCCAGGTGCTCCTCGAGTTATCCGATGTTTTTTGCTGGGCGACGAGCATTGGCAACCATAAGAGAGTCACAGTTACTCCTGCAAGTTGCTCTCCGTTTTAACACAGTAAAATCTTCAAGCTTTCTGGAGCCAGTTCAGCACAAGCGATACGCCATTATTTGTCGACCTTAAGACTTTCACAGGTATTTCTGCCAGGTGCTCCTCGAGTTTTCCGATGTTATTGGCTGGGCGACGAGCATTGGCAACCTTAAGAGAGTCACAGTTTCTCCTGCAAGTTGCTCCCCGTTTTAACACAGTAAAATCTTCAAGCTTTCTCGGGACAGTTCGGCACAAGCGATACGCCTTTATTTGTTGACCTTAAGACTTTCACAGTTATTTCTGCTAAATGCTCCTCGAGTTTGCCGATTTATTCCGTTGGTGACGTTGCATTTGGCTACCTTAAGAGAGTCATAGTTACTCCTACCAATTGCTCCCCGTTTTACCATAGTCAAGACTTTCACAGTTATTTCTGCCAGATGCTCCTCGAATTTGCCCATGTATTTCGCCTGGTGACGAGTATTTGGCTACCTTAAGAGTGTCATAGTTACTCCTTCCTGTTGCTCCCTGTTTTATCACAGTCACGTCTTCAAGCTTCCTCTGTCCTGTTCACCAGGAGTTATATCCATTATTAGTCGACCTTAAGACTTTCACAGTTACTCCTGCCAGGTGCCCCTCGAGTTTGCCGATTTATTCCGTTGGTGACGAGGCATTTGGCTACCTTAAGAGAGTCATAGTTACTCATACCAGTTGCTCCCCGTTTTACCATAGTCACATACTCAAGCTTTCTCTGGCCAGTTCATCAGAAGCGATACGCCATTATTTGTCGACCTTAAGACTTTCACAGTTATTTCTGCCAGGTGCTCCTCGAGTTTTCCGATGTTTTTGGCTGGGCGACGAGCATTGGCAACCTTAAGAGAGTCACAGTTACTCCTGCAAGTTGCTCCCCGTTTTAACACAGTAAAATCTTCAAGCTTTCTCGGGACAGTTCAGCACAAGCGATACGCCTTTATTTGTCGACCTTAAGACTTTCACAGTTATTTCTGCTAAATGCTCCTCGAGTTTGCCGATTTATTCCGTTGGTGACGATGCATTTGGCTACCTTAAGAGAGTCATAGTTACTCCTACCAATTGCTCCTCGTTTTACCATAGTCACATATTCAAGTTTTCTCTGACCAGTTCACCAGAAGTGATACGCTATTATTTGTCGAACTTAAGACTTTCACAGTTATTTCTGCCAGGTGCTCCTCGAATTTGCCCATGTATTTCGCCTGGTGACGAGTATTTGGCTACCTTAAGAGTGTCATAGTTATTCCTTCCCGTTGCTCCCTGTTTTATCACAGTCACGTCTTCAAGCTTTCTCTGGCCTGTTCACCAGGAGTTATATCCATTATTAGTCGACCTTAAGACTTTCACAGTTACTCCTGCCAGGTGCCCCTCGAGTTTGCCGATTTATTCCGTTGGTGACGAGGCATTTGGCTACTTTAAGAGAGTCATAGTTTTTAATACCAGTTGCTCCCTGTTTTACCATAGTCACATACTTAAGCTTTCTCTGGCCAGTTCATCAGAAGCGATACGCCATTATTTGTCGACCTTAAGACTTTCACAGGTATTTCTGCCAGGTGCTCCTCGAGTTATCCGATGTTTTTTGCTGGGCGACGAGCATTGGCAACCATAAGAGAGTCACAGTTACTCCTGCAAGTTGCTCTCCGTTTTAACACAGTAATATCTTCAAGCTTACGCGAGCCAGTTCAGCACAAGCGATACGCCATTATTTGTCGACCTTAAGACTTTCACAGTTACTCCTGCCAGGTGCCCCTCGAGTTTGCCGATTTATTCCGTTGGTGACGAGGCATTTGGCTTCCTTAAGAGAGTCATAGTTACTCATACCAGTTGCTCCCCGTTTTACCATAGTCACATACTCAAACTTTCTCTGGCCAGTTCATCAGAAGCGATACGCCATTATTTGTCGACCTTAAGACTTTCACAGTTATTTCTGCCAGGTGCTCCTCGAGTTATCCGATGTTTTTTGCTGGGCGACGAGAATTGGCAACCATAAGAGAGTCACAGTTACTCCTGCAAGTTGCTCTCCGTTTTAACACAGTAAAATCTTCAAGCTTTCTGGAGCCAGTTCAGCACAAGCGATACGCCATTATTTGTCGACCTTAAGACTTTCACAGTTATTTCTGCTAGGTGCTCCTCGAGTTTGCCGATTAATTCCGTCTGGTGACGAGGCATTTGGCTACCTTAAGAGAGTCATAGTTACTCATACCAGTTGCTCCCCGTTTTACCATAGTCACATACTCAAACTTTCTCTGGCCAGTTCATCAGAAGCGATACGCCATTATTTGTCGACCTTAAGACTTTCACAGTTATTTCTGCCAGGTGCTCCTCGAGTTATCCGATGTTTTTTGCTGGGCGACGAGAATTGGCAACCATAAGAGAGTCACAGTTACTCCTGCAAGTTGCTCTCCGTTTTAACACAGTAAAATCTTCAAGCTTTCTGGAGCCAGTTCAGCACAAGCGATACGCCATTATTTGTCGACCTTAAGACTTTCACAGTTATTTCTGCTAGGTGCTCCTCGAGTTTGCCGATTAATTCCGTCTGGTGACGAGGCATTTGACTACCTTAAGAGAGTCGTAGTTACTCCTACCAATTGCTCCCCGTTTTACCATAGTCACATATTCAAGCTTTCTCTGACCAGTTCACCAGAAGTGATACGCTATTATTTGTCGAACTTAAGACTTTCACAGTTATTTCTGCCAGGTGCTCCTCGAATTTGCCCATGTATTTCGCCTGGTGACGAGTATTTGGCTACCTTAAGAGTGTCATAGTTACTCCTTCCTGTTGCTCCCTGTTTTATCACAGTCACGTCTTCAAGCTTTCTCTGGCCTGTTCACCAGGAGTTATATCCATTATTAGTCGACCTTAAGACTTTCACAGTTACTCCTGCCAGGTGCCCCTCGAGTTTGCCGATTTATTCCGTTGGTGACGAGGCATTTGGCTACCTTAAGAGAGTCATAGTTACTCATACCAGTTGCTCCCCGTTTTACCATAGTCACATACTCAAACTTTCTCTGGCCAGTTCATCAGAAGCGATACGCCATTATTTGTCGACCTTAAGACTTTCACAGTTATTTCTGCCAGGTGCTCCTCGAGTTATCCGATGTTTTTTGCTGGGCAACGAGCATTGGCAACCATAAGAGAGTCACAGTTACTCCTGCAAGTTGCTCTCCGTTTTAACACAGTAAAATCTTCAAGCTTTCTGGAGCCAGTTCAGCACAAGCGATACGCCATTATTTGTCGTCCTTAAGACTTTCACGGTTATTTCTGCTAGGTGCTCCTCGAGTTTGCCGATTAATTCCGTCTGGTGACGAGGCATTTGACTACCTTAAGAGAGTCGTAGTTACTCCTACCAATTGCTCCCCGTTTTACAATAGTCACATATTCAAGCTTTCTCTGACCAGTTCACCAGAAGTGATACGCTATTATTTGTCGAACTTAAGACTTTCACAGTTATTTCTGCCAGGTGCTCCTCGAATTTGCCCATGTATTTCGCCTGGTGACGAGTATTTGGCTACCTTAAGAGTGTCATAGTTACTCCTTCCTGTTGCTCCCTGTTTTATCACAGTCACGTCTTCAAGCTTTCTCTGGCCTGTTCACCAGGAGTTATATCCATTATTAGTCGACCTTAAGACTTTCACAGTTACTCCTGCCAGGTGCCCCTCGAGTTTGCCGATTTATTCCGTTGGTGACGAGGCATTTGGCTACCTTAAGAGAGTCATAGTTACTCATACCAGTTGCTCCCCGTTTTACCATAGTCACATACTCAAGCTTTCTCTGGCCAGTTCATCAGAAGCGATACGCCATTATTTGTCGACCTTAAGACTTTCACAGTTATTTCTGCCAGGTGCTCCTCGAGTTTTCCGATGTTTTTGGCTGGGCGACGAGCATTGGCAACCTTAAGAGAGTCACAGTTACTCCTGCAAGTTGCTCCCCGTTTTAACACAGTAAAATCTTCAAGCTTTCTCGGGACAGTTCAGCACAAGCGATACGCCTTTATTTGTCGACCTTAAGACTTTCACAGTTATTTCTGCTAAATGCTCCTCGAGTTTGCCGATTTATTCCGTTGGTGACGATGCATTTGGCTACCTTAAGAGAGTCATAGTTACTCCTACCAATTGCTCCTCGTTTTACCATAGTCACATATTCAAGTTTTCTCTGACCAGTTCACCAGAAGTGATACGCTATTATTTGTCGAACTTAAGACTTTCACAGTTATTTCTGCCAGGTGCTCCTCGAATTTGCCCATGTATTTCGCCTGGTGACGAGTATTTGGCTACCTTAAGAGTGTCATAGTTATTCCTTCCCGTTGCTCCCTGTTTTATCACAGTCACGTCTTCAAGCTTTCTCTGGCCTGTTCACCAGGAGCTATATCCATTATTAGTCGACCTTAAGACTTTCACAGTTACTCCTGCCAGGTGCCCCTCGAGTTTGCCGATTTATTCCGTTGGTGACGAGGCATTTGGCTACTTTAAGAGAGTCATAGTTTTTAATACCAGTTGCTCCCTGTTTTACCATAGTCACATACTTAAGCTTTCTCTGGCCAGTTCATCAGAAGCGATACGCCATTATTTGTCGACCTTAAGACTTTCACAGGTATTTCTGCCAGGTGCTCCTCGAGTTATCCGATGTTTTTTGCTGGGCGACGAGCATTGGCAACCATAAGAGAGTCACAGTTACTCCTGCAAGTTGCTCTCCGTTTTAACACAGTAATATCTTCAAGCTTACGCGAGCCAGTTCAGCACAAGCGATACGCCATTATTTGTCGACCTTAAGACTTTCACAGTTACTCCTGCCAGGTGCCCCTCGAGTTTGCCGATTTATTCCGTTGGTGACGAGGCATTTGGCTTCCTTAAGAGAGTCATAGTTACTCATACCAGTTGCTCCCCGTTTTACCATAGTCACATACTCAAACTTTCTCTGGCCAGTTCATCAGAAGCGATACGCCATTATTTGTCGACCTTAAGACTTTCACAGTTATTTCTGCCAGGTGCTCCTCGAGTTATCCGATGTTTTTTGCTGGGCGACGAGAATTGGCAACCATAAGAGAGTCACAGTTACTCCTGCAAGTTGCTCTCCGTTTTAACACAGTAAAATCTTCAAGCTTTCTGGAGCCAGTTCAGCACAAGCGATACGCCATTATTTGTCGACCTTAAGACTTTCACAGTTATTTCTGCTAGGTGCTCCTCGAGTTTGCCGATTAATTCCGTCTGGTGACGAGGCATTTGACTACCTTAAGAGAGTCGTAGTTACTCCTACCAATTGCTCCCCGTTTTACCATAGTCACATATTCAAGCTTTCTCTGACCAGTTCACCAGAAGTGATACGCTATTATTTGTCGAACTTAAGACTTTCACAGTTATTTCTGCCAGGTGCTCCTCGAATTTGCCCATGTATTTCGCCTGGTGACGAGTATTTGGCTACCTTAAGAGTGTCATAGTTACTCCTTCCTGTTGCTCCCTGTTTTATCACAGTCACGTCTTCAAGCTTTCTCTGGCCTGTTCACCAGGAGTTATATCCATTATTAGTCGACCTTAAGACTTTCACAGTTACTCCTGCCAGGTGCCCCTCGAGTTTGCCGATTTATTCCGTTGGTGACGAGGCATTTGGCTACCTTAAGAGAGTCATAGTTACTCATACCAGTTGCTCCCCGTTTTACCATAGTCACATACTCAAACTTTCTCTGGCCAGTTCATCAGAAGCGATACGCCATTATTTGTCGACCTTAAGACTTTCACAGTTATTTCTGCCAGGTGCTCCTCGAGTTATCCGATGTTTTTTGCTGGGCAACGAGCATTGGCAACCATAAGAGAGTCACAGTTACTCCTGCAAGTTGCTCTCCGTTTTAACACAGTAAAATCTTCAAGCTTTCTGGAGCCAGTTCAGCACAAGCGATACGCCATTATTTGTCGTCCTTAAGACTTTCACGGTTATTTCTGCTAGGTGCTCCTCGAGTTTGCCGATTAATTCCGTCTGGTGACGAGGCATTTGACTACCTTAAGAGAGTCGTAGTTACTCCTACCAATTGCTCCCCGTTTTACAATAGTCACATATTCAAGCTTTCTCTGACCAGTTCACCAGAAGTGATACGCTATTATTTGTCGAACTTAAGACTTTCACAGTTATTTCTGCCAGGTGCTCCTCGAATTTGCCCATGTATTTCGCCTGGTGACGAGTATTTGGCTACCTTAAGAGTGTCATAGTTACTCCTTCCTGTTGCTCCCTGTTTTATCACAGTCACGTCTTCAAGCTTTCTCTGGCCTGTTCACCAGGAGTTATATCCATTATTAGTCGACCTTAAGACTTTCACAGTTACTCCTGCCAGGTGCCCCTCGAGTTTGCCGATTTATTCCGTTGGTGACGAGGCATTTGGCTACCTTAAGAGAGTCATAGTTACTCATACCAGTTGCTCCCCGTTTTACCATAGTCACATACTCAAGCTTTCTCTGGCCAGTTCATCAGAAGCGATACGCCATTATTTGTCGACCTTAAGACTTTCACAGTTATTTCTGCCAGGTGCTCCTCGAGTTATCCGATGTTTTTTGCTGGGCGACGAGAATTGGCAACCATAAGAGAGTCACAGTTACTCCTGCAAGTTGCTCTCCGTTTTAACACAGTAAAATCTTCAAGCTTTCTGGAGCCAGTTCAGCACAAGCGATACGCCATTATTTGTCGACCTTAAGACTTTCACAGTTATTTCTGCTAGGTGCTCCTCGAGTTTGCCGATTAATTCCGTCTGGTGACGAGGCATTTGACTACCTTAAGAGAGTCGTAGTTACTCCTACCAATTGCTCCCCGTTTTACCATAGTCACATATTCAAGCTTTCTCTGACCAGTTCACCAGAAGTGATACGCTATTATTTGTCGAACTTAAGACTTTCACAGTTATTTCTGCCAGGTGCTCCTCGAATTTGCCCATGTATTTCGCCTGGTGACGAGTATTTGGCTACCTTAAGAGTGTCATAGTTACTCCTTCCTGTTGCTCCCTGTTTTATCACAGTCACGTCTTCAAGCTTTCTCTGGCCTGTTCACCAGGAGTTATATCCATTATTAGTCGACCTTAAGACTTTCACAGTTACTCCTGCCAGGTGCCCCTCGAGTTTGCCGATTTATTCCGTTGGTGACGAGGCATTTGGCTACCTTAAGAGAGTCATAGTTACTCATACCAGTTGCTCCCCGTTTTACCATAGTCACATACTCAAACTTTCTCTGGCCAGTTCATCAGAAGCGATACGCCATTATTTGTCGACCTTAAGACTTTCACAGTTATTTCTGCCAGGTGCTCCTCGAGTTATCCGATGTTTTTTGCTGGGCAACGAGCATTGGCAACCATAAGAGAGTCACAGTTACTCCTGCAAGTTGCTCTCCGTTTTAACACAGTAAAATCTTCAAGCTTTCTGGAGCCAGTTCAGCACAAGCGATACGCCATTATTTGTCGTCCTTAAGACTTTCACGGTTATTTCTGCTAGGTGCTCCTCGAGTTTGCCGATTAATTCCGTCTGGTGACGAGGCATTTGACTACCTTAAGAGAGTCGTAGTTACTCCTACCAATTGCTCCCCGTTTTACAATAGTCACATATTCAAGCTTTCTCTGACCAGTTCACCAGAAGTGATACGCTATTATTTGTCGAACTTAAGACTTTCACAGTTATTTCTGCCAGGTGCTCCTCGAATTTGCCCATGTATTTCGCCTGGTGACGAGTATTTGGCTACCTTAAGAGTGTCATAGTTACTCCTTCCTGTTGCTCCCTGTTTTATCACAGTCACGTCTTCAAGCTTTCTCTGGCCTGTTCACCAGGAGTTATATCCATTATTAGTCGACCTTAAGACTTTCACAGTTACTCCTGCCAGGTGCCCCTCGAGTTTGCCGATTTATTCCGTTGGTGACGAGGCATTTGGCTACCTTCAGAGAGTCATAGTTACTCATACCAGTTGCTCCCCGTTTTACCATAGTCACATACTCAAACTTTCTCTGGCCAGTTCATCAGAAGCGATACGCCATTATTTGTCGACCTTAAGACTTTCACAGTTATTTCTGCCAGGTGCTCCTCGAGTTATCCGATGTTTTTTGCTGGGCAACGAGCATTGGCAACCATAAGAGAGTCACAGTTACTCCTGCAAGTTGCTCTCCGTTTTAACACAGTAAAATCTTCAAGCTTTCTGGAGCCAGTTCAGCACAAGCGATACGCCATTATTTGTCGTCCTTAAGACTTTCACGGTTATTTCTGCTAGGTGCTCCTCGAGTTTGCCGATTAATTCCGTCTGGTGACGAGGCATTTGACTACCTTAAGAGAGTCGTAGTTACTCCTACCAATTGCTCCCCGTTTTACAATAGTCACATATTCAAGCTTTCTCTGACCAGTTCACCAGAAGTGATACGCTATTATTTGTCGAACTTAAGACTTTCACAGTTATTTCTGCCAGGTGCTCCTCGAATTTGCCCATGTATTTCGCCTGGTGACGAGTATTTGGCTACCTTAAGAGTGTCATAGTTACTCCTTCCTGTTGCTCCCTGTTTTATCACAGTCACGTCTTCAAGCTTTCTCTGGCCTGTTCACCAGGAGTTATATCCATTATTAGTCGACCTTAAGACTTTCACAGTTACTCCTGCCAGGTGCCCCTCGAGTTTGCCGATTTATTCCGTTGGTGACGAGGCATTTGGCTACCTTAAGAGAGTCATAGTTACTCATACCAGTTGCTCCCCGTTTTACCATAGTCACATACTCAAGCTTTCTCTGGCCAGTTCATCAGAAGCGATACGCCATTATTTGTCGACCTTAAGACTTTCACAGTTATTTCTGCCAGGTGCTCCTCGAGTTATCCGATGTTTTTTGCTGGGCGACGAGAATTGGCAACCATAAGAGAGTCACAGTTACTCCTGCAAGTTGCTCTCCGTTTTAACACAGTAAAATCTTCAAGCTTTCTGGAGCCAGTTCAGCACAAGCGATACGCCATTATTTGTCGACCTTAAGACTTTCACAGTTATTTCTGCTAGGTGCTCCTCGAGTTTGCCGATTAATTCCGTCTGGTGACGAGGCATTTGACTACCTTAAGAGAGTCGTAGTTACTCCTACCAATTGCTCCCCGTTTTACCATAGTCACATATTCAAGCTTTCTCTGACCAGTTCACCAGAAGTGATACGCTATTATTTGTCGAACTTAAGACTTTCACAGTTATTTCTGCCAGGTGCTCCTCGAATTTGCCCATGTATTTCGCCTGGTGACGAGTATTTGGCTACCTTAAGAGTGTCATAGTTACTCCTTCCTGTTGCTCCCTGTTTTATCACAGTCACGTCTTCAAGCTTTCTCTGGCCTGTTCACCAGGAGTTATATCCATTATTAGTCGACCTTAAGACTTTCACAGTTACTCCTGCCAGGTGCCCCTCGAGTTTGCCGATTTATTCCGTTGGTGACGAGGCATTTGGCTACCTTAAGAGAGTCATAGTTACTCATACCAGTTGCTCCCCGTTTTACCATAGTCACATACTCAAACTTTCTCTGGCCAGTTCATCAGAAGCGATACGCCATTATTTGTCGACCTTAAGACTTTCACAGTTATTTCTGCCAGGTGCTCCTCGAGTTATCCGATGTTTTTTGCTGGGCAACGAGCATTGGCAACCATAAGAGAGTCACAGTTACTCCTGCAAGTTGCTCTCCGTTTTAACACAGTAAAATCTTCAAGCTTTCTGGAGCCAGTTCAGCACAAGCGATACGCCATTATTTGTCGTCCTTAAGACTTTCACGGTTATTTCTGCTAGGTGCTCCTCGAGTTTGCCGATTAATTCCGTCTGGTGACGAGGCATTTGACTACCTTAAGAGAGTCGTAGTTACTCCTACCAATTGCTCCCCGTTTTACAATAGTCACATATTCAAGCTTTCTCTGACCAGTTCACCAGAAGTGATACGCTATTATTTGTCGAACTTAAGACTTTCACAGTTATTTCTGCCAGGTGCTCCTCGAATTTGCCCATGTATTTCGCCTGGTGACGAGTATTTGGCTACCTTAAGAGTGTCATAGTTACTCCTTCCTGTTGCTCCCTGTTTTATCACAGTCACGTCTTCAAGCTTTCTCTGGCCTGTTCACCAGGAGTTATATCCATTATTAGTCGACCTTAAGACTTTCACAGTTACTCCTGCCAGGTGCCCCTCGAGTTTGCCGATTTATTCCGTTGGTGACGAGGCATTTGGCTACCTTAAGAGAGTCATAGTTACTCATACCAGTTGCTCCCCGTTTTACCATAGTCACATACTCAAGCTTTCTCTGGCCAGTTCATCAGAAGCGATACGCCATTATTTGTCGACCTTAAGACTTTCACAGTTATTTCTGCCAGGTGCTCCTCGAGTTATCCGATGTTTTTTGCTGGGCGACGAGAATTGGCAACCATAAGAGAGTCACAGTTACTCCTGCAAGTTGCTCTCCGTTTTAACACAGTAAAATCTTCAAGCTTTCTGGAGCCAGTTCAGCACAAGCGATACGCCATTATTTGTCGACCTTAAGACTTTCACAGTTATTTCTGCTAGGTGCTCCTCGAGTTTGCCGATTAATTCCGTCTGGTGACGAGGCATTTGACTACCTTAAGAGAGTCGTAGTTACTCCTACCAATTGCTCCCCGTTTTACCATAGTCACATATTCAAGCTTTCTCTGACCAGTTCACCAGAAGTGATACGCTATTATTTGTCGAACTTAAGACTTTCACAGTTATTTCTGCCAGGTGCTCCTCGAATTTGCCCATGTATTTCGCCTGGTGACGAGTATTTGGCTACCTTAAGAGTGTCATAGTTACTCCTTCCTGTTGCTCCCTGTTTTATCACAGTCACGTCTTCAAGCTTTCTCTGGCCTGTTCACCAGGAGTTATATCCATTATTAGTCGACCTTAAGACTTTCACAGTTACTCCTGCCAGGTGCCCCTCGAGTTTGCCGATTTATTCCGTTGGTGACGAGGCATTTGGCTACCTTAAGAGAGTCATAGTTACTCATACCAGTTGCTCCCCGTTTTACCATAGTCACATACTCAAACTTTCTCTGGCCAGTTCATCAGAAGCGATACGCCATTATTTGTCGACCTTAAGACTTTCACAGTTATTTCTGCCAGGTGCTCCTCGAGTTATCCGATGTTTTTTGCTGGGCAACGAGCATTGGCAACCATAAGAGAGTCACAGTTACTCCTGCAAGTTGCTCTCCGTTTTAACACAGTAAAATCTTCAAGCTTTCTGGAGCCAGTTCAGCACAAGCGATACGCCATTATTTGTCGTCCTTAAGACTTTCACGGTTATTTCTGCTAGGTGCTCCTCGAGTTTGCCGATTAATTCCGTCTGGTGACGAGGCATTTGACTACCTTAAGAGAGTCGTAGTTACTCCTACCAATTGCTCCCCGTTTTACAATAGTCACATATTCAAGCTTTCTCTGACCAGTTCACCAGAAGTGATACGCTATTATTTGTCGAACTTAAGACTTTCACAGTTATTTCTGCCAGGTGCTCCTCGAATTTGCCCATGTATTTCGCCTGGTGACGAGTATTTGGCTACCTTAAGAGTGTCATAGTTACTCCTTCCTGTTGCTCCCTGTTTTATCACAGTCACGTCTTCAAGCTTTCTCTGGCCTGTTCACCAGGAGTTATATCCATTATTAGTCGACCTTAAGACTTTCACAGTTACTCCTGCCAGGTGCCCCTCGAGTTTGCCGATTTATTCCGTTGGTGACGAGGCATTTGGCTACCTTAAGAGAGTCATAGTTACTCATACCAGTTGCTCCCCGTTTTACCATAGTCACATACTCAAGCTTTCTCTGGCCAGTTCATCAGAAGCGATACGCCATTATTTGTCGACCTTAAGACTTTCACAGTTATTTCTGCCAGGTGCTCCTCGAGTTTTCCGATGTTTTTGGCTGGGCGACGAGCATTGGCAACCTTAAGAGAGTCACAGTTACTCCTGCAAGTTGCTCCCCGTTTTAACACAGTAAAATCTTCAAGCTTTCTCGGGACAGTTCAGCACAAGCGATACGCCTTTATTTGTCGACCTTAAGACTTTCACAGTTATTTCTGCTAAATGCTCCTCGAGTTTGCCGATTTATTCCGTTGGTGACGATGCATTTGGCTACCTTAAGAGAGTCATAGTTACTCCTACCAATTGCTCCTCGTTTTACCATAGTCACATATTCAAGTTTTCTCTGACCAGTTCACCAGAAGTGATACGCTATTATTTGTCGAACTTAAGACTTTCACAGTTATTTCTGCCAGGTGCTCCTCGAATTTGCCCATGTATTTCGCCTGGTGACGAGTATTTGGCTACCTTAAGAGTGTCATAGTTATTCCTTCCCGTTGCTCCCTGTTTTATCACAGTCACGTCTTCAAGCTTTCTCTGGCCTGTTCACCAGGAGCTATATCCATTATTAGTCGACCTTAAGACTTTCACAGTTACTCCTGCCAGGTGCCCCTCGAGTTTGCCGATTTATTCCGTTGGTGACGAGGCATTTGGCTACTTTAAGAGAGTCATAGTTTTTAATACCAGTTGCTCCCTGTTTTACCATAGTCACATACTTAAGCTTTCTCTGGCCAGTTCATCAGAAGCGATACGCCATTATTTGTCGACCTTAAGACTTTCACAGGTATTTCTGCCAGGTGCTCCTCGAGTTATCCGATGTTTTTTGCTGGGCGACGAGCATTGGCAACCATAAGAGAGTCACAGTTACTCCTGCAAGTTGCTCTCCGTTTTAACACAGTAATATCTTCAAGCTTACGCGAGCCAGTTCAGCACAAGCGATACGCCATTATTTGTCGACCTTAAGACTTTCACAGTTACTCCTGCCAGGTGCCCCTCGAGTTTGCCGATTTATTCCGTTGGTGACGAGGCATTTGGCTTCCTTAAGAGAGTCATAGTTACTCATACCAGTTGCTCCCCGTTTTACCATAGTCACATACTCAAACTTTCTCTGGCCAGTTCATCAGAAGCGATACGCCATTATTTGTCGACCTTAAGACTTTCACAGTTATTTCTGCCAGGTGCTCCTCGAGTTATCCGATGTTTTTTGCTGGGCGACGAGAATTGGCAACCATAAGAGAGTCACAGTTACTCCTGCAAGTTGCTCTCCGTTTTAACACAGTAAAATCTTCAAGCTTTCTGGAGCCAGTTCAGCACAAGCGATACGCCATTATTTGTCGACCTTAAGACTTTCACAGTTATTTCTGCTAGGTGCTCCTCGAGTTTGCCGATTAATTCCGTCTGGTGACGAGGCATTTGACTACCTTAAGAGAGTCGTAGTTACTCCTACCAATTGCTCCCCGTTTTACCATAGTCACATATTCAAGCTTTCTCTGACCAGTTCACCAGAAGTGATACGCTATTATTTGTCGAACTTAAGACTTTCACAGTTATTTCTGCCAGGTGCTCCTCGAATTTGCCCATGTATTTCGCCTGGTGACGAGTATTTGGCTACCTTAAGAGTGTCATAGTTACTCCTTCCTGTTGCTCCCTGTTTTATCACAGTCACGTCTTCAAGCTTTCTCTGGCCTGTTCACCAGGAGTTATATCCATTATTAGTCGACCTTAAGACTTTCACAGTTACTCCTGCCAGGTGCCCCTCGAGTTTGCCGATTTATTCCGTTGGTGACGAGGCATTTGGCTACCTTAAGAGAGTCATAGTTACTCATACCAGTTGCTCCCCGTTTTACCATAGTCACATACTCAAACTTTCTCTGGCCAGTTCATCAGAAGCGATACGCCATTATTTGTCGACCTTAAGACTTTCACAGTTATTTCTGCCAGGTGCTCCTCGAGTTATCCGATGTTTTTTGCTGGGCAACGAGCATTGGCAACCATAAGAGAGTCACAGTTACTCCTGCAAGTTGCTCTCCGTTTTAACACAGTAAAATCTTCAAGCTTTCTGGAGCCAGTTCAGCACAAGCGATACGCCATTATTTGTCGTCCTTAAGACTTTCACGGTTATTTCTGCTAGGTGCTCCTCGAGTTTGCCGATTAATTCCGTCTGGTGACGAGGCATTTGACTACCTTAAGAGAGTCGTAGTTACTCCTACCAATTGCTCCCCGTTTTACAATAGTCACATATTCAAGCTTTCTCTGACCAGTTCACCAGAAGTGATACGCTATTATTTGTCGAACTTAAGACTTTCACAGTTATTTCTGCCAGGTGCTCCTCGAATTTGCCCATGTATTTCGCCTGGTGACGAGTATTTGGCTACCTTAAGAGTGTCATAGTTACTCCTTCCTGTTGCTCCCTGTTTTATCACAGTCACGTCTTCAAGCTTTCTCTGGCCTGTTCACCAGGAGTTATATCCATTATTAGTCGACCTTAAGACTTTCACAGTTACTCCTGCCAGGTGCCCCTCGAGTTTGCCGATTTATTCCGTTGGTGACGAGGCATTTGGCTACCTTAAGAGAGTCATAGTTACTCATACCAGTTGCTCCCCGTTTTACCATAGTCACATACTCAAGCTTTCTCTGGCCAGTTCATCAGAAGCGATACGCCATTATTTGTCGACCTTAAGACTTTCACAGTTATTTCTGCCAGGTGCTCCTCGAGTTTTCCGATGTTTTTGGCTGGGCGACGAGCATTGGCAACCTTAAGAGAGTCACAGTTACTCCTGCAAGTTGCTCCCCGTTTTAACACAGTAAAATCTTCAAGCTTTCTCGGGACAGTTCAGCACAAGCGATACGCCTTTATTTGTCGACCTTAAGACTTTCACAGTTATTTCTGCTAAATGCTCCTCGAGTTTGCCGATTTATTCCGTTGGTGACGATGCATTTGGCTACCTTAAGAGAGTCATAGTTACTCCTACCAATTGCTCCTCGTTTTACCATAGTCACATATTCAAGTTTTCTCTGACCAGTTCACCAGAAGTGATACGCTATTATTTGTCGAACTTAAGACTTTCACAGTTATTTCTGCCAGGTGCTCCTCGAATTTGCCCATGTATTTCGCCTGGTGACGAGTATTTGGCTACCTTAAGAGTGTCATAGTTATTCCTTCCCGTTGCTCCCTGTTTTATCACAGTCACGTCTTCAAGCTTTCTCTGGCCTGTTCACCAGGAGCTATATCCATTATTAGTCGACCTTAAGACTTTCACAGTTACTCCTGCCAGGTGCCCCTCGAGTTTGCCGATTTATTCCGTTGGTGACGAGGCATTTGGCTACTTTAAGAGAGTCATAGTTTTTAATACCAGTTGCTCCCTGTTTTACCATAGTCACATACTTAAGCTTTCTCTGGCCAGTTCATCAGAAGCGATACGCCATTATTTGTCGACCTTAAGACTTTCACAGGTATTTCTGCCAGGTGCTCCTCGAGTTATCCGATGTTTTTTGCTGGGCGACGAGCATTGGCAACCATAAGAGAGTCACAGTTACTCCTGCAAGTTGCTCTCCGTTTTAACACAGTAATATCTTCAAGCTTACGCGAGCCAGTTCAGCACAAGCGATACGCCATTATTTGTCGACCTTAAGACTTTCACAGTTACTCCTGCCAGGTGCCCCTCGAGTTTGCCGATTTATTCCGTTGGTGACGAGGCATTTGGCTTCCTTAAGAGAGTCATAGTTACTCATACCAGTTGCTCCCCGTTTTACCATAGTCACATACTCAAACTTTCTCTGGCCAGTTCATCAGAAGCGATACGCCATTATTTGTCGACCTTAAGACTTTCACAGTTATTTCTGCCAGGTGCTCCTCGAGTTATCCGATGTTTTTTGCTGGGCGACGAGAATTGGCAACCATAAGAGAGTCACAGTTACTCCTGCAAGTTGCTCTCCGTTTTAACACAGTAAAATCTTCAAGCTTTCTGGAGCCAGTTCAGCACAAGCGATACGCCATTATTTGTCGACCTTAAGACTTTCACAGTTATTTCTGCTAGGTGCTCCTCGAGTTTGCCGATTAATTCCGTCTGGTGACGAGGCATTTGGCTACCTTAAGAGAGTCATAGTTACTCATACCAGTTGCTCCCCGTTTTACCATAGTCACATACTCAAACTTTCTCTGGCCAGTTCATCAGAAGCGATACGCCATTATTTGTCGACCTTAAGACTTTCACAGTTATTTCTGCCAGGTGCTCCTCGAGTTATCCGATGTTTTTTGCTGGGCGACGAGAATTGGCAACCATAAGAGAGTCACAGTTACTCCTGCAAGTTGCTCTCCGTTTTAACACAGTAAAATCCTCAAGCTTTCTGGAGCCAGTTCAGCACAAGCGATACGCCATTATTTGTCGACCTTAAGACTTTCACAGTTATTTCTGCTAGGTGCTCCTCGAGTTTGCCGATTAATTCCGTCTGGTGACGAGGCATTTGACTACCTTAAGAGAGTCGTAGTTACTCCTACCAATTGCTCCCCGTTTTACCATAGTCACATATTCAAGCTTTCTCTGACCAGTTCACCAGAAGTGATACGCTATTATTTGTCGAACTTAAGACTTTCACAGTTATTTCTGCCAGGTGCTCCTCGAATTTGCCCATGTATTTCGCCTGGTGACGAGTATTTGGCTACCTTAAGAGTGTCATAGTTACTCCTTCCTGTTGCTCCCTGTTTTATCACAGTCACGTCTTCAAGCTTTCTCTGGCCTGTTCACCAGGAGTTATATCCATTATTAGTCGACCTTAAGACTTTCACAGTTACTCCTGCCAGGTGCCCCTCGAGTTTGCCGATTTATTCCGTTGGTGACGAGGCATTTGGCTACCTTAAGAGAGTCATAGTTACTCATACCAGTTGCTCCCCGTTTTACCATAGTCACATACTCAAGCTTTCTCTGGCCAGTTCATCAGAAGCGATACGCCATTATTTGTCGACCTTAAGACTTTCACAGTTATTTCTGCCAGGTGCTCCTCGAGTTTTCCGATGTTTTTGGCTGGGCGACGAGCATTGGCAACCTTAAGAGAGTCACAGTTACTCCTGCAAGTTGCTCCCCGTTTTAACACAGTAAAATCTTCAAGCTTTCTCGGGACAGTTCAGCACAAGCGATACGCCTTTATTTGTCGACCTTAAGACTTTCACAGTTATTTCTGCTAAATGCTCCTCGAGTTTGCCGATTTATTCCGTTGGTGACGATGCATTTGGCTACCTTAAGAGAGTCATAGTTACTCCTACCAATTGCTCCTCGTTTTACCATAGTCACATATTCAAGTTTTCTCTGACCAGTTCACCAGAAGTGATACGCTATTATTTGTCGAACTTAAGACTTTCACAGTTATTTCTGCCAGGTGCTCCTCGAATTTGCCCATGTATTTCGCCTGGTGACGAGTATTTGGCTACCTTAAGAGTGTCATAGTTATTCCTTCCCGTTGCTCCCTGTTTTATCACAGTCACGTCTTCAAGCTTTCTCTGCCCTGTTCACCAGGAGCTATATCCATTATTAGTCGACCTTAAGACTTTCACAGTTACTCCTGCCAGGTGCCCCTCGAGTTTGCCGATTTATTCCGTTGGTGACGAGGCATTTGGCTACTTTAAGAGAGTCATAGTTTTTAATACCAGTTGCTCCCTGTTTTACCATAGTCACATACTTAAGCTTTCTCTGGCCAGTTCATCAGAAGCGATACGCCATTATTTGTCGACCTTAAGACTTTCACAGGTATTTCTGCCAGGTGCTCCTCGAGTTATCCGATGTTTTTTGCTGGGCGACGAGCATTGGCAACCATAAGAGAGTCACAGTTACTCCTGCAAGTTGCTCTCCGTTTTAACACAGTAATATCTTCAAGCTTACGCGAGCCAGTTCAGCACAAGCGATACGCCATTATTTGTCGACCTTAAGACTTTCACAGTTACTCCTGCCAGGTGCCCCTCGAGTTTGCCGATTTATTCCGTTGGTGACGAGGCATTTGGCTTCCTTAAGAGAGTCATAGTTACTCATACCAGTTGCTCCCCGTTTTACCATAGTCACATACTCAAACTTTCTCTGGCCAGTTCATCAGAAGCGATACGCCATTATTTGTCGACCTTAAGACTTTCACAGTTATTTCTGCCAGGTGCTCCTCGAGTTATCCGATGTTTTTTGCTGGGCGACGAGAATTGGCAACCATAAGAGAGTCACAGTTACTCCTGCAAGTTGCTCTCCGTTTTAACACAGTAAAATCTTCAAGCTTTCTGGAGCCAGTTCAGCACAAGCGATACGCCATTATTTGTCGACCTTAAGACTTTCACAGTTATTTCTGCTAGGTGCTCCTCGAGTTTGCCGATTAATTCCGTCTGGTGACGAGGCATTTGACTACCTTAAGAGAGTCGTAGTTACTCCTACCAATTGCTCCCCGTTTTACCATAGTCACATATTCAAGCTTTCTCTGACCAGTTCACCAGAAGTGATACGCTATTATTTGTCGAACTTAAGACTTTCACAGTTATTTCTGCCAGGTGCTCCTCGAATTTGCCCATGTATTTCGCCTGGTGACGAGTATTTGGCTACCTTAAGAGTGTCATAGTTACTCCTTCCTGTTGCTCCCTGTTTTATCACAGTCACGTCTTCAAGCTTTCTCTGGCCTGTTCACCAGGAGTTATATCCATTATTAGTCGACCTTAAGACTTTCACAGTTACTCCTGCCAGGTGCCCCTCGAGTTTGCCGATTTATTCCGTTGGTGACGAGGCATTTGGCTACCTTAAGAGAGTCATAGTTACTCATACCAGTTGCTCCCCGTTTTACCATAGTCACATACTCAAACTTTCTCTGGCCAGTTCATCAGAAGCGATACGCCATTATTTGTCGACCTTAAGACTTTCACAGTTATTTCTGCCAGGTGCTCCTCGAGTTATCCGATGTTTTTTGCTGGGCAACGAGCATTGGCAACCATAAGAGAGTCACAGTTACTCCTGCAAGTTGCTCTCCGTTTTAACACAGTAAAATCTTCAAGCTTTCTGGAGCCAGTTCAGCACAAGCGATACGCCATTATTTGTCGTCCTTAAGACTTTCACGGTTATTTCTGCTAGGTGCTCCTCGAGTTTGCCGATTAATTCCGTCTGGTGACGAGGCATTTGACTACCTTAAGAGAGTCGTAGTTACTCCTACCAATTGCTCCCCGTTTTACAATAGTCACATATTCAAGCTTTCTCTGACCAGTTCACCAGAAGTGATACGCTATTATTTGTCGAACTTAAGACTTTCACAGTTATTTCTGCCAGGTGCTCCTCGAATTTGCCCATGTATTTCGCCTGGTGACGAGTATTTGGCTACCTTAAGAGTGTCATAGTTACTCCTTCCTGTTGCTCCCTGTTTTATCACAGTCACGTCTTCAAGCTTTCTCTGGCCTGTTCACCAGGAGTTATATCCATTATTAGTCGACCTTAAGACTTTCACAGTTACTCCTGCCAGGTGCCCCTCGAGTTTGCCGATTTATTCCGTTGGTGACGAGGCATTTGGCTCCCTTAAGAGAGTCATAGTTACTCATACCAGTTGCTCCCCGTTTTACCATAGTCACATACTCAAGCTTTCTCTGGCCAGTTCATCAGAAGCGATACGCCATTATTTGTCGACCTTAAGACTTTCACAGTTATTTCTGCCAGGTGCTCCTCGAGTTTTCCGATGTTTTTGGCTGGGCGACGAGCATTGGCAACCTTAAGAGAGTCACAGTTACTCCTGCAAGTTGCTCCCCGTTTTAACACAGTAAAATCTTCAAGCTTTCTCGGGACAGTTCAGCACAAGCGATACGCCTTTATTTGTCGACCTTAAGACTTTCACAGTTATTTCTGCTAAATGCTCCTCGAGTTTGCCGATTTATTCCGTTGGTGACGATGCATTTGGCTACCTTAAGAGAGTCATAGTTACTCCTACCAATTGCTCCTCGTTTTACCATAGTCACATATTCAAGTTTTCTCTGACCAGTTCACCAGAAGTGATACGCTATTATTTGTCGAACTTAAGACTTTCACAGTTATTTCTGCCAGGTGCTCCTCGAATTTGCCCATGTATTTCGCCTGGTGACGAGTATTTGGCTACCTTAAGAGTGTCATAGTTATTCCTTCCCGTTGCTCCCTGTTTTATCACAGTCACGTCTTCAAGCTTTCTCTGGCCTGTTCACCAGGAGCTATATCCATTATTAGTCGACCTTAAGACTTTCACAGTTACTCCTGCCAGGTGCCCCTCGAGTTTGCCGATTTATTCCGTTGGTGACGAGGCATTTGGCTACTTTAAGAGAGTCATAGTTTTTAATACCAGTTGCTCCCTGTTTTACCATAGTCACATACTTAAGCTTTCTCTGGCCAGTTCATCAGAAGCGATACGCCATTATTTGTCGACCTTAAGACTTTCACAGGTATTTCTGCCAGGTGCTCCTCGAGTTATCCGATGTTTTTTGCTGGGCGACGAGCATTGGCAACCATAAGAGAGTCACAGTTACTCCTGCAAGTTGCTCTCCGTTTTAACACAGTAATATCTTCAAGCTTACGCGAGCCAGTTCAGCACAAGCGATACGCCATTATTTGTCGACCTTAAGACTTTCACAGTTACTCCTGCCAGGTGCCCCTCGAGTTTGCCGATTTATTCCGTTGGTGACGAGGCATTTGGCTTCCTTAAGAGAGTCATAGTTACTCATACCAGTTGCTCCCCGTTTTACCATAGTCACATACTCAAACTTTCTCTGGCCAGTTCATCAGAAGCGATACGCCATTATTTGTCGACCTTAAGACTTTCACAGTTATTTCTGCCAGGTGCTCCTCGAGTTATCCGATGTTTTTTGCTGGGCGACGAGAATTGGCAACCATAAGAGAGTCACAGTTACTCCTGCAAGTTGCTCTCCGTTTTAACACAGTAAAATCTTCAAGCTTTCTGGAGCCAGTTCAGCACAAGCGATACGCCATTATTTGTCGACCTTAAGACTTTCACAGTTATTTCTGCTAGGTGCTCCTCGAGTTTGCCGATTAATTCCGTCTGGTGACGAGGCATTTGGCTACCTTAAGAGAGTCATAGTTACTCATACCAGTTGCTCCCCGTTTTACCATAGTCACATACTCAAACTTTCTCTGGCCAGTTCATCAGAAGCGATACGCCATTATTTGTCGACCTTAAGACTTTCACAGTTATTTCTGCCAGGTGCTCCTCGAGTTATCCGATGTTTTTTGCTGGGCGACGAGAATTGGCAACCATAAGAGAGTCACAGTTACTCCTGCAAGTTGCTCTCCGTTTTAACACAGTAAAATCCTCAAGCTTTCTGGAGCCAGTTCAGCACAAGCGATACGCCATTATTTGTCGACCTTAAGACTTTCACAGTTATTTCTGCTAGGTGCTCCTCGAGTTTGCCGATTAATTCCGTCTGGTGACGAGGCATTTGACTACCTTAAGAGAGTCGTAGTTACTCCTACCAATTGCTCCCCGTTTTACCATAGTCACATATTCAAGCTTTCTCTGACCAGTTCACCAGAAGTGATACGCTATTATTTGTCGAACTTAAGACTTTCACAGTTATTTCTGCCAGGTGCTCCTCGAATTTGCCCATGTATTTCGCCTGGTGACGAGTATTTGGCTACCTTAAGAGTGTCATAGTTACTCCTTCCTGTTGCTCCCTGTTTTATCACAGTCACGTCTTCAAGCTTTCTCTGGCCTGTTCACCAGGAGTTATATCCATTATTAGTCGACCTTAAGACTTTCACAGTTACTCCTGCCAGGTGCCCCTCGAGTTTGCCGATTTATTCCGTTGGTGACGAGGCATTTGGCTACCTTAAGAGAGTCATAGTTACTCATACCAGTTGCTCCCCGTTTTACCATAGTCACATACTCAAGCTTTCTCTGGCCAGTTCATCAGAAGCGATACGCCATTATTTGTCGACCTTAAGACTTTCACAGTTATTTCTGCCAGGTGCTCCTCGAGTTTTCCGATGTTTTTGGCTGGGCGACGAGCATTGGCAACCTTAAGAGAGTCACAGTTACTCCTGCAAGTTGCTCCCCGTTTTAACACAGTAAAATCTTCAAGCTTTCTCGGGACAGTTCAGCACAAGCGATACGCCTTTATTTGTCGACCTTAAGACTTTCACAGTTATTTCTGCTAAATGCTCCTCGAGTTTGC
The DNA here is from genome assembly GCF_021461385.2 of Schistocerca piceifrons. NCBI lineage: Eukaryota > Metazoa > Arthropoda > Insecta > Orthoptera > Acrididae > Schistocerca > Schistocerca piceifrons. Next base: position 209,322 of record NW_025727011.1, on the reverse strand, counting down.
CGATTTATTCCGTTGGTGACGATGCATTTGGCTACCTTAAGAGAGTCATAGTTACTCCTACCAATTGCTCCTCGTTTTACCATAGTCACATATTCAAGTTTTCTCTGACCAGTTCACCAGAAGTGATACGCTATTATTTGTCGAACTTAAGACTTTCACAGTTATTTCTGCCAGGTGCTCCTCGAATTTGCCCATGTATTTCGCCTGGTGACGAGTATTTGGCTACCTTAAGAGTGTCATAGTTATTCCTTCCCGTTGCTCCCTGTTTTATCACAGTCACGTCTTCAAGCTTTCTCTGCCCTGTTCACCAGGAGCTATATCCATTATTAGTCGACCTTAAGACTTTCACAGTTACTCCTGCCAGGTGCCCCTCGAGTTTGCCGATTTATTCCGTTGGTGACGAGGCATTTGGCTACTTTAAGAGAGTCATAGTTTTTAATACCAGTTGCTCCCTGTTTTACCATAGTCACATACTTAAGCTTTCTCTGGCCAGTTCATCAGAAGCGATACGCCATTATTTGTCGACCTTAAGACTTTCACAGGTATTTCTGCCAGGTGCTCCTCGAGTTATCCGATGTTTTTTGCTGGGCGACGAGCATTGGCAACCATAAGAGAGTCACAGTTACTCCTGCAAGTTGCTCTCCGTTTTAACACAGTAATATCTTTAAGCTTACGCGAGCCAGTTCAGCACAAGCGATACGCCATTATTTGTCGACCTTAAGACTTTCACAGTTACTCCTGCCAGGTGCCCCTCGAGTTTGCCGATTTATTCCGTTGGTGACGAGGCATTTGGCTTCCTTAAGAGAGTCATAGTTACTCATACCAGTTGCTCCCCGTTTTACCATAGTCACATACTCAAACTTTCTCTGGCCAGTTCATCAGAAGCGATACGCCATTATTTGTCGACCTTAAGACTTTCACAGTTATTTCTGCCAGGTGCTCCTCGAGTTATCCGATGTTTTTTGCTGGGCGACGAGAATTGGCAACCATAAGAGAGTCACAGTTACTCCTGCAAGTTGCTCTCCGTTTTAACACAGTAAAATCTTCAAGCTTTCTGGAGCCAGTTCAGCACAAGCGATACGCCATTATTTGTCGACCTTAAGACTTTCACAGTTATTTCTGCTAGGTGCTCCTCGAGTTTGCCGATTAATTCCGTCTGGTGACGAGGCATTTGGCTACCTTAAGAGAGTCATAGTTACTCATACCAGTTGCTCCCCGTTTTACCATAGTCACATACTCAAACTTTCTCTGGCCAGTTCATCAGAAGCGATACGCCATTATTTGTCGACCTTAAGACTTTCACAGTTATTTCTGCCAGGTGCTCCTCGAGTTATCCGATGTTTTTTGCTGGGCGACGAGAATTGGCAACCATAAGAGAGTCACAGTTACTCCTGCAAGTTGCTCTCCGTTTTAACACAGTAAAATCTTCAAGCTTTCTGGAGCCAGTTCAGCACAAGCGATACGCCATTATTTGTCGACCTTAAGACTTTCACAGTTATTTCTGCTAGGTGCTCCTCGAGTTTGCCGATTAATTCCGTCTGGTGACGAGGCATTTGACTACCTTAAGAGAGTCGTAGTTACTCCTACCAATTGCTCCCCGTTTTACCATAGTCACATATTCAAGCTTTCTCTGACCAGTTCACCAGAAGTGATACGCTATTATTTGTCGAACTTAAGACTTTCACAGTTATTTCTGCCAGGTGCTCCTCGAATTTGCCCATGTATTTCGCCTGGTGACGAGTATTTGGCTACCTTAAGAGTGTCATAGTTATTCCTTCCCGTTGCTCCCTGTTTTATCACAGTCACGTCTTCAAGCTTTCTCTGCCCTGTTCACCAGGAGCTATATCCATTATTAGTCGACCTTAAGACTTTCACAGTTACTCCTGCCAGGTGCCCCTCGAGTTTGCCGATTTATTCCGTTGGTGACGAGGCATTTGGCTACTTTAAGAGAGTCATAGTTTTTAATACCAGTTGCTCCCTGTTTTACCATAGTCACATACTTAAGCTTTCTCTGGCCAGTTCATCAGAAGCTATACGCCATTATTTGTCGACCTTAAGACTTTCGCAGGTATTTCTGCCAGGTGCTCCTCGAGTTATCCGATGTTTTTTGCTGGGCGACGAGCATTGGCAACCATAAGAGAGTCACAGTTACTCCTGCAAGTTGCTCTCCGTTTTAACACAGTAATATCTTCAAGCTTACGCGAGCCAGTTCAGCACAAGCGATACGCCATTATTTGTCGACCTTAAGACTTTCACAGTTACTCCTGCCAGGTGCCCCTCGAGTTTGCCGATTTATTCCGTTGGTGACGAGGCATTTGGCTTCCTTAAGAGAGTCATAGTTACTCATACCAGTTGCTCCCCGTTTTACCATAGTCACATACTCAAACTTTCTCTGGCCAGTTCATCAGAAGCGATACGCCATTATTTGTCGACCTTAAGACTTTCACAGTTATTTCTGCCAGGTGCTCCTCGAGTTATCCGATGTTTTTTGCTGGGCGACGAGAATTGGCAACCATAAGAGAGTCACAGTTACTCCTGCAAGTTGCTCTCCGTTTTAACACAGTAAAATCTTCAAGCTTTCTGGAGCCAGTTCAGCACAAGCGATACGCCATTATTTGTCGACCTTAAGACTTTCACAGTTATTTCTGCTAGGTGCTCCTCGAGTTTGCCGATTAATTCCGTCTGGTGACGAGGCATTTGACTACCTTAAGAGAGTCGTAGTTACTCCTACCAATTGCTCCCCGTTTTACCATAGTCACATATTCAAGCTTTCTCTGACCAGTTCACCAGAAGTGATACGCTATTATTTGTCGAACTTAAGACTTTCACAGTTATTTCTGCCAGGTGCTCCTCGAATTTGCCCATGTATTTCGCCTGGTGACGAGTATTTGGCTACCTTAAGAGTGTCATAGTTACTCCTTCCTGTTGCTCCCTGTTTTATCACAGTCACGTCTTCAAGCTTTCTCTGGCCTGTTCACCAGGAGTTATATCCATTATTAGTCGACCTTAAGACTTTCACAGTTACTCCTGCCAGGTGCCCCTCGAGTTTGCCGATTTATTCCGTTGGTGACGAGGCATTTGGCTACCTTAAGAGAGTCATAGTTACTCATACCAGTTGCTCCCCGTTTTACCATAGTCACATACTCAAGCTTTCTCTGGCCAGTTCATCAGAAGCGATACGCCATTATTTGTCGACCTTAAGACTTTCACAGTTATTTCTGCCAGGTGCTCCTCGAGTTTTCCGATGTTTTTGGCTGGGCGACGAGCATTGGCAACCTTAAGAGAGTCACAGTTACTCCTGCAAGTTGCTCCCCGTTTTAACACAGTAAAATCTTCAAGCTTTCTCGGGACAGTTCAGCACAAGCGATACGCCTTTATTTGTCGACCTTAAGACTTTCACAGTTATTTCTGCTAAATGCTCCTCGAGTTTGCCGATTTATTCCGTTGGTGACGATGCATTTGGCTACCTTAAGAGAGTCATAGTTACTCCTACCAATTGCTCCTCGTTTTACCATAGTCACATATTCAAGTTTTCTCTGACCAGTTCACCAGAAGTGATACGCTATTATTTGTCGAACTTAAGACTTTCACAGTTATTTCTGCCAGGTGCTCCTCGAATTTGCCCATGTATTTCGCCTGGTGACGAGTATTTGGCTACCTTAAGAGTGTCATAGTTATTCCTTCCCGTTGCTCCCTGTTTTATCACAGTCACGTCTTCAAGCTTTCTCTGCCCTGTTCACCAGGAGCTATATCCATTATTAGTCGACCTTAAGACTTTCACAGTTACTCCTGCCAGGTGCCCCTCGAGTTTGCCGATTTATTCCGTTGGTGACGAGGCATTTGGCTACTTTAAGAGAGTCATAGTTTTTAATACCAGTTGCTCCCTGTTTTACCATAGTCACATACTTAAGCTTTCTCTGGCCAGTTCATCAGAAGCGATACGCCATTATTTGTCGACCTTAAGACTTTCACAGGTATTTCTGCTAGGTGCTCCTCGAGTTATCCGATGTTTTTTGCTGGGCGACGAGAATTGGCAACCATAAGAGAGTCACAGTTACTCCTGCAAGTTGCTCTCCGTTTTAACACAGTAATATCTTCAAGCTTACGCGAGCCAGTTCAGCACAAGCGATACGCCATTATTTGTCGACCTTAAGACTTTCACAGTTACTCCTGCCAGGTGCCCCTCGAGTTTGCCGATTTATTCCGTTGGTGACGAGGCATTTGGCTTCCTTAAGAGAGTCATAGTTACTCATACCAGTTGCTCCCCGTTTTACCATAGTCACATACTCAAACTTTCTCTGGCCAGTTCATCAGAAGCGATACGCCATTATTTGTCGACCTTAAGACTTTCACAGTTATTTCTGCTAGGTGCTCCTCGAGTTATCCGATGTTTTTTGCTGGGCGACGAGAATTGGCAACCATAAGAGAGTCACAGTTACTCCTGCAAGTTGCTCTCCGTTTTAACACAGTAAAATCTTCAAGCTTTCTGGAGCCAGTTCAGCACAAGCGATACGCCATTATTTGTCGACCTTAAGACTTTCACAGTTATTTCTGCTAGGTGCTCCTCGAGTTTGCCGATTAATTCCGTCTGGTGACGAGGCATTTGGCTACCTTAAGAGAGTCATAGTTACTCATACCAGTTGCTCCCCGTTTTACCATAGTCACATACTCAAACTTTCTCTGGCCAGTTCATCAGAAGCGATACGCCATTATTTGTCGACCTTAAGACTTTCACAGTTATTTCTGCCAGGTGCTCCTCGAGTTATCCGATGTTTTTTGCTGGGCGACGAGAATTGGCAACCATAAGAGAGTCACAGTTACTCCTGCAAGTTGCTCTCCGTTTTAACACAGTAAAATCTTCAAGCTTTCTGGAGCCAGTTCAGCACAAGCGATACGCCATTATTTGTCGACCTTAAGACTTTCACAGTTATTTCTGCTAGGTGCTCCTCGAGTTTGCCGATTAATTCCGTCTGGTGACGAGGCCTTTGACTACCTTAAGAGAGTCGTAGTTACTCCTACCAATTGCTCCCCGTTTTACCATAGTCACATATTCAAGCTTTCTCTGACCAGTTCACCAGAAGTGATACGCTATTATTTGTCGAACTTAAGACTTTCACAGTTATTTCTGCCAGGTGCTCCTCGAATTTGCCCATGTATTTCGCCTGGTGACGAGTATTTGGCTACCTTAAGAGTGTCATAGTTATTCCTTCCCGTTGCTCCCTGTTTTATCACAGTCACGTCTTCAAGCTTTCTCTGCCCTGTTCACCAGGAGCTATATCCATTATTAGTCGACCTTAAGACTTTCACAGTTACTCCTGCCAGGTGCCCCTCGAGTTTGCCGATTTATTCCGTTGGTGACGAGGCATTTGGCTACTTTAAGAGAGTCATAGTTTTTAATACCAGTTGCTCCCTGTTTTACCATAGTCACATACTTAAGCTTTCTCTGGCCAGTTCATCAGAAGCGATACGCCATTATTTGTCGACCTTAAGACTTTCACAGTTATTTCTGCCAGGTGCTCCTCGAGTTTTCCGATGTTTTTGGCTGGGCGACGAGCATTGGCAACCTTAAGAGAGTCACAGTTACTCCTGCAAGTTGCTCCCCGTTTTAACACAGTAAAATCTTCAAGCTTTCTCGGGACAGTTCAGCACAAGCGATACGCCTTTATTTGTCGACCTTAAGACTTTCACAGTTATTTCTGCTAAATGCTCCTCGAGTTTGCCGATTTATTCCGTTGGTGACGATGCATTTGGCTACCTTAAGAGAGTCATAGTTACTCCTACCAATTGCTCCTCGTTTTACCATAGTCACATATTCAAGTTTTCTCTGACCAGTTCACCAGAAGTGATACGCTATTATTTGTCGAACTTAAGACTTTCACAGTTATTTCTGCCAGGTGCTCCTCGAATTTGCCCATGTATTTCGCCTGGTGACGAGTATTTGGCTACCTTAAGAGTGTCATAGTTATTCCTTCCCGTTGCTCCCTGTTTTATCACAGTCACGTCTTCAAGCTTTCTCTGCCCTGTTCACCAGGAGCTATATCCATTATTAGTCGACCTTAAGACTTTCACAGTTACTCCTGCCAGGTGCCCCTCGAGTTTGCCGATTTATTCCGTTGGTGACGAGGCATTTGGCTACTTTAAGAGAGTCATAGTTTTTAATACCAGTTGCTCCCTGTTTTACCATAGTCACATACTTAAGCTTTCTCTGGCCAGTTCATCAGAAGCGATACGCCATTATTTGTCGACCTTAAGACTTTCACAGGTATTTCTGCTAGGTGCTCCTCGAGTTATCCGATGTTTTTTGCTGGGCGACGAGAATTGGCAACCATAAGAGAGTCACAGTTACTCCTGCAAGTTGCTCTCCGTTTTAACACAGTAATATCTTCAAGCTTACGCGAGCCAGTTCAGCACAAGCGATACGCCATTATTTGTCGACCTTAAGACTTTCACAGTTACTCCTGCCAGGTGCCCCTCGAGTTTGCCGATTTATTCCGTTGGTGACGAGGCATTTGGCTTCCTTAAGAGAGTCATAGTTACTCATACCAGTTGCTCCCCGTTTTACCATAGTCACATACTCAAACTTTCTCTGGCCAGTTCATCAGAAGCGATACGCCATTATTTGTCGACCTTAAGACTTTCACAGTTATTTCTGCTAGGTGCTCCTCGAGTTATCCGATGTTTTTTGCTGGGCGACGAGAATTGGCAACCATAAGAGAGTCACAGTTACTCCTGCAAGTTGCTCTCCGTTTTAACACAGTAAAATCTTCAAGCTTTCTGGAGCCAGTTCAGCACAAGCGATACGCCATTATTTGTCGACCTTAAGACTTTCACAGTTATTTCTGCTAGGTGCTCCTCGAGTTTGCCGATTAATTCCGTCTGGTGACGAGGCATTTGGCTACCTTAAGAGAGTCATAGTTACTCATACCAGTTGCTCCCCGTTTTACCATAGTCACATACTCAAACTTTCTCTGGCCAGTTCATCAGAAGCGATACGCCATTATTTGTCGACCTTAAGACTTTCACAGTTATTTCTGCCAGGTGCTCCTCGAGTTATCCGATGTTTTTTGCTGGGCGACGAGAATTGGCAACCATAAGAGAGTCACAGTTACTCCTGCAAGTTGCTCTCCGTTTTAACACAGTAAAATCTTCAAGCTTTCTGGAGCCAGTTCAGCACAAGCGATACGCCATTATTTGTCGACCTTAAGACTTTCACAGTTATTTCTGCTAGGTGCTCCTCGAGTTTGCCGATTAATTCCGTCTGGTGACGAGGCCTTTGACTACCTTAAGAGAGTCGTAGTTACTCCTACCAATTGCTCCCCGTTTTACCATAGTCACATATTCAAGCTTTCTCTGACCAGTTCACCAGAAGTGATACGCTATTATTTGTCGAACTTAAGACTTTCACAGTTATTTCTGCCAGGTGCTCCTCGAATTTGCCCATGTATTTCGCCTGGTGACGAGTATTTGGCTACCTTAAGAGTGTCATAGTTATTCCTTCCCGTTGCTCCCTGTTTTATCACAGTCACGTCTTCAAGCTTTCTCTGCCCTGTTCACCAGGAGCTATATCCATTATTAGTCGACCTTAAGACTTTCACAGTTACTCCTGCCAGGTGCCCCTCGAGTTTGCCGATTTATTCCGTTGGTGACGAGGCATTTGGCTACTTTAAGAGAGTCATAGTTTTTAATACCAGTTGCTCCCTGTTTTACCATAGTCACATACTTAAGCTTTCTCTGGCCAGTTCATCAGAAGCGATACGCCATTATTTGTCGACCTTAAGACTTTCACAGTTATTTCTGCCAGGTGCTCCTCGAGTTTTCCGATGTTTTTGGCTGGGCGACGAGCATTGGCAACCTTAAGAGAGTCACAGTTACTCCTGCAAGTTGCTCCCCGTTTTAACACAGTAAAATCTTCAAGCTTTCTCGGGACAGTTCAGCACAAGCGATACGCCTTTATTTGTCGACCTTAAGACTTTCACAGTTATTTCTGCTAAATGCTCCTCGAGTTTGCCGATTTATTCCGTTGGTGACGATGCATTTGGCTACCTTAAGAGAGTCATAGTTACTCCTACCAATTGCTCCTCGTTTTACCATAGTCACATATTCAAGTTTTCTCTGACCAGTTCACCAGAAGTGATACGCTATTATTTGTCGAACTTAAGACTTTCACAGTTATTTCTGCCAGGTGCTCCTCGAATTTGCCCATGTATTTCGCCTGGTGACGAGTATTTGGCTACCTTAAGAGTGTCATAGTTATTCCTTCCCGTTGCTCCCTGTTTTATCACAGTCACGTCTTCAAGCTTTCTCTGCCCTGTTCACCAGGAGCTATATCCATTATTAGTCGACCTTAAGACTTTCACAGTTACTCCTGCCAGGTGCCCCTCGAGTTTGCCGATTTATTCCGTTGGTGACGAGGCATTTGGCTACTTTAAGAGAGTCATAGTTTTTAATACCAGTTGCTCCCTGTTTTACCATAGTCACATACTTAAGCTTTCTCTGGCCAGTTCATCAGAAGCGATACGCCATTATTTGTCGACCTTAAGACTTTCACAGGTATTTCTGCCAGGTGCTCCTCGAGTTATCCGATGTTTTTTGCTGGGCGACGAGCATTGGCAACCATAAGAGAGTCACAGTTACTCCTGCAAGTTGCTCTCCGTTTTAACACAGTAATATCTTCAAGCTTACGCGAGCCAGTTCAGCACAAGCGATACGCCATTATTTGTCGACCTTAAGACTTTCACAGTTACTCCTGCCAGGTGCCCCTCGAGTTTGCCGATTTATTCCGTTGGTGACGAGGCATTTGGCTTCCTTAAGAGAGTCATAGTTACTCATACCAGTTGCTCCCCGTTTTACCATAGTCACATACTCAAACTTTCTCTGGCCAGTTCATCAGAAGCGATACGCCATTATTTGTCGACCTTAAGACTTTCACAGTTATTTCTGCCAGGTGCTCCTCGAGTTATCCGATGTTTTTTGCTGGGCGACGAGAATTGGCAACCATAAGAGAGTCACAGTTACTCCTGCAAGTTGCTCTCCGTTTTAACACAGTAAAATCTTCAAGCTTTCTGGAGCCAGTTCAGCACAAGCGATACGCCATTATTTGTCGACCTTAAGACTTTCACAGTTATTTCTGCTAGGTGCTCCTCGAGTTTGCCGATTAATTCCGTCTGGTGACGAGGCATTTGGCTACCTTAAGAGAGTCATAGTTACTCATACCAGTTGCTCCCCGTTTTACCATAGTCACATACTCAAACTTTCTCTGGCCAGTTCATCAGAAGCGATACGCCATTATTTGTCGACCTTAAGACTTTCACAGTTATTTCTGCCAGGTGCTCCTCGAGTTATCCGATGTTTTTTGCTGGGCGACGAGAATTGGCAACCATAAGAGAGTCACAGTTACTCCTGCAAGTTGCTCTCCGTTTTAACACAGTAAAATCTTCAAGCTTTCTGGAGCCAGTTCAGCACAAGCGATACGCCATTATTTGTCGACCTTAAGACTTTCACAGTTATTTCTGCTAGGTGCTCCTCGAGTTTGCCGATTAATTCCGTCTGGTGACGAGGCCTTTGACTACCTTAAGAGAGTCGTAGTTACTCCTACCAATTGCTCCCCGTTTTACCATAGTCACATATTCAAGCTTTCTCTGACCAGTTCACCAGAAGTGATACGCTATTATTTGTCGAACTTAAGACTTTCACAGTTATTTCTGCCAGGTGCTCCTCGAATTTGCCCATGTATTTCGCCTGGTGACGAGTATTTGGCTACCTTAAGAGTGTCATAGTTATTCCTTCCCGTTGCTCCCTGTTTTATCACAGTCACGTCTTCAAGCTTTCTCTGCCCTGTTCACCAGGAGCTATATCCATTATTAGTCGACCTTAAGACTTTCACAGTTACTCCTGCCAGGTGCCCCTCGAGTTTGCCGATTTATTCCGTTGGTGACGAGGCATTTGGCTACTTTAAGAGAGTCATAGTTTTTAATACCAGTTGCTCCCTGTTTTACCATAGTCACATACTTAAGCTTTCTCTGGCCAGTTCATCAGAAGCGATACGCCATTATTTGTCGACCTTAAGACTTTCGCAGGTATTTCTGCCAGGTGCTCCTCGAGTTATCCGATGTTTTTTGCTGGGCGACGAGCATTGGCAACCATAAGAGAGTCACAGTTACTCCTGCAAGTTGCTCTCCGTTTTAACACAGTAATATCTTCAAGCTTACGCGAGCCAGTTCAGCACAAGCGATACGCCATTATTTGTCGACCTTAAGACTTTCACAGTTACTCCTGCCAGGTGCCCCTCGAGTTTGCCGATTTATTCCGTTGGTGACGAGGCATTTGGCTTCCTTAAGAGAGTCATAGTTACTCATACCAGTTGCTCCCCGTTTTACCATAGTCACATACTCAAACTTTCTCTGGCCAGTTCATCAGAAGCGATACGCCATTATTTGTCGACCTTAAGACTTTCACAGTTATTTCTGCCAGGTGCTCCTCGAGTTATCCGATGTTTTTTGCTGGGCGACGAGAATTGGCAACCATAAGAGAGTCACAGTTACTCCTGCAAGTTGCTCTCCGTTTTAACACAGTAAAATCTTCAAGCTTTCTGGAGCCAGTTCAGCACAAGCGATACGCCATTATTTGTCGACCTTAAGACTTTCACAGTTATTTCTGCTAGGTGCTCCTCGAGTTTGCCGATTAATTCCGTCTGGTGACGAGGCCTTTGACTACCTTAAGAGAGTCGTAGTTACTCCTACCAATTGCTCCCCGTTTTACCATAGTCACATATTCAAGCTTTCTCTGACCAGTTCACCAGAAGTGATACGCTATTATTTGTCGAACTTAAGACTTTCACAGTTATTTCTGCCAGGTGCTCCTCGAATTTGCCCATGTATTTCGCCTGGTGACGAGTATTTGGCTACCTTAAGAGTGTCATAGTTATTCCTTCCCGTTGCTCCCTGTTTTATCACAGTCACGTCTTCAAGCTTTCTCTGCCCTGTTCACCAGGAGCTATATCCATTATTAGTCGACCTTAAGACTTTCACAGTTACTCCTGCCAGGTGCCCCTCGAGTTTGCCGATTTATTCCGTTGGTGACGAGGCATTTGGCTACTTTAAGAGAGTCATAGTTTTTAATACCAGTTGCTCCCTGTTTTACCATAGTCACATACTTAAGCTTTCTCTGGCCAGTTCATCAGAAGCGATACGCCATTATTTGTCGACCTTAAGACTTTCGCAGGTATTTCTGCCAGGTGCTCCTCGAGTTATCCGATGTTTTTTGCTGGGCGACGAGCATTGGCAACCATAAGAGAGTCACAGTTACTCCTGCAAGTTGCTCTCCGTTTTAACACAGTAATATCTTCAAGCTTACGCGAGCCAGTTCAGCACAAGCGATACGCCATTATTTGTCGACCTTAAGACTTTCACAGTTACTCCTGCCAGGTGCCCCTCGAGTTTGCCGATTTATTCCGTTGGTGACGAGGCATTTGGCTTCCTTAAGAGAGTCATAGTTACTCATACCAGTTGCTCCCCGTTTTACCATAGTCACATACTCAAACTTTCTCTGGCCAGTTCATCAGAAGCGATACGCCATTATTTGTCGACCTTAAGACTTTCACAGTTATTTCTGCCAGGTGCTCCTCGAGTTATCCGATGTTTTTTGCTGGGCGACGAGAATTGGCAACCATAAGAGAGTCACAGTTACTCCTGCAAGTTGCTCTCCGTTTTAACACAGTAAAATCTTCAAGCTTTCTGGAGCCAGTTCAGCACAAGCGATACGCCATTATTTGTCGACCTTAAGACTTTCACAGTTATTTCTGCTAGGTGCTCCTCGAGTTTGCCGATTAATTCCGTCTGGTGACGAGGCATTTGACTACCTTAAGAGAGTCGTAGTTACTCCTACCAATTGCTCCCCGTTTTACCATAGTCACATATTCAAGCTTTCTCTGACCAGTTCACCAGAAGTGATACGCTATTATTTGTCGAACTTAAGACTTTCACAGTTATTTCTGCCAGGTGCTCCTCGAATTTGCCCATGTATTTCGCCTGGTGACGAGTATTTGGCTACCTTAAGAGTGTCATAGTTACTCCTTCCTGTTGCTCCCTGTTTTATCACAGTCACGTCTTCAAGCTTTCTCTGGCCTGTTCACCAGGAGTTATATCCATTATTAGTCGACCTTAAGACTTTCACAGTTACTCCTGCCAGGTGCCCCTCGAGTTTGCCGATTTATTCCGTTGGTGACGAGGCATTTGGCTACCTTAAGAGAGTCATAGTTACTCATACCAGTTGCTCCAAGTTTTACCATAGTCACATACTCAAGCTTTCTCTGGCCAGTTCATCAGAAGCGATACGCCATTATTTGTCGACCTTAAGACTTTCACAGTTATTTCTGCCAGGTGCTCCTCGAGTTTTCCGATGTTTTTGGCTGGGCGACGAGCATTGGCAACCTTAAGAGAGTCACAGTTACTCCTGCAAGTTGCTCCCCGTTTTAACACAGTAAAATCTTCAAGCTTTCTCGGGACAGTTCAGCACAAGCGATACGCCTTTATTTGTCGACCTTAAGACTTTCACAGTTATTTCTGCTAAATGCTCCTCGAGTTTGCCGATTTATTCCGTTGGTGACGATGCATTTGGCTACCTTAAGAGAGTCATAGTTACTCCTACCAATTGCTCCTCGTTTTACCATAGTCACATATTCAAGTTTTCTCTGACCAGTTCACCAGAAGTGATACGCTATTATTTGTCGAACTTAAGACTTTCACAGTTATTTCTGCCAGGTGCTCCTCGAATTCGCCCATGTATTTCGCCTGGTGACGAGTATTTGGCTACCTTAAGAGTGTCATAGTTATTCCTTCCCGTTGCTCCCTGTTTTATCACAGTCACGTCTTCAAGCTTTCTCTGCCCTGTTCACCAGGAGCTATATCCATTATTAGTCGACCTTAAGACTTTCACAGTTACTCCTGCCAGGTGCCCCTCGAGTTTGCCGATTTATTCCGTTGGTGACGAGGCATTTGGCTACTTTAAGAGAGTCATAGTTTTTAATACCAGTTGCTCCCTGTTTTACCATAGTCACATACTTAAGCTTTCTCTGGCCAGTTCATCAGAAGCGATACGCCATTATTTGTCGACCTTAAGACTTTCACAGGTATTTCTGCCAGGTGCTCCTCGAGTTATCCGATGTTTTTTGCTGGGCGACGAGCATTGGCAACCATAAGAGAGTCACAGTTACTCCTGCAAGTTGCTCTCCGTTTTAACACAGTAATATCTTCAAGCTTACGCGAGCCAGTTCAGCACAAGCGATACGCCATTATTTGTCGACCTTAAGACTTTCACAGTTACTCCTGCCAGGTGCCCCTCGAGTTTGCCGATTTATTCCGTTGGTGACGAGGCATTTGGCTTCCTTAAGAGAGTCATAGTTACTCATACCAGTTGCTCCCCGTTTTACCATAGTCACATACTCAAACTTTCTCTGGCCAGTTCATCAGAAGCGATACGCCATTATTTGTCGACCTTAAGACTTTCACAGTTATTTCTGCCAGGTGCTCCTCGAGTTATCCGATGTTTTTTGCTGGGCGACGAGAATTGGCAACCATAAGAGAGTCACAGTTACTCCTGCAAGTTGCTCTCCGTTTTAACACAGTAAAATCTTCAAGCTTTCTGGAGCCAGTTCAGCACAAGCGATACGCCATTATTTGTCGACCTTAAGACTTTCACAGTTATTTCTGCTAGGTGCTCCTCGAGTTTGCCGATTAATTCCGTCTGGTGACGAGGCATTTGGCTACCTTAAGAGAGTCATAGTTACTCATACCAGTTGCTCCCCGTTTTACCATAGTCACATACTCAAACTTTCTCTGGCCAGTTCATCAGAAGCGATACGCCATTATTTGTCGACCTTAAGACTTTCACAGTTATTTCTGCCAGGTGCTCCTCGAGTTTTCCGATGTTTTTGGCTGGGCGACGAGCATTGGCAACCTTAAGAGAGTCACAGTTACTCCTGCAAGTTGCTCCCCGTTTTAACACAGTAAAATCTTCAAGCTTTCTCGGGACAGTTCAGCACAAGCGATACGCCTTTATTTGTCGACCTTAAGACTTTCACAGTTATTTCTGCTAAATGCTCCTCGAGTTTGCCGATTTATTCCGTTGGTGACGATGCATTTGGCTACCTTAAGAGAGTCATAGTTACTCCTACCAATTGCTCCTCGTTTTACCATAGTCACATATTCAAGTTTTCTCTGACCAGTTCACCAGAAGTGATACGCTATTATTTGTCGAACTTAAGACTTTCACAGTTATTTCTGCCAGGTGCTCCTCGAATTTGCCCATGTATTTCGCCTGGTGACGAGTATTTGGCTACCTTAAGAGTGTCATAGTTATTCCTTCCCGTTGCTCCCTGTTTTATCACAGTCACGTCTTCAAGCTTTCTCTGCCCTGTTCACCAGGAGCTATATCCATTATTAGTCGACCTTAAGACTTTCACAGTTACTCCTGCCAGGTGCCCCTCGAGTTTGCCGATTTATTCCGTTGGTGACGAGGCATTTGGCTACTTTAAGAGAGTCATAGTTTTTAATACCAGTTGCTCCCTGTTTTACCATAGTCACATACTTAAGCTTTCTCTGGCCAGTTCATCAGAAGCGATACGCCATTATTTGTCGACCTTAAGACTTTCACAGGTATTTCTGCCAGGTGCTCCTCGAGTTATCCGATGTTTTTTGCTGGGCGACGAGCATTGGCAACCATAAGAGAGTCACAGTTACTCCTGCAAGTTGCTCTCCGTTTTAACACAGTAATATCTTCAAGCTTACGCGAGCCAGTTCAGCACAAGCGATACGCCATTATTTGTCGACCTTAAGACTTTCACAGTTACTCCTGCCAGGTGCCCCTCGAGTTTGCCGATTTATTCCGTTGGTGACGAGGCATTTGGCTTCCTTAAGAGAGTCATAGTTACTCATACCAGTTGCTCCCCGTTTTACCATAGTCACATACTCAAACTTTCTCTGGCCAGTTCATCAGAAGCGATACGCCATTATTTGTCGACCTTAAGACTTTCACAGTTATTTCTGCCAGGTGCTCCTCGAGTTATCCGATGTTTTTTGCTGGGCGACGAGAATTGGCAACCATAAGAGAGTCACAGTTACTCCTGCAAGTTGCTCTCCGTTTTAACACAGTAAAATCTTCAAGCTTTCTGGAGCCAGTTCAGCACAAGCGATACGCCATTATTTGTCGACCTTAAGACTTTCACAGTTATTTCTGCTAGGTGCTCCTCGAGTTTGCCGATTAATTCCGTCTGGTGACGAGGCATTTGGCTACCTTAAGAGAGTCATAGTTACTCATACCAGTTGCTCCCCGTTTTACCATAGTCACATACTCAAACTTTCTCTGGTCAGTTCATCAGAAGCGATACGCCATTATTTGTCGACCTTAAGACTTTCACAGTTATTTCTGCCAGGTGCTCCTCGAGTTATCCGATGTTTTTTGCTGGGCGACGAGAATTGGCAACCATAAGAGAGTCACAGTTACTCCTGCAAGTTGCTCTCCGTTTTAACACAGTAAAATCTTCAAGCTTTCTGGAGCCAGTTCAGCACAAGCGATACGCCATTATTTGTCGACCTTAAGACTTTCACAGTTACTCCTGCCAGGTGCCCCTCGAGTTTGCCGATTTATTCCGTTGGTGACGAGGCATTTGGCTTCCTTAAGAGAGTCATAGTTACTCATACCAGTTGCTCCCCGTTTTACCATAGTCACATACTCAAACTTTCTCTGGCCAGTTCATCAGAAGCGATACGCCATTATTTGTCGACCTTAAGACTTTCACAGTTATTTCTGCCAGGTGCTCCTCGAGTTATCCGATGTTTTTTGCTGGGCGACGAGAATTGGCAACCATAAGAGAGTCACAGTTACTCCTGCAAGTTGCTCTCCGTTTTAACACAGTAAAATCTTCAAGCTTTCTGGAGCCAGTTCAGCACAAGCGATACGCCATTATTTGTCGACCTTAAGACTTTCACAGTTATTTCTGCTAGGTGCTCCTCGAGTTTGCCGATTAATTCCGTCTGGTGACGAGGCATTTGGCTACCTTAAGAGAGTCATAGTTACTCATACCAGTTGCTCCCCGTTTTACCATAGTCACATACTCAAACTTTCTCTGGTCAGTTCATCAGAAGCGATACGCCATTATTTGTCGAAATTAAGACTTTCACAGTTATTTCTGCCAGGTGCTCCTCGAGTTATCCGATGTTTTTTGCTGGGCGACGAGAATTGGCAACCATAAGAGAGTCACAGTTACTCCTGCAAGTTGCTCTCCGTTTTAACACAGTAAAATCTTCAAGCTTTCTGGAGCCAGTTCAGCACAAGCGATACGCCATTATTTGTCGACCTTAAGACTTTCACAGTTATTTCTGCTAGGTGCTCCTCGAGTTTGCCGATTAATTCCGTCTGGTGACGAGGCATTTGACTACCTTAAGAGGAGTCGTAGTTACTCCTACCAATTGCTCCCCGTTTTACCATAGTCACATATTCAAGCTTTCTCTGACCAGTTCACCAGAAGTGATACGCTATTATTTGTCGAACTTAAGACTTTCACAGTTATTTCTGCCAGGTGCTCCTCGAATTTGCCCATGTATTTCGCCTGGTGACGAGTATTTGGCTACCTTAAGAGTGTCATAGTTATTCCTTCCCGTTGCTCCCTGTTTTATCACAGTCACGTCTTCAAGCTTTCTCTGCCCTGTTCACCAGGAGCTATATCCATTATTAGTCGACCTTAAGACTTTCACAGTTACTCCTGCCAGGTGCCCCTCGAGTTTGCCGATTTATTCCGTTGGTGACGAGGCATTTGGCTACTTTAAGAGAGTCATAGTTTTTAATACCAGTTGCTCCCTGTTTTACCATAGTCACATACTTAAGCTTTCTCTGGCCAGTTCATCAGAAGCGATACGCCATTATTTGTCGACCTTAAGACTTTCGCAGGTATTTCTGCCAGGTGCTCCTCGAGTTATCCGATGTTTTTTGCTGGGCGACGAGCATTGGCAACCATAAGAGAGTCACAGTTACTCCTGCAAGTTGCTCTCCGTTTTAACACAGTAATATCTTCAAGCTTACGCGAGCCAGTTCAGCACAAGCGATACGCCATTATTTGTCGACCTTAAGACTTTCACAGTTATTTCTGCCAGGTGCTCCTCGAGTTATCCGATGTTTTTTGCTGGGCGACGAGAATTGGCAACCATAAGAGAGTCACAGTTACTCCTGCAAGTTGCTCTCCGTTTTAACACAGTAAAATCTTCAAGCTTTCTGGAGCCAGTTCAGCACAAGCGATACGCCATTATTTGTCGACCTTAAGACTTTCACAGTTATTTCTGCTAGGTGCTCCTCGAGTTTGCCGATTAATTCCGTCTGGTGACGAGGCATTTGACTACCTTAAGAGAGTCGTAGTTACTCCTACCAATTGCTCCCCGTTTTACCATAGTCACATATTCAAGCTTTCTCTGACCAGTTCACCAGAAGTGATACGCTATTATTTGTCGAACTTAAGACTTTCACAGTTATTTCTGCCAGGTGCTCCTCGAATTTGCCCATGTATTTCGCCTGGTGACGAGTATTTGGCTACCTTAAGAGTGTCATAGTTATTCCTTCCCGTTGCTCCCTGTTTTATCACAGTCACGTCTTCAAGCTTTCTCTGCCCTGTTCACCAGGAGCTATATCCATTATTAGTCGACCTTAAGACTTTCACAGTTACTCCTGCCAGGTGCCCCTCGAGTTTGCCGATTTATTCCGTTGGTGACGAGGCATTTGGCTACTTTAAGAGAGTCATAGTTTTTAATACCAGTTGCTCCCTGTTTTACCATAGTCACATACTTAAGCTTTCTCTGGCCAGTTCATCAGAAGCGATACGCCATTATTTGTCGACCTTAAGACTTTCGCAGGTATTTCTGCCAGGTGCTCCTCGAGTTATCCGATGTTTTTTGCTGGGCGACGAGCATTGGCAACCATAAGAGAGTCACAGTTACTCCTGCAAGTTGCTCTCCGTTTTAACACAGTAATATCTTCAAGCTTACGCGAGCCAGTTCAGCACAAGCGATACGCCATTATTTGTCGACCTTAAGACTTTCACAGTTACTCCTGCCAGGTGCCCCTCGAGTTTGCCGATTTATTCCGTTGGTGACGAGGCATTTGGCTTCCTTAAGAGAGTCATAGTTACTCATACCAGTTGCTCCCCGTTTTACCATAGTCACATACTCAAACTTTCTCTGGCCAGTTCATCAGAAGCGATACGCCATTATTTGTCGACCTTAAGACTTTCACAGTTATTTCTGCCAGGTGCTCCTCGAGTTATCCGATGTTTTTTGCTGGGCGACGAGAATTGGCAACCATAAGAGAGTCACAGTTACTCCTGCAAGTTGCTCTCCGTTTTAACACAGTAAAATCTTCAAGCTTTCTGGAGCCAGTTCAGCACAAGCGATACGCCATTATTTGTCGACCTTAAGACTTTCACAGTTATTTCTGCTAGGTGCTCCTCGAGTTTGCCGATTAATTCCGTCTGGTGACGAGGCATTTGGCTACCTTAAGAGAGTCATAGTTACTCATACCAGTTGCTCCCCGTTTTACCATAGTCACATACTCAAACTTTCTCTGGCCAGTTCATCAGAAGCGATACGCCATTATTTGTCGACCTTAAGACTTTCACAGTTATTTCTGCCAGGTGCTCCTCGAGTTATCCGATGTTTTTTGCTGGGCGACGAGAATTGGCAACCATAAGAGAGTCACAGTTACTCCTGCAAGTTGCTCTCCGTTTTAACACAGTAAAATCTTCAAGCTTTCTGGAGCCAGTTCAGCACAAGCGATACGCCATTATTTGTCGACCTTAAGACTTTCACAGTTATTTCTGCTAGGTGCTCCTCGAGTTTGCCGATTAATTCCGTCTGGTGACGAGGCATTTGACTACCTTAAGAGAGTCGTAGTTACTCCTACCAATTGCTCCCCGTTTTACCATAGTCACATATTCAAGCTTTCTCTGACCAGTTCACCAGAAGTGATACGCTATTATTTGTCGAACTTAAGACTTTCACAGTTATTTCTGCCAGGTGCTCCTCGAATTTGCCCATGTATTTCGCCTGGTGACGAGTATTTGGCTACCTTAAGAGTGTCATAGTTACTCCTTCCTGTTGCTCCCTGTTTTATCACAGTCACGTCTTCAAGCTTTCTCTGGCCTGTTCACCAGGAGTTATATCCATTATTAGTCGACCTTAAGACTTTCACAGTTACTCCTGCCAGGTGCCCCTCGAGTTTGCCGATTTATTCCGTTGGTGACGAGGCATTTGGCTTCCTTAAGAGAGTCATAGTTACTCATACCAGTTGCTCCCCGTTTTACCATAGTCACATACTCAAACTTTCTCTGGCCAGTTCATCAGAAGCGATACGCCATTATTTGTCGACCTTAAGACTTTCACAGTTATTTCTGCCAGGTGCTCCTCGAGTTATCCGATGTTTTTTGCTGGGCAACGAGCATTGGCAACCATAAGAGAGTCACAGTTACTCCTGCAAGTTGCTCTCCGTTTTAACACAGTAAAATCTTCAAGCTTTCTGGAGCCAGTTCAGCACAAGCGATACGCCATTATTTGTCGTCCTTAAGACTTTCACGGTTATTTCTGCTAGGTGCTCCTCGAGTTTGCCGATTAATTCCGTCTGGTGACGAGGCATTTGACTACCTTAAGAGAGTCGTAGTTACTCCTACCAATTGCTCCCCGTTTTACAATAGTCACATATTCAAGCTTTCTCTGACCAGTTCACCAGAAGTGATACGCTATTATTTGTCGAACTTAAGACTTTCACAGTTATTTCTGCCAGGTGCTCCTCGAATTTGCCCATGTATTTCGCCTGGTGACGAGTATTTGGCTACCTTAAGAGTGTCATAGTTACTCCTTCCTGTTGCTCCCTGTTTTATCACAGTCACGTCTTCAAGCTTTCTCTGGCCTGTTCACCAGGAGTTATATCCATTATTAGTCGACCTTAAGACTTTCACAGTTACTCCTGCCAGGTGCCCCTCGAGTTTGCCGATTTATTCCGTTGGTGACGAGGCATTTGGCTTCCTTAAGAGAGTCATAGTTACTCATACCAGTTGCTCCCCGTTTTACCATAGTCACATACTCAAACTTTCTCTGGCCAGTTCATCAGAAGCGATACGCCATTATTTGTCGACCTTAAGACTTTCACAGTTATTTCTGCCAGGTGCTCCTCGAGTTATCCGATGTTTTTTGCTGGGCAACGAGCATTGGCAACCATAAGAGAGTCACAGTTACTCCTGCAAGTTGCTCTCCGTTTTAACACAGTAAAATCTTCAAGCTTTCTGGAGCCAGTTCAGCACAAGCGATACGCCATTATTTGTCGTCCTTAAGACTTTCACGGTTATTTCTGCTAGGTGCTCCTCGAGTTTGCCGATTAATTCCGTCTGGTGACGAGGCATTTGACTACCTTAAGAGAGTCGTAGTTACTCCTACCAATTGCTCCCCGTTTTACAATAGTCACATATTCAAGCTTTCTCTGACCAGTTCACCAGAAGTGATACGCTATTATTTGTCGAACTTAAGACTTTCACAGTTATTTCTGCCAGGTGCTCCTCGAATTTGCCCATGTGTTTCGCCTGGTGACGAGTATTTGGCTACCTTAAGAGTGTCATAGTTACTCCTTCCTGTTGCTCCCTGTTTTATCACAGTCACGTCTTCAAGCTTTCTCTGGCCTGTTCACCAGGAGTTATATCCATTATTAGTCGACCTTAAGACTTTCACAGTTACTCCTGCCAGGTGCCCCTCGAGTTTGCCGATTTATTCCGTTGGTGACGAGGCATTTGGCTACCTTAAGAGAGTCATAGTTACTCATACCAGTTGCTCCCCGTTTTACCATAGTCACATACTCAAACTTTCTGTGGCCAGTTCATCAGAAGCGATACGCCATTATTTGTCGACCTTAAGACTTTCACAGGTATTTCTGCCAGGTGCTCCTCGAGTTATCCGATGTTTTTTGCTGGGCGACGAGCATTGGCAACCATAAGAGAGTCACAGTTACTCCTGCAAGTTGCTCTCCGTTTTAACACAGTAATATCTTCAAGCTTACGCGAGCCAGTTCAGCACAAGCGATACGCCATTATTTGTCGACCTTAAGACTTTCACAGTTATTTCTGCTAGGTGCTCCTCGAGTTTGCCGATTAATTCCGTCTGGTGACGAGGCATTTGGCTACCTTAAGAGAGTCATAGTTACTCATACCAGTTGCTCCCCGTTTTACCATAGTCACATACTCAAACTTTCTCTGGCCAGTTCATCAGAAGCGATACGCCATTATTTGTCGACCTTAAGACTTTCACAGTTATTTCTGCCAGGTGCTCCTCGAGTTATCCGATGTTTTTTGCTGGGCGACGAGAATTGGCAACCATAAGAGAGTCACAGTTACTCCTGCAAGTTGCTCTCCGTTTTAACACAGTAAAATCTTCAAGCTTTCTGGAGCCAGTTCAGCACAAGCGATACGCCATTATTTGTCGACCTTAAGACTTTCACAGTTATTTCTGCTAGGTGCTCCTCGAGTTTGCCGATTAATTCCGTCTGGTGACGAGGCATTTGGCTACCTTAAGAGAGTCATAGTTACTCATACCAGTTGCTCCCCGTTTTACCATAGTCACATACTCAAACTTTCTCTGGCCAGTTCATCAGAAGCGATACGCCATTATTTGTCGACCTTAAGACTTTCACAGTTATTTCTGCCAGGTGCTCCTCGAGTTATCCGATGTTTTTTGCTGGGCGACGAGAATTGGCAACCATAAGAGAGTCACAGTTACTCCTGCAAGTTGCTCTCCGTTTTAACACAGTAAAATATTCAAGCTTTCTGGAGCCAGTTCAGCACAAGCGATACGCCATTATTTGTCGACCTTAAGACTTTCACAGTTATTTCTGCTAGGTGCTCCTCGAGTTTGCCGATTAATTCCGTCTGGTGACGAGGCATTTGACTACCTTAAGAGAGTCGTAGTTACTCCTACCAATTGCTCCCCGTTTTACCATAGTCACATATTCAAGCTTTCTCTGACCAGTTCACCAGAAGTGATACGCTATTATTTGTCGAACTTAAGACTTTCACAGTTATTTCTGCCAGGTGCTCCTCGAATTTGCCCATGTATTTCGCCTGGTGACGAGTATTTGGCTACCTTAAGAGTGTCATAGTTACTCCTTCCTGTTGCTCCCTGTTTTATCACAGTCACGTCTTCAAGCTTTCTCTGGCCTGTTCACCAGGAGTTATATCCATTATTAGTCGACCTTAAGACTTTCACAGTTACTCCTGCCAGGTGCCCCTCGAGTTTGCCGATTTATTCCGTTGGTGACGAGGCATTTGGCTTCCTTAAGAGAGTCATAGTTACTCATACCAGTTGCTCCCCGTTTTACCATAGTCACATACTCAAACTTTCTCTGGCCAGTTCATCAGAAGCGATACGCCATTATTTGTCGACCTTAAGACTTTCACAGTTATTTCTGCCAGGTGCTCCTCGAGTTATCCGATGTTTTTTGCTGGGCGACGAGAATTGGCAACCATAAGAGAGTCACAGTTACTCCTGCAAGTTGCTCTCCGTTTTAACACAGTAAAATCTTCAAGCTTTCTGGAGCCAGTTCAGCACAAGCGATACGCCATTATTTGTCGACCTTAAGACTTTCACGGTTATTTCTGCTAGGTGCTCCTCGAGTTTGCCGATTAATTCCGTCTGGTGACGAGGCATTTGACTACCTTAAGAGAGTCGTAATTACTCCTACCAATTGCTCCCCGTTTTACAATAGTCACATATTCAAGCTTTCTCTGACCAGTTCACCAGAAGTGATACGCTATTATTTGTCGAACTTAAGACTTTCACAGTTATTTCTGCCAGGTGCTCCTCGAATTTGCCCATGTGTTTCGCCTGGTGACGAGTATTTGGCTACCTTAAGAGTGTCATAGTTACTCCTTCCTGTTGCTCCCTGTTTTATCACAGTCACGTCTTCAAGCTTTCTCTGGCCTGTTCACCAGGAGTTATATCCATTATTAGTCGACCTTAAGACTTTCACAGTTACTCCTGCCAGGTGCCCCTCGAGTTTGCCGATTTATTCCGTTGGTGACGAGGCATTTGGCTACCTTAAGAGAGTCATAGTTACTCATACCAGTTGCTCCCCGTTTTACCATAGTCACATACTCAAACTTTCTCTGGCCAGTTCATCAGAAGCGATACGCCATTATTTGTCGACCTTAAGACTTTCACAGGTATTTCTGCCAGGTGCTCCTCGAGTTATCCGATGTTTTTTGCTGGGCGACGAGCATTGGCAACCATAAGAGAGTCACAGTTACTCCTGCAAGTTGCTCTCCGTTTTAACACAGTAATATCTTCAAGCTTACGCGAGCCAGTTCAGCACAAGCGATACGCCATTATTTGTCGACCTTAAGACTTTCACAGTTATTTCTGCTAGGTGCTCCTCGAGTTTGCCGATTAATTCCGTCTGGTGACGAGGCATTTGGCTACCTTAAGAGAGTCATAGTTACTCATACCAGTTGCTCCCCGTTTTACCATAGTCACATACTCAAACTTTCTCTGGCCAGTTCATCAGAAGCGATACGCCATTATTTGTCGACCTTAAGACTTTCACAGTTATTTCTGCCAGGTGCTCCTCGAGTTATCCGATGTTTTTTGCTGGGCGACGAGAATTGGCAACCATAAGAGAGTCACAGTTACTCCTGCAAGTTGCTCTCCGTTTTAACACAGTAAAATCTTCAAGCTTTCTGGAGCCAGTTCAGCACAAGCGATACGCCATTATTTGTCGACCTTAAGACTTTCACAGTTATTTCTGCTAGGTGCTCCTCGAGTTTGCCGATTAATTCCGTCTGGTGACGAGGCATTTGGCTACCTTAAGAGAGTCATAGTTACTCATACCAGTTGCTCCCCGTTTTACCATAGTCACATACTCAAACTTTCTCTGGCCAGTTCATCAGAAGCGATACGCCATTATTTGTCGACCTTAAGACTTTCACAGTTATTTCTGCCAGGTGCTCCTCGAGTTATCCGATGTTTTTTGCTGGGCGACGAGAATTGGCAACCATAAGAGAGTCACAGTTACTCCTGCAAGTTGCTCTCCGTTTTAACACAGTAAAATATTCAAGCTTTCTGGAGCCAGTTCAGCACAAGCGATACGCCATTATTTGTCGACCTTAAGACTTTCACAGTTATTTCTGCTAGGTGCTCCTCGAGTTTGCCGATTAATTCCGTCTGGTGACGAGGCATTTGGCTACCTTAAGAGAGTCGTAGTTACTCCTACCAATTGCTCCCCGTTTTACCATAGTCACATATTCAAGCTTTCTCTGACCAGTTCACCAGAAGTGATACGCTATTATTTGTCGAACTTAAGACTTTCACAGTTATTTCTGCCAGGTGCTCCTCGAATTTGCCCATGTATTTCGCCTGGTGACGAGTATTTGGCTACCTTAAGAGTGTCATAGTTACTCCTTCCTGTTGCTCCCTGTTTTATCACAGTCACGTCTTCAAGCTTTCTCTGGCCTGTTCACCAGGAGTTATATCCATTATTAGTCGACCTTAAGACTTTCACAGTTACTCCTGCCAGGTGCCCCTCGAGTTTGCCGATTTATTCCGTTGGTGACGAGGCATTTGGCTTCCTTAAGAGAGTCATAGTTACTCATACCAGTTGCTCCCCGTTTTACCATAGTCACATACTCAAACTTTCTCTGGCCAGTTCATCAGAAGCGATACGCCATTATTTGTCGACCTTAAGACTTTCACAGTTATTTCTGCCAGGTGCTCCTCGAGTTATCCGATGTTTTTTGCTGGGCGACGAGAATTGGCAACCATAAGAGAGTCACAGTTACTCCTGCAAGTTGCTCTCCGTTTTAACACAGTAAAATCTTCAAGCTTTCTGGAGCCAGTTCAGCACAAGCGATACGCCATTATTTGTCGACCTTAAGACTTTCACGGTTATTTCTGCTAGGTGCTCCTCGAGTTTGCCGATTAATTCCGTCTGGTGACGAGGCATTTGACTACCTTAAGAGAGTCGTAATTACTCCTACCAATTGCTCCCCGTTTTACAATAGTCACATATTCAAGCTTTCTCTGACCAGTTCACCAGAAGTGATACGCTATTATTTGTCGAACTTAAGACTTTCACAGTTATTTCTGCCAGGTGCTCCTCGAATTTGCCCATGTGTTTCGCCTGGTGACGAGTATTTGGCTACCTTAAGAGTGTCATAGTTACTCCTTCCTGTTGCTCCCTGTTTTATCACAGTCACGTCTTCAAGCTTTCTCTGGCCTGTTCACCAGGAGTTATATCCATTATTAGTCGACCTTAAGACTTTCACAGTTACTCCTGCCAGGTGCCCCTCGAGTTTGCCGATTTATTCCGTTGGTGACGAGGCATTTGGCTACCTTAAGAGAGTCATAGTTACTCATACCAGTTGCTCCCCGTTTTACCATAGTCACATACTCAAACTTTCTCTGGCCAGTTCATCAGAAGCGATACGCCATTATTTGTCGACCTTAAGACTTTCACAGGTATTTCTGCCAGGTGCTCCTCGAGTTATCCGATGTTTTTTGCTGGGCGACGAGCATTGGCAACCATAAGAGAGTCACAGTTACTCCTGCAAGTTGCTCTCCGTTTTAACACAGTAATATCTTCAAGCTTACGCGAGCCAGTTCAGCACAAGCGATACGCCATTATTTGTCGACCTTAAGACTTTCACAGTTATTTCTGCTAGGTGCTCCTCGAGTTTGCCGATTAATTCCGTCTGGTGACGAGGCATTTGGCTACCTTAAGAGAGTCATAGTTACTCATACCAGTTGCTCCCCGTTTTACCATAGTCACATACTCAAACTTTCTCTGGCCAGTTCATCAGAAGCGATACGCCATTATTTGTCGACCTTAAGACTTTCACAGTTATTTCTGCCAGGTGCTCCTCGAGTTATCCGATGTTTTTTGCTGGGCGACGAGAATTGGCAACCATAAGAGAGTCACAGTTACTCCTGCAAGTTGCTCTCCGTTTTAACACAGTAAAATCTTCAAGCTTTCTGGAGCCAGTTCAGCACAAGCGATACGCCATTATTTGTCGACCTTAAGACTTTCACAGTTATTTCTGCTAGGTGCTCCTCGAGTTTGCCGATTAATTCCGTCTGGTGACGAGGCATTTGGCTACCTTAAGAGAGTCATAGTTACTCATACCAGTTGCTCCCCGTTTTACCATAGTCACATACTCAAACTTTCTCTGGCCAGTTCATCAGAAGCGATACGCCATTATTTGTCGACCTTAAGACTTTCACAGTTATTTCTGCCAGGTGCTCCTCGAGTTATCCGATGTTTTTTGCTGGGCGACGAGAATTGGCAACCATAAGAGAGTCACAGTTACTCCTGCAAGTTGCTCTCCGTTTTAACACAGTAAAATCTTCAAGCTTTCTGGAGCCAGTTCAGCACAAGCGATACGCCATTATTTGTCGACCTTAAGACTTTCACAGTTATTTCTGCTAGGTGCTCCTCGAGTTTGCCGATTAATTCCGTCTGGTGACGAGGCATTTGACTACCTTAAGAGAGTCGTAGTTACTCCTACCAATTGCTCCCCGTTTTACCATAGTCACATATTCAAGCTTTCTCTGACCAGTTCACCAGAAGTGATACGCTATTATTTGTCGAACTTAAGACTTTCACAGTTATTTCTGCCAGGTGCTCCTCGAATTTGCCCATGTATTTCGCCTGGTGACGAGTATTTGGCTACCTTAAGAGTGTCATAGTTACTCCTTCCTGTTGCTCCCTGTTTTATCACAGTCACGTCTTCAAGCTTTCTCTGGCCTGTTCACCAGGAGTTATATCCATTATTAGTCGACCTTAAGACTTTCACAGTTACTCCTGCCAGGTGCCCCTCGAGTTTGCCGATTTATTCCGTTGGTGACGAGGCATTTGGCTTCCTTAAGAGAGTCATAGTTACTCATACCAGTTGCTCCCCGTTTTACCATAGTCACATACTCAAACTTTCTCTGGCCAGTTCATCAGAAGCGATACGCCATTATTTGTCGACCTTAAGACTTTCACAGTTATTTCTGCCAGGTGCTCCTCGAGTTATCCGATGTTTTTTGCTGGGCGACGAGAATTGGCAACCATAAGAGAGTCACAGTTACTCCTGCAAGTTGCTCTCCGTTTTAACACAGTAAAATCTTCAAGCTTTCTGGAGCCAGTTCAGCACAAGCGATACGCCATTATTTGTCGACCTTAAGACTTTCACGGTTATTTCTGCTAGGTGCTCCTCGAGTTTGCCGATTAATTCCGTCTGGTGACGAGGCATTTGACTACCTTAAGAGAGTCGTAATTACTCCTACCAATTGCTCCCCGTTTTACAATAGTCACATATTCAAGCTTTCTCTGACCAGTTCACCAGAAGTGATACGCTATTATTTGTCGAACTTAAGACTTTCACAGTTATTTCTGCCAGGTGCTCCTCGAATTTGCCCATGTGTTTCGCCTGGTGACGAGTATTTGGCTACCTTAAGAGTGTCATAGTTACTCCTTCCTGTTGCTCCCTGTTTTATCACAGTCACGTCTTCAAGCTTTCTCTGGCCTGTTCACCAGGAGTTATATCCATTATTAGTCGACCTTAAGACTTTCACAGTTACTCCTGCCAGGTGCCCCTCGAGTTTGCCGATTTATTCCGTTGGTGACGAGGCATTTGGCTACCTTAAGAGAGTCATAGTTACTCATACCAGTTGCTCCCCGTTTTACCATAGTCACATACTCAAACTTTCTCTGGCCAGTTCATCAGAAGCGATACGCCATTATTTGTCGACCTTAAGACTTTCACAGGTATTTCTGCCAGGTGCTCCTCGAGTTATCCGATGTTTTTTGCTGGGCGACGAGCATTGGCAACCATAAGAGAGTCACAGTTACTCCTGCAAGTTGCTCTCCGTTTTAACACAGTAATATCTTCAAGCTTACGCGAGCCAGTTCAGCACAAGCGATACGCCATTATTTGTCGACCTTAAGACTTTCACAGTTATTTCTGCTAGGTGCTCCTCGAGTTTGCCGATTAATTCCGTCTGGTGACGAGGCATTTGGCTACCTTAAGAGAGTCATAGTTACTCATACCAGTTGCTCCCCGTTTTACCATAGTCACATACTCAAACTTTCTCTGGCCAGTTCATCAGAAGCGATACGCCATTATTTGTCGACCTTAAGACTTTCACAGTTATTTCTGCCAGGTGCTCCTCGAGTTATCCGATGTTTTTTGCTGGGCGACGAGAATTGGCAACCATAAGAGAGTCACAGTTACTCCTGCAAGTTGCTCTCCGTTTTAACACAGTAAAATCTTCAAGCTTTCTGGAGCCAGTTCAGCACAAGCGATACGCCATTATTTGTCGACCTTAAGACTTTCACAGTTATTTCTGCTAGGTGCTCCTCGAGTTTGCCGATTAATTCCGTCTGGTGACGAGGCATTTGGCTACCTTAAGAGAGTCATAGTTACTCATACCAGTTGCTCCCCGTTTTACCATAGTCACATACTCAAACTTTCTCTGGCCAGTTCATCAGAAGCGATACGCCATTATTTGTCGACCTTAAGACTTTCACAGTTATTTCTGCCAGGTGCTCCTCGAGTTATCCGATGTTTTTTGCTGGGCGACGAGAATTGGCAACCATAAGAGAGTCACAGTTACTCCTGCAAGTTGCTCTCCGTTTTAACACAGTAAAATCTTCAAGCTTTCTGGAGCCAGTTCAGCACAAGCGATACGCCATTATTTGTCGACCTTAAGACTTTCACAGTTATTTCTGCTAGGTGCTCCTCGAGTTTGCCGATTAATTCCGTCTGGTGACGAGGCATTTGGCTACCTTAAGAGAGTCATAGTTACTCATACCAGTTGCTCCCCGTTTTACCATAGTCACATACTCAAACTTTCTCTGGCCAGTTCATCAGAAGCGATACGCCATTATTTGTCGACCTTAAGACTTTCACAGTTATTTCTGCCAGGTGCTCCTCGAGTTATCCGATGTTTTTTGCTGGGCGACGAGAATTGGCAACCATAAGAGAGTCACAGTTACTCCTGCAAGTTGCTCTCCGTTTTAACACAGTAAAATATTCAAGCTTTCTGGAGCCAGTTCAGCACAAGCGATACGCCATTATTTGTCGACCTTAAGACTTTCACAGTTATTTCTGCTAGGTGCTCCTCGAGTTTGCCGATTAATTCCGTCTGGTGACGAGGCATTTGACTACCTTAAGAGAGTCGTAGTTACTCCTACCAATTGCTCCCCGTTTTACCATAGTCACATATTCAAGCTTTCTCTGACCAGTTCACCAGAAGTGATACGCTATTATTTGTCGAACTTAAGACTTTCACAGTTATTTCTGCCAGGTGCTCCTCGAATTTGCCCATGTATTTCGCCTGGTGACGAGTATTTGGCTACCTTAAGAGTGTCATAGTTACTCCTTCCTGTTGCTCCCTGTTTTATCACAGTCACGTCTTCAAGCTTTCTCTGGCCTGTTCACCAGGAGTTATATCCATTATTAGTCGACCTTAAGACTTTCACAGTTACTCCTGCCAGGTGCCCCTCGAGTTTGCCGATTTATTCCGTTGGTGACGAGGCATTTGGCTTCCTTAAGAGAGTCATAGTTACTCATACCAGTTGCTCCCCGTTTTACCATAGTCACATACTCAAACTTTCTCTGGCCAGTTCATCAGAAGCGATACGCCATTATTTGTCGACCTTAAGACTTTCACAGTTATTTCTGCCAGGTGCTCCTCGAGTTATCCGATGTTTTTTGCTGGGCGACGAGAATTGGCAACCATAAGAGAGTCACAGTTACTCCTGCAAGTTGCTCTCCGTTTTAACACAGTAAAATCTTCAAGCTTTCTGGAGCCAGTTCAGCACAAGCGATACGCCATTATTTGTCGACCTTAAGACTTTCACAGTTATTTCTGCTAGGTGCTCCTCGAGTTTGCCGATTAATTCCGTCTGGTGACGAGGCATTTGGCTACCTTAAGAGAGTCATAGTTACTCATACCAGTTGCTCCCCGTTTTACCATAGTCACATACTCAAACTTTCTCTGGTCAGTTCATCAGAAGCGATACGCCATTATTTGTCGACCTTAAGACTTTCACAGTTATTTCTGCCAGGTGCTCCTCGAGTTATCCGATGTTTTTTGCTGGGCGACGAGAATTGGCAACCATAAGAGAGTCACAGTTACTCCTGCAAGTTGCTCTCCGTTTTAACACAGTAAAATCTTCAAGCTTTCTGGAGCCAGTTCAGCACAAGCGATACGCCATTATTTGTCGACCTTAAGACTTTCACAGTTATTTCTGCTAGGTGCTCCTCGAGTTTGCCGATTAATTCCGTCTGGTGACGAGGCATTTGACTACCTTAAGAGAGTCGTAGTTACTCCTACCAATTGCTCCCCGTTTTACCATAGTCACATATTCAAGCTTTCTCTGACCAGTTCACCAGAAGTGATACGCTATTATTTGTCGAACTTAAGACTTTCACAGTTATTTCTGCCAGGTGCTCCTCGAATTTGCCCATGTATTTCGCCTGGTGACGAGTATTTGGCTACCTTAAGAGTGTCATAGTTATTCCTTCCCGTTGCTCCCTGTTTTATCACAGTCACGTCTTCAAGCTTTCTCTGCCCTGTTCACCAGGAGCTATATCCATTATTAGTCGACCTTAAGACTTTCACAGTTACTCCTGCCAGGTGCCCCTCGAGTTTGCCGATTTATTCCGTTGGTGACGAGGCATTTGGCTACTTTAAGAGAGTCATAGTTTTTAATACCAGTTGCTCCCTGTTTTACCATAGTCACATACTTAAGCTTTCTCTGGCCAGTTCATCAGAAGCGATACGCCATTATTTGTCGACCTTAAGACTTTCGCAGGTATTTCTGCCAGGTGCTCCTCGAGTTATCCGATGTTTTTTGCTGGGCGACGAGCATTGGCAACCATAAGAGAGTCACAGTTACTCCTGCAAGTTGCTCTCCGTTTTAACACAGTAATATCTTCAAGCTTACGCGAGCCAGTTCAGCACAAGCGATACGCCATTATTTGTCGACCTTAAGACTTTCACAGTTACTCCTGCCAGGTGCCCCTCGAGTTTGCCGATTTATTCCGTTGGTGACGAGGCATTTGGCTTCCTTAAGAGAGTCATAGTTACTCATACCAGTTGCTCCCCGTTTTACCATAGTCACATACTCAAACTTTCTCTGGCCAGTTCATCAGAAGCGATACGCCATTATTTGTCGACCTTAAGACTTTCACAGTTATTTCTGCCAGGTGCTCCTCGAGTTATCCGATGTTTTTTGCTGGGCGACGAGAATTGGCAACCATAAGAGAGTCACAGTTACTCCTGCAAGTTGCTCTCCGTTTTAACACAGTAAAATCTTCAAGCTTTCTGGAGCCAGTTCAGCACAAGCGATACGCCATTATTTGTCGACCTTAAGACTTTCACAGTTATTTCTGCTAGGTGCTCCTCGAGTTTGCCGATTAATTCCGTCTGGTGACGAGGCATTTGACTACCTTAAGAGAGTCGTAGTTACTCCTACCAATTGCTCCCCGTTTTACCATAGTCACATATTCAAGCTTTCTCTGACCAGTTCACCAGAAGTGATACGCTATTATTTGTCGAACTTAAGACTTTCACAGTTATTTCTGCCAGGTGCTCCTCGAATTTGCCCATGTATTTCGCCTGGTGACGAGTATTTGGCTACCTTAAGAGTGTCATAGTTATTCCTTCCCGTTGCTCCCTGTTTTATCACAGTCACGTCTTCAAGCTTTCTCTGCCCTGTTCACCAGGAGCTATATCCATTATTAGTCGACCTTAAGACTTTCACAGTTACTCCTGCCAGGTGCCCCTCGAGTTTGCCGATTTATTCCGTTGGTGACGAGGCATTTGGCTACTTTAAGAGAGTCATAGTTTTTAATACCAGTTGCTCCCTGTTTTACCATAGTCACATACTTAAGCTTTCTCTGGCCAGTTCATCAGAAGCGATACGCCATTATTTGTCGACCTTAAGACTTTCGCAGGTATTTCTGCCAGGTGCTCCTCGAGTTATCCGATGTTTTTTGCTGGGCGACGAGCATTGGCAACCATAAGAGAGTCACAGTTACTCCTGCAAGTTGCTCTCCGTTTTAACACAGTAATATCTTCAAGCTTACGCGAGCCAGTTCAGCACAAGCGATACGCCATTATTTGTCGACCTTAAGACTTTCACAGTTACTCCTGCCAGGTGCCCCTCGAGTTTGCCGATTTATTCCGTTGGTGACGAGGCATTTGGCTTCCTTAAGAGAGTCATAGTTACTCATACCAGTTGCTCCCCGTTTTACCATAGTCACATACTCAAACTTTCTCTGGCCAGTTCATCAGAAGCGATACGCCATTATTTGTCGACCTTAAGACTTTCACAGTTATTTCTGCCAGGTGCTCCTCGAGTTATCCGATGTTTTTTGCTGGGCGACGAGAATTGGCAACCATAAGAGAGTCACAGTTACTCCTGCAAGTTGCTCTCCGTTTTAACACAGTAAAATCTTCAAGCTTTCTGGAGCCAGTTCAGCACAAGCGATACGCCATTATTTGTCGACCTTAAGACTTTCACAGTTATTTCTGCTAGGTGCTCCTCGAGTTTGCCGATTAATTCCGTCTGGTGACGAGGCATTTGGCTACCTTAAGAGAGTCATAGTTACTCATACCAGTTGCTCCCCGTTTTACCATAGTCACATACTCAAACTTTCTCTGGCCAGTTCATCAGAAGCGATACGCCATTATTTGTCGACCTTAAGACTTTCACAGTTATTTCTGCCAGGTGCTCCTCGAGTTATCCGATGTTTTTTGCTGGGCGACGAGAATTGGCAACCATAAGAGAGTCACAGTTACTCCTGCAAGTTGCTCTCCGTTTTAACACAGTAAAATCTTCAAGCTTTCTGGAGCCAGTTCAGCACAAGCGATACGCCATTATTTGTCGACCTTAAGACTTTCACAGTTATTTCTGCTAGGTGCTCCTCGAGTTTGCCGATTAATTCCGTCTGGTGACGAGGCATTTGACTACCTTAAGAGAGTCGTAGTTACTCCTACCAATTGCTCCCCGTTTTACCATAGTCACATATTCAAGCTTTCTCTGACCAGTTCACCAGAAGTGATACGCTATTATTTGTCGAACTTAAGACTTTCACAGTTATTTCTGCCAGGTGCTCCTCGAATTTGCCCATGTATTTCGCCTGGTGACGAGTATTTGGCTACCTTAAGAGTGTCATAGTTACTCCTTCCTGTTGCTCCCTGTTTTATCACAGTCACGTCTTCAAGCTTTCTCTGGCCTGTTCACCAGGAGTTATATCCATTATTAGTCGACCTTAAGACTTTCACAGTTACTCCTGCCAGGTGCCCCTCGAGTTTGCCGATTTATTCCGTTGGTGACGAGGCATTTGGCTTCCTTAAGAGAGTCATAGTTACTCATACCAGTTGCTCCCCGTTTTACCATAGTCACATACTCAAACTTTCTCTGGCCAGTTCATCAGAAGCGATACGCCATTATTTGTCGACCTTAAGACTTTCACAGTTATTTCTGCCAGGTGCTCCTCGAGTTATCCGATGTTTTTTTGCTGGGCAACGAGCATTGGCAACCATAAGAGAGTCACAGTTACTCCTGCAAGTTGCTCTCCGTTTTAACACAGTAAAATCTTCAAGCTTTCTGGAGCCAGTTCAGCACAAGCGATACGCCATTATTTGTCGTCCTTAAGACTTTCACGGTTATTTCTGCTAGGTGCTCCTCGAGTTTGCCGATTAATTCCGTCTGGTGACGAGGCATTTGACTACCTTAAGAGAGTCGTAGTTACTCCTACCAATTGCTCCCCGTTTTACAATAGTCACATATTCAAGCTTTCTCTGACCAGTTCACCAGAAGTGATACGCTATTATTTGTCGAACTTAAGACTTTCACAGTTATTTCTGCCAGGTGCTCCTCGAATTTGCCCATGTATTTCGCCTGGTGACGAGTATTTGGCTACCTTAAGAGTGTCATAGTTACTCCTTCCTGTTGCTCCCTGTTTTATCACAGTCACGTCTTCAAGCTTTCTCTGGCCTGTTCACCAGGAGTTATATCCATTATTAGTCGACCTTAAGACTTTCACAGTTACTCCTGCCAGGTGCCCCTCGAGTTTGCCGATTTATTCCGTTGGTGACGAGGCATTTGGCTTCCTTAAGAGAGTCATAGTTACTCATACCAGTTGCTCCCCGTTTTACCATAGTCACATACTCAAACTTTCTCTGGCCAGTTCATCAGAAGCGATACGCCATTATTTGTCGACCTTAAGACTTTCACAGTTATTTCTGCCAGGTGCTCCTCGAGTTATCCGATGTTTTTTGCTGGGCAACGAGCATTGGCAACCATAAGAGAGTCACAGTTACTCCTGCAAGTTGCTCTCCGTTTTAACACAGTAAAATCTTCAAGCTTTCTGGAGCCAGTTCAGCACAAGCGATACGCCATTATTTGTCGTCCTTAAGACTTTCACGGTTATTTCTGCTAGGTGCTCCTCGAGTTTGCCGATTAATTCCGTCTGGTGACGAGGCATTTGACTACCTTAAGAGAGTCGTAGTTACTCCTACCAATTGCTCCCCGTTTTACAATAGTCACATATTCAAGCTTTCTCTGACCAGTTCACCAGAAGTGATACGCTATTATTTGTCGAACTTAAGACTTTCACAGTTATTTCTGCCAGGTGCTCCTCGAATTTGCCCATGTGTTTCGCCTGGTGACGAGTATTTGGCTACCTTAAGAGTGTCATAGTTACTCCTTCCTGTTGCTCCCTGTTTTATCACAGTCACGTCTTCAAGCTTTCTCTGGCCTGTTCACCAGGAGTTATATCCATTATTAGTCGACCTTAAGACTTTCACAGTTACTCCTGCCAGGTGCCCCTCGAGTTTGCCGATTTATTCCGTTGGTGACGAGGCATTTGGCTACCTTAAGAGAGTCATAGTTACTCATACCAGTTGCTCCCCGTTTTACCATAGTCACATACTCAAACTTTCTCTGGCCAGTTCATCAGAAGCGATACGCCATTATTTGTCGACCTTAAGACTTTCACAGTTATTTCTGCCAGGTGCTCCTCGAGTTATCCGATGTTTTTTGCTGGGCGACGAGAATTGGCAACCATAAGAGAGTCACAGTTACTCCTGCAAGTTGCTCTCCGTTTTAACACAGTAAAATCTTCAAGCTTTCTGGAGCCAGTTCAGCACAAGCGATACGCCATTATTTGTCGACCTTAAGACTTTCACAGTTATTTCTGCTAGGTGCTCCTCGAGTTTGCCGATTAATTCCGTCTGGTGACGAGGCATTTGGCTACCTTAAGAGAGTCATAGTTACTCATACCAGTTGCTCCCCGTTTTACCATAGTCACATACTCAAACTTTCTCTGGCCAGTTCATCAGAAGCGATACGCCATTATTTGTCGACCTTAAGACTTTCACAGTTATTTCTGCCAGGTGCTCCTCGAGTTATCCGATGTTTTTTGCTGGGCGACGAGAATTGGCAACCATAAGAGAGTCACAGTTACTCCTGCAAGTTGCTCTCCGTTTTAACACAGTAAAATATTCAAGCTTTCTGGAGCCAGTTCAGCACAAGCGATACGCCATTATTTGTCGACCTTAAGACTTTCACAGTTATTTCTGCTAGGTGCTCCTCGAGTTTGCCGATTAATTCCGTCTGGTGACGAGGCATTTGACTACCTTAAGAGAGTCGTAGTTACTCCTACCAATTGCTCCCCGTTTTACCATAGTCACATATTCAAGCTTTCTCTGACCAGTTCACCAGAAGTGATACGCTATTATTTGTCGAACTTAAGACTTTCACAGTTATTTCTGCCAGGTGCTCCTCGAATTTGCCCATGTATTTCGCCTGGTGACGAGTATTTGGCTACCTTAAGAGTGTCATAGTTACTCCTTCCTGTTGCTCCCTGTTTTATCACAGTCACGTCTTCAAGCTTTCTCTGGCCTGTTCACCAGGAGTTATATCCATTATTAGTCGACCTTAAGACTTTCACAGTTACTCCTGCCAGGTGCCCCTCGAGTTTGCCGATTTATTCCGTTGGTGACGAGGCATTTGGCTTCCTTAAGAGAGTCATAGTTACTCATACCAGTTGCTCCCCGTTTTACCATAGTCACATACTCAAACTTTCTCTGGCCAGTTCATCAGAAGCGATACGCCATTATTTGTCGACCTTAAGACTTTCACAGTTATTTCTGCCAGGTGCTCCTCGAGTTATCCGATGTTTTTTGCTGGGCGACGAGAATTGGCAACCATAAGAGAGTCACAGTTACTCCTGCAAGTTGCTCTCCGTTTTAACACAGTAAAATCTTCAAGCTTTCTGGAGCCAGTTCAGCACAAGCGATACGCCATTATTTGTCGACCTTAAGACTTTCACAGTTATTTCTGCTAGGTGCTCCTCGAGTTTGCCGATTAATTCCGTCTGGTGACGAGGCATTTGGCTACCTTAAGAGAGTCATAGTTACTCATACCAGTTGCTCCCCGTTTTACCATAGTCACATACTCAAACTTTCTCTGGTCAGTTCATCAGAAGCGATACGCCATTATTTGTCGACCTTAAGACTTTCACAGTTATTTCTGCCAGGTGCTCCTCGAGTTATCCGATGTTTTTTGCTGGGCGACGAGAATTGGCAACCATAAGAGAGTCACAGTTACTCCTGCAAGTTGCTCTCCGTTTTAACACAGTAAAATCTTCAAGCTTTCTGGAGCCAGTTCAGCACAAGCGATACGCCATTATTTGTCGACCTTAAGACTTTCACAGTTATTTCTGCTAGGTGCTCCTCGAGTTTGCCGATTAATTCCGTCTGGTGACGAGGCATTTGACTACCTTAAGAGAGTCGTAGTTACTCCTACCAATTGCTCCCCGTTTTACCATAGTCACATATTCAAGCTTTCTCTGACCAGTTCACCAGAAGTGATACGCTATTATTTGTCGAACTTAAGACTTTCACAGTTATTTCTGCCAGGTGCTCCTCGAATTTGCCCATGTATTTCGCCTGGTGACGAGTATTTGGCTACCTTAAGAGTGTCATAGTTATTCCTTCCCGTTGCTCCCTGTTTTATCACAGTCACGTCTTCAAGCTTTCTCTGCCCTGTTCACCAGGAGCTATATCCATTATTAGTCGACCTTAAGACTTTCACAGTTACTCCTGCCAGGTGCCCCTCGAGTTTGCCGATTTATTCCGTTGGTGACGAGGCATTTGGCTACTTTAAGAGAGTCATAGTTTTTAATACCAGTTGCTCCCTGTTTTACCATAGTCACATACTTAAGCTTTCTCTGGCCAGTTCATCAGAAGCGATACGCCATTATTTGTCGACCTTAAGACTTTCGCAGGTATTTCTGCCAGGTGCTCCTCGAGTTATCCGATGTTTTTTGCTGGGCGACGAGCATTGGCAACCATAAGAGAGTCACAGTTACTCCTGCAAGTTGCTCTCCGTTTTAACACAGTAATATCTTCAAGCTTACGCGAGCCAGTTCAGCACAAGCGATACGCCATTATTTGTCGACCTTAAGACTTTCACAGTTACTCCTGCCAGGTGCCCCTCGAGTTTGCCGATTTATTCCGTTGGTGACGAGGCATTTGGCTTCCTTAAGAGAGTCATAGTTACTCATACCAGTTGCTCCCCGTTTTACCATAGTCACATACTCAAACTTTCTCTGGCCAGTTCATCAGAAGCGATACGCCATTATTTGTCGACCTTAAGACTTTCACAGTTATTTCTGCCAGGTGCTCCTCGAGTTATCCGATGTTTTTTGCTGGGCGACGAGAATTGGCAACCATAAGAGAGTCACAGTTACTCCTGCAAGTTGCTCTCCGTTTTAACACAGTAAAATCTTCAAGCTTTCTGGAGCCAGTTCAGCACAAGCGATACGCCATTATTTGTCGACCTTAAGACTTTCACAGTTATTTCTGCTAGGTGCTCCTCGAGTTTGCCGATTAATTCCGTCTGGTGACGAGGCATTTGGCTACCTTAAGAGAGTCATAGTTACTCATACCAGTTGCTCCCCGTTTTACCATAGTCACATACTCAAACTTTCTCTGGCCAGTTCATCAGAAGCGATACGCCATTATTTGTCGACCTTAAGACTTTCACAGTTATTTCTGCCAGGTGCTCCTCGAGTTATCCGATGTTTTTTGCTGGGCGACGAGAATTGGCAACCATAAGAGAGTCACAGTTACTCCTGCAAGTTGCTCTCCGTTTTAACACAGTAAAATCTTCAAGCTTTCTGGAGCCAGTTCAGCACAAGCGATACGCCATTATTTGTCGACCTTAAGACTTTCACAGTTATTTCTGCTAGGTGCTCCTCGAGTTTGCCGATTAATTCCGTCTGGTGACGAGGCATTTGACTACCTTAAGAGAGTCGTAGTTACTCCTACCAATTGCTCCCCGTTTTACCATAGTCACATATTCAAGCTTTCTCTGACCAGTTCACCAGAAGTGATACGCTATTATTTGTCGAACTTAAGACTTTCACAGTTATTTCTGCCAGGTGCTCCTCGAATTTGCCCATGTATTTCGCCTGGTGACGAGTATTTGGCTACCTTAAGAGTGTCATAGTTACTCCTTCCTGTTGCTCCCTGTTTTATCACAGTCACGTCTTCAAGCTTTCTCTGGCCTGTTCACCAGGAGTTATATCCATTATTAGTCGACCTTAAGACTTTCACAGTTACTCCTGCCAGGTGCCCCTCGAGTTTGCCGATTTATTCCGTTGGTGACGAGGCATTTGGCTTCCTTAAGAGAGTCATAGTTACTCATACCAGTTGCTCCCCGTTTTACCATAGTCACATACTCAAACTTTCTCTGGCCAGTTCATCAGAAGCGATACGCCATTATTTGTCGACCTTAAGACTTTCACAGTTATTTCTGCCAGGTGCTCCTCGAGTTATCCGATGTTTTTTGCTGGGCAACGAGCATTGGCAACCATAAGAGAGTCACAGTTACTCCTGCAAGTTGCTCTCCGTTTTAACACAGTAAAATCTTCAAGCTTTCTGGAGCCAGTTCAGCACAAGCGATACGCCATTATTTGTCGTCCTTAAGACTTTCACGGTTATTTCTGCTAGGTGCTCCTCGAGTTTGCCGATTAATTCCGTCTGGTGACGAGGCATTTGACTACCTTAAGAGAGTCGTAGTTACTCCTACCAATTGCTCCCCGTTTTACAATAGTCACATATTCAAGCTTTCTCTGACCAGTTCACCAGAAGTGATACGCTATTATTTGTCGAACTTAAGACTTTCACAGTTATTTCTGCCAGGTGCTCCTCGAATTTGCCCATGTATTTCGCCTGGTGACGAGTATTTGGCTACCTTAAGAGTGTCATAGTTACTCCTTCCTGTTGCTCCCTGTTTTATCACAGTCACGTCTTCAAGCTTTCTCTGGCCTGTTCACCAGGAGTTATATCCATTATTAGTCGACCTTAAGACTTTCACAGTTACTCCTGCCAGGTGCCCCTCGAGTTTGCCGATTTATTCCGTTGGTGACGAGGCATTTGGCTTCCTTAAGAGAGTCATAGTTACTCATACCAGTTGCTCCCCGTTTTACCATAGTCACATACTCAAACTTTCTCTGGCCAGTTCATCAGAAGCGATACGCCATTATTTGTCGACCTTAAGACTTTCACAGTTATTTCTGCCAGGTGCTCCTCGAGTTATCCGATGTTTTTTGCTGGGCAAC
This sequence comes from Schistocerca piceifrons, assembly GCF_021461385.2. Taxonomy (NCBI): domain Eukaryota; kingdom Metazoa; phylum Arthropoda; class Insecta; order Orthoptera; family Acrididae; genus Schistocerca; species Schistocerca piceifrons. The sequence goes on along the minus strand of NW_025727011.1, from coordinate 169,625 downwards.
GAGCATTGGCAACCATAAGAGAGTCACAGTTACTCCTGCAAGTTGCTCTCCGTTTTAACACAGTAAAATCTTCAAGCTTTCTGGAGCCAGTTCAGCACAAGCGATACGCCATTATTTGTCGTCCTTAAGACTTTCACGGTTATTTCTGCTAGGTGCTCCTCGAGTTTGCCGATTAATTCCGTCTGGTGACGAGGCATTTGACTACCTTAAGAGAGTCGTAGTTACTCCTACCAATTGCTCCCCGTTTTACAATAGTCACATATTCAAGCTTTCTCTGACCAGTTCACCAGAAGTGATACGCTATTATTTGTCGAACTTAAGACTTTCACAGTTATTTCTGCCAGGTGCTCCTCGAATTTGCCCATGTGTTTCGCCTGGTGACGAGTATTTGGCTACCTTAAGAGTGTCATAGTTACTCCTTCCTGTTGCTCCCTGTTTTATCACAGTCACGTCTTCAAGCTTTCTCTGGCCTGTTCACCAGGAGTTATATCCATTATTAGTCGACCTTAAGACTTTCACAGTTACTCCTGCCAGGTGCCCCTCGAGTTTGCCGATTTATTCCGTTGGTGACGAGGCATTTGGCTACCTTAAGAGAGTCATAGTTACTCATACCAGTTGCTCCCCGTTTTACCATAGTCACATACTCAAACTTTCTGTGGCCAGTTCATCAGAAGCGATACGCCATTATTTGTCGACCTTAAGACTTTCACAGGTATTTCTGCCAGGTGCTCCTCGAGTTATCCGATGTTTTTTGCTGGGCGACGAGCATTGGCAACCATAAGAGAGTCACAGTTACTCCTGCAAGTTGCTCTCCGTTTTAACACAGTAATATCTTCAAGCTTACGCGAGCCAGTTCAGCACAAGCGATACGCCATTATTTGTCGACCTTAAGACTTTCACAGTTATTTCTGCTAGGTGCTCCTCGAGTTTGCCGATTAATTCCGTCTGGTGACGAGGCATTTGGCTACCTTAAGAGAGTCATAGTTACTCATACCAGTTGCTCCCCGTTTTACCATAGTCACATACTCAAACTTTCTCTGGCCAGTTCATCAGAAGCGATACGCCATTATTTGTCGACCTTAAGACTTTCACAGTTATTTCTGCCAGGTGCTCCTCGAGTTATCCGATGTTTTTTGCTGGGCGACGAGAATTGGCAACCATAAGAGAGTCACAGTTACTCCTGCAAGTTGCTCTCCGTTTTAACACAGTAAAATCTTCAAGCTTTCTGGAGCCAGTTCAGCACAAGCGATACGCCATTATTTGTCGACCTTAAGACTTTCACAGTTATTTCTGCTAGGTGCTCCTCGAGTTTGCCGATTAATTCCGTCTGGTGACGAGGCATTTGGCTACCTTAAGAGAGTCATAGTTACTCATACCAGTTGCTCCCCGTTTTACCATAGTCACATACTCAAACTTTCTCTGGCCAGTTCATCAGAAGCGATACGCCATTATTTGTCGACCTTAAGACTTTCACAGTTATTTCTGCCAGGTGCTCCTCGAGTTATCCGATGTTTTTTGCTGGGCGACGAGAATTGGCAACCATAAGAGAGTCACAGTTACTCCTGCAAGTTGCTCTCCGTTTTAACACAGTAAAATCTTCAAGCTTTCTGGAGCCAGTTCAGCACAAGCGATACGCCATTATTTGTCGACCTTAAGACTTTCACAGTTATTTCTGCTAGGTGCTCCTCGAGTTTGCCGATTAATTCCGTCTGGTGACGAGGCATTTGACTACCTTAAGAGAGTCGTAGTTACTCCTACCAATTGCTCCCCGTTTTACCATAGTCACATATTCAAGCTTTCTCTGACCAGTTCACCAGAAGTGATACGCTATTATTTGTCGAACTTAAGACTTTCACAGTTATTTCTGCCAGGTGCTCCTCGAATTTGCCCATGTATTTCGCCTGGTGACGAGTATTTGGCTACCTTAAGAGTGTCATAGTTACTCCTTCCTGTTGCTCCCTGTTTTATCACAGTCACGTCTTCAAGCTTTCTCTGGCCTGTTCACCAGGAGTTATATCCATTATTAGTCGACCTTAAGACTTTCACAGTTACTCCTGCCAGGTGCCCCTCGAGTTTGCCGATTTATTCCGTTGGTGACGAGGCATTTGGCTTCCTTAAGAGAGTCATAGTTACTCATACCAGTTGCTCCCCGTTTTACCATAGTCACATACTCAAACTTTCTCTGGCCAGTTCATCAGAAGCGATACGCCATTATTTGTCGACCTTAAGACTTTCACAGTTATTTCTGCCAGGTGCTCCTCGAGTTATCCGATGTTTTTTGCTGGGCAACGAGCATTGGCAACCATAAGAGAGTCACAGTTACTCCTGCAAGTTGCTCTCCGTTTTAACACAGTAAAATCTTCAAGCTTTCTGGAGCCAGTTCAGCACAAGCGATACGCCATTATTTGTCGTCCTTAAGACTTTCACGGTTATTTCTGCTAGGTGCTCCTCGAGTTTGCCGATTAATTCCGTCTGGTGACGAGGCATTTGACTACCTTAAGAGAGTCGTAGTTACTCCTACCAATTGCTCCCCGTTTTACAATAGTCACATATTCAAGCTTTCTCTGACCAGTTCACCAGAAGTGATACGCTATTATTTGTCGAACTTAAGACTTTCACAGTTATTTCTGCCAGGTGCTCCTCGAATTTGCCCATGTATTTCGCCTGGTGACGAGTATTTGGCTACCTTAAGAGTGTCATAGTTACTCCTTCCTGTTGCTCCCTGTTTTATCACAGTCACGTCTTCAAGCTTTCTCTGGCCTGTTCACCAGGAGTTATATCCATTATTAGTCGACCTTAAGACTTTCACAGTTACTCCTGCCAGGTGCCCCTCGAGTTTGCCGATTTATTCCGTTGGTGACGAGGCATTTGGCTTCCTTAAGAGAGTCATAGTTACTCATACCAGTTGCTCCCCGTTTTACCATAGTCACATACTCAAACTTTCTCTGGCCAGTTCATCAGAAGCGATACGCCATTATTTGTCGACCTTAAGACTTTCACAGTTATTTCTGCCAGGTGCTCCTCGAGTTATCCGATGTTTTTTGCTGGGCAACGAGCATTGGCAACCATAAGAGAGTCACAGTTACTCCTGCAAGTTGCTCTCCGTTTTAACACAGTAAAATCTTCAAGCTTTCTGGAGCCAGTTCAGCACAAGCGATACGCCATTATTTGTCGTCCTTAAGACTTTCACGGTTATTTCTGCTAGGTGCTCCTCGAGTTTGCCGATTAATTCCGTCTGGTGACGAGGCATTTGACTACCTTAAGAGAGTCGTAGTTACTCCTACCAATTGCTCCCCGTTTTACAATAGTCACATATTCAAGCTTTCTCTGACCAGTTCACCAGAAGTGATACGCTATTATTTGTCGAACTTAAGACTTTCACAGTTATTTCTGCCAGGTGCTCCTCGAATTTGCCCATGTGTTTCGCCTGGTGACGAGTATTTGGCTACCTTAAGAGTGTCATAGTTACTCCTTCCTGTTGCTCCCTGTTTTATCACAGTCACGTCTTCAAGCTTTCTCTGGCCTGTTCACCAGGAGTTATATCCATTATTAGTCGACCTTAAGACTTTCACAGTTACTCCTGCCAGGTGCCCCTCGAGTTTGCCGATTTATTCCGTTGGTGACGAGGCATTTGGCTACCTTAAGAGAGTCATAGTTACTCATACCAGTTGCTCCCCGTTTTACCATAGTCACATACTCAAACTTTCTGTGGCCAGTTCATCAGAAGCGATACGCCATTATTTGTCGACCTTAAGACTTTCACAGGTATTTCTGCCAGGTGCTCCTCGAGTTATCCGATGTTTTTTGCTGGGCGACGAGCATTGGCAACCATAAGAGAGTCACAGTTACTCCTGCAAGTTGCTCTCCGTTTTAACACAGTAATATCTTCAAGCTTACGCGAGCCAGTTCAGCACAAGCGATACGCCATTATTTGTCGACCTTAAGACTTTCACAGTTATTTCTGCTAGGTGCTCCTCGAGTTTGCCGATTAATTCCGTCTGGTGACGAGGCATTTGGCTACCTTAAGAGAGTCATAGTTACTCATACCAGTTGCTCCCCGTTTTACCATAGTCACATACTCAAACTTTCTCTGGCCAGTTCATCAGAAGCGATACGCCATTATTTGTCGACTTTAAGACTTTCACAGTTATTTCTGCCAGGTGCTCCTCGAGTTATCCGATGTTTTTTGCTGGGCGACGAGAATTGGCAACCATAAGAGAGTCACAGTTACTCCTGCAAGTTGCTCTCCGTTTTAACACAGTAAAATCTTCAAGCTTTCTGGAGCCAGTTCAGCACAAGCGATACGCCATTATTTGTCGACCTTAAGACTTTCACAGTTATTTCTGCTAGGTGCTCCTCGAGTTTGCCGATTAATTCCGTCTGGTGACGAGGCATTTGGCTACCTTAAGAGAGTCATAGTTACTCATACCAGTTGCTCCCCGTTTTACCATAGTCACATACTCAAACTTTCTCTGGCCAGTTCATCAGAAGCGATACGCCATTATTTGTCGACCTTAAGACTTTCACAGTTATTTCTGCCAGGTGCTCCTCGAGTTATCCGATGTTTTTTGCTGGGCGACGAGAATTGGCAACCATAAGAGAGTCACAGTTACTCCTGCAAGTTGCTCTCCGTTTTAACACAGTAAAATATTCAAGCTTTCTGGAGCCAGTTCAGCACAAGCGATACGCCATTATTTGTCGACCTTAAGACTTTCACAGTTATTTCTGCTAGGTGCTCCTCGAGTTTGCCGATTAATTCCGTCTGGTGACGAGGCATTTGACTACCTTAAGAGAGTCGTAGTTACTCCTACCAATTGCTCCCCGTTTTACCATAGTCACATATTCAAGCTTTCTCTGACCAGTTCACCAGAAGTGATACGCTATTATTTGTCGAACTTAAGACTTTCACAGTTATTTCTGCCAGGTGCTCCTCGAATTTGCCCATGTATTTCGCCTGGTGACGAGTATTTGGCTACCTTAAGAGTGTCATAGTTACTCCTTCCTGTTGCTCCCTGTTTTATCACAGTCACGTCTTCAAGCTTTCTCTGGCCTGTTCACCAGGAGTTATATCCATTATTAGTCGACCTTAAGACTTTCACAGTTACTCCTGCCAGGTGCCCCTCGAGTTTGCCGATTTATTCCGTTGGTGACGAGGCATTTGGCTTCCTTAAGAGAGTCATAGTTACTCATACCAGTTGCTCCCCGTTTTACCATAGTCACATACTCAAACTTTCTCTGGCCAGTTCATCAGAAGCGATACGCCATTATTTGTCGACCTTAAGACTTTCACAGTTATTTCTGCCAGGTGCTCCTCGAGTTATCCGATGTTTTTTGCTGGGCGACGAGAATTGGCAACCATAAGAGAGTCACAGTTACTCCTGCAAGTTGCTCTCCGTTTTAACACAGTAAAATCTTCAAGCTTTCTGGAGCCAGTTCAGCACAAGCGATACGCCATTATTTGTCGACCTTAAGACTTTCACGGTTATTTCTGCTAGGTGCTCCTCGAGTTTGCCGATTAATTCCGTCTGGTGACGAGGCATTTGACTACCTTAAGAGAGTCGTAGTTACTCCTACCAATTGCTCCCCGTTTTACAATAGTCACATATTCAAGCTTTCTCTGACCAGTTCACCAGAAGTGATACGCTATTATTTGTCGAACTTAAGACTTTCACAGTTATTTCTGCCAGGTGCTCCTCGAATTTGCCCATGTGTTTCGCCTGGTGACGAGTATTTGGCTACCTTAAGAGTGTCATAGTTACTCCTTCCTGTTGCTCCCTGTTTTATCACAGTCACGTCTTCAAGCTTTCTCTGGCCTGTTCACCAGGAGTTATATCCATTATTAGTCGACCTTAAGACTTTCACAGTTACTCCTGCCAGGTGCCCCTCGAGTTTGCCGATTTATTCCGTTGGTGACGAGGCATTTGGCTACCTTAAGAGAGTCATAGTTACTCATACCAGTTGCTCCCCGTTTTACCATAGTCACATACTCAAACTTTCTCTGGCCAGTTCATCAGAAGCGATACGCCATTATTTGTCGACCTTAAGACTTTCACAGGTATTTCTGCCAGGTGCTCCTCGAGTTATCCGATGTTTTTTGCTGGGCGACGAGCATTGGCAACCATAAGAGAGTCACAGTTACTCCTGCAAGTTGCTCTCCGTTTTAACACAGTAATATCTTCAAGCTTACGCGAGCCAGTTCAGCACAAGCGATACGCCATTATTTGTCGACCTTAAGACTTTCACAGTTATTTCTGCTAGGTGCTCCTCGAGTTTGCCGATTAATTCCGTCTGGTGACGAGGCATTTGGCTACCTTAAGAGAGTCATAGTTACTCATACCAGTTGCTCCCCGTTTTACCATAGTCACATACTCAAACTTTCTCTGGCCAGTTCATCAGAAGCGATACGCCATTATTTGTCGACCTTAAGACTTTCACAGTTATTTCTGCCAGGTGCTCCTCGAGTTATCCGATGTTTTTTGCTGGGCGACGAGAATTGGCAACCATAAGAGAGTCACAGTTACTCCTGCAAGTTGCTCTCCGTTTTAACACAGTAAAATCTTCAAGCTTTCTGGAGCCAGTTCAGCACAAGCGATACGCCATTATTTGTCGACCTTAAGACTTTCACAGTTATTTCTGCTAGGTGCTCCTCGAGTTTGCCGATTAATTCCGTCTGGTGACGAGGCATTTGGCTACCTTAAGAGAGTCATAGTTACTCATACCAGTTGCTCCCCGTTTTACCATAGTCACATACTCAAACTTTCTCTGGCCAGTTCATCAGAAGCGATACGCCATTATTTGTCGACCTTAAGACTTTCACAGTTATTTCTGCCAGGTGCTCCTCGAGTTATCCGATGTTTTTTGCTGGGCGACGAGAATTGGCAACCATAAGAGAGTCACAGTTACTCCTGCAAGTTGCTCTCCGTTTTAACACAGTAAAATATTCAAGCTTTCTGGAGCCAGTTCAGCACAAGCGATACGCCATTATTTGTCGACCTTAAGACTTTCACAGTTATTTCTGCTAGGTGCTCCTCGAGTTTGCCGATTAATTCCGTCTGGTGACGAGGCATTTGACTACCTTAAGAGAGTCGTAGTTACTCCTACCAATTGCTCCCCGTTTTACCATAGTCACATATTCAAGCTTTCTCTGACCAGTTCACCAGAAGTGATACGCTATTATTTGTCGAACTTAAGACTTTCACAGTTATTTCTGCCAGGTGCTCCTCGAATTTGCCCATGTATTTCGCCTGGTGACGAGTATTTGGCTACCTTAAGAGTGTCATAGTTACTCCTTCCTGTTGCTCCCTGTTTTATCACAGTCACGTCTTCAAGCTTTCTCTGGCCTGTTCACCAGGAGTTATATCCATTATTAGTCGACCTTAAGACTTTCACAGTTACTCCTGCCAGGTGCCCCTCGAGTTTGCCGATTTATTCCGTTGGTGACGAGGCATTTGGCTTCCTTAAGAGAGTCATAGTTACTCATACCAGTTGCTCCCCGTTTTACCATAGTCACATACTCAAACTTTCTCTGGCCAGTTCATCAGAAGCGATACGCCATTATTTGTCGACCTTAAGACTTTCACAGTTATTTCTGCCAGGTGCTCCTCGAGTTATCCGATGTTTTTTGCTGGGCGACGAGAATTGGCAACCATAAGAGAGTCACAGTTACTCCTGCAAGTTGCTCTCCGTTTTAACACAGTAAAATCTTCAAGCTTTCTGGAGCCAGTTCAGCACATGCGATACGCCATTATTTGTCGACCTTAAGACTTTCACAGTTATTTCTGCTAGGTGCTCCTCGAGTTTGCCGATTAATTCCGTCTGGTGACGAGGCATTTGACTACCTTAAGAGAGTCGTAGTTACTCCTACCAATTGCTCCCCGTTTTACCATAGTCACATATTCAAGCTTTCTCTGACCAGTTCACCAGAAGTGATACGCTATTATTTGTCGAACTTAAGACTTTCACAGTTATTTCTGCCAGGTGCTCCTCGAATTTGCCCATGTATTTCGCCTGGTGACGAGTATTTGGCTACCTTAAGAGTGTCATAGTTACTCCTTCCTGTTGCTCCCTGTTTTATCACAGTCACGTCTTCAAGCTTTCTCTGGCCTGTTCACCAGGAGTTATATCCATTATTAGTCGACCTTAAGACTTTCACAGTTACTCCTGCCAGGTGCCCCTCGAGTTTGCCGATTTATTCCGTTGGTGACGAGGCATTTGGCTTCCTTAAGAGAGTCATAGTTACTCATACCAGTTGCTCCCCGTTTTACCATAGTCACATACTCAAACTTTCTCTGGCCAGTTCATCAGAAGCGATACGCCATTATTTGTCGACCTTAAGACTTTCACAGGTATTTCTGCCAGGTGCTCCTCGAGTTATCCGATGTTTTTTGCTGGGCGACGAGCATTGGCAACCATAAGAGAGTCACAGTTACTCCTGCAAGTTGCTCTCCGTTTTAACACAGTAATATCTTCAAGCTTACGCGAGCCAGTTCAGCACAAGCGATACGCCATTATTTGTCGACCTTAAGACTTTCACAGTTATTTCTGCTAGGTGCTCCTCGAGTTTGCCGATTAATTCCGTCTGGTGACGAGGCATTTGGCTACCTTAAGAGAGTCATAGTTACTCATACCAGTTGCTCCCCGTTTTACCATAGTCACATACTCAAACTTTCTCTGGCCAGTTCATCAGAAGCGATACGCCATTATTTGTCGACCTTAAGACTTTCACAGTTATTTCTGCCAGGTGCTCCTCGAGTTATCCGATGTTTTTTGCTGGGCGACGAGAATTGGCAACCATAAGAGAGTCACAGTTACTCCTGCAAGTTGCTCTCCGTTTTAACACAGTAAAATCTTCAAGCTTTCTGGAGCCAGTTCAGCACAAGCGATACGCCATTATTTGTCGACCTTAAGACTTTCACAGTTATTTCTGCTAGGTGCTCCTCGAGTTTGCCGATTAATTCCGTCTGGTGACGAGGCATTTGGCTACCTTAAGAGAGTCATAGTTACTCATACCAGTTGCTCCCCGTTTTACCATAGTCACATACTCAAACTTTCTCTGGCCAGTTCATCAGAAGCGATACGCCATTATTTGTCGACCTTAAGACTTTCACAGGTATTTCTGCCAGGTGCTCCTCGAGTTATCCGATGTTTTTTGCTGGGCGACGAGCATTGGCAACCATAAGAGAGTCACAGTTACTCCTGCAAGTTGCTCTCCGTTTTAACACAGTAATATCTTCAAGCTTACGCGAGCCAGTTCAGCACAAGCGATACGCCATTATTTGTCGACCTTAAGACTTTCACAGTTATTTCTGCTAGGTGCTCCTCGAGTTTGCCGATTAATTCCGTCTGGTGACGAGGCATTTGGCTACCTTAAGAGAGTCATAGTTACTCATACCAGTTGCTCCCCGTTTTACCATAGTCACATACTCAAACTTTCTCTGGCCAGTTCATCAGAAGCGATACGCCATTATTTGTCGACCTTAAGACTTTCACAGTTATTTCTGCCAGGTGCTCCTCGAGTTATCCGATGTTTTTTGCTGGGCGACGAGAATTGGCAACCATAAGAGAGTCACAGTTACTCCTGCAAGTTGCTCTCCGTTTTAACACAGTAAAATCTTCAAGCTTTCTGGAGCCAGTTCAGCACAAGCGATACGCCATTATTTGTCGACCTTAAGACTTTCACAGTTATTTCTGCTAGGTGCTCCTCGAGTTTGCCGATTAATTCCGTCTGGTGACGAGGCATTTGGCTACCTTAAGAGAGTCATAGTTACTCATACCAGTTGCTCCCCGTTTTACCATAGTCACATACTCAAACTTTCTCTGGCCAGTTCATCAGAAGCGATACGCCATTATTTGTCGACCTTAAGACTTTCACAGTTATTTCTGCCAGGTGCTCCTCGAGTTATCCGATGTTTTTTGCTGGGCGACGAGAATTGGCAACCATAAGAGAGTCACAGTTACTCCTGCAAGTTGCTCTCCGTTTTAACACAGTAAAATATTCAAGCTTTCTGGAGCCAGTTCAGCACAAGCGATACGCCATTATTTGTCGACCTTAAGACTTTCACAGTTATTTCTGCTAGGTGCTCCTCGAGTTTGCCGATTAATTCCGTCTGGTGACGAGGCATTTGACTACCTTAAGAGAGTCGTAGTTACTCCTACCAATTGCTCCCCGTTTTACCATAGTCACATATTCAAGCTTTCTCTGACCAGTTCACCAGAAGTGATACGCTATTATTTGTCGAACTTAAGACTTTCACAGTTATTTCTGCCAGGTGCTCCTCGAATTTGCCCATGTATTTCGCCTGGTGACGAGTATTTGGCTACCTTAAGAGTGTCATAGTTACTCCTTCCTGTTGCTCCCTGTTTTATCACAGTCACGTCTTCAAGCTTTCTCTGGCCTGTTCACCAGGAGTTATATCCATTATTAGTCGACCTTAAGACTTTCACAGTTACTCCTGCCAGGTGCCCCTCGAGTTTGCCGATTTATTCCGTTGGTGACGAGGCATTTGGCTTCCTTAAGAGAGTCATAGTTACTCATACCAGTTGCTCCCCGTTTTACCATAGTCACATACTCAAACTTTCTCTGGCCAGTTCATCAGAAGCGATACGCCATTATTTGTCGACCTTAAGACTTTCACAGTTATTTCTGCCAGGTGCTCCTCGAGTTATCCGATGTTTTTTGCTGGGCAACGAGCATTGGCAACCATAAGAGAGTCACAGTTACTCCTGCAAGTTGCTCTCCGTTTTAACACAGTAAAATCTTCAAGCTTTCTGGAGCCAGTTCAGCACAAGCGATACGCCATTATTTGTCGTCCTTAAGACTTTCACGGTTATTTCTGCTAGGTGCTCCTCGAGTTTGCCGATTAATTCCGTCTGGTGACGAGGCATTTGACTACCTTAAGAGAGTCGTAGTTACTCCTACCAATTGCTCCCCGTTTTACAATAGTCACATATTCAAGCTTTCTCTGACCAGTTCACCAGAAGTGATACGCTATTATTTGTCGAACTTAAGACTTTCACAGTTATTTCTGCCAGGTGCTCCTCGAATTTGCCCATGTATTTCTCCTGGTGACGAGTATTTGGCTACCTTAAGAGTGTCATAGTTACTCCTTCCTGTTGCTCCCTGTTTTATCACAGTCACGTCTTCAAGCTTTCTCTGGCCTGTTCACCAGGAGTTATATCCATTATTAGTCGACCTTAAGACTTTCACAGTTACTCCTGCCAGGTGCCCCTCGAGTTTGCCGATTTATTCCGTTGGTGACGAGGCATTTGGCTACTTTAAGAGAGTCATAGTTTTTAATACCAGTTGCTCCCTGTTTTACCATAGTCACATACTTAAGCTTTCTCTGGCCAGTTCATCAGAAGCGATACGCCATTATTTGTCGACCTTAAGACTTTCACAGGTATTTCTGCCAGGTGCTCCTCGAGTTATCCGATGTTTTTTGCTGGGCGACGAGCATTGGCAACCATAAGAGAGTCACAGTTACTCCTGCAAGTTGCTCTCCGTTTTAACACAGTAATATCTTCAAGCTTACGCGAGCCAGTTCAGCACAAGCGATACGCCATTATTTGTCGACCTTAAGACTTTCACAGTTACTCCTGCCAGGTGCCCCTCGAGTTTGCCGATTTATTCCGTTGGTGACGAGGCATTTGGCTTCCTTAAGAGAGTCATAGTTACTCATACCAGTTGCTCCCCGTTTTACCATAGTCACATACTCAAACTTTCTCTGGCCAGTTCATCAGAAGCGATACGCCATTATTTGTCGACCTTAAGACTTTCACAGTTATTTCTGCCAGGTGCTCCTCGAGTTATCCGATGTTTTTTGCTGGGCGACGAGAATTGGCAACCATAAGAGAGTCACAGTTACTCCTGCAAGTTGCTCTCCGTTTTAACACAGTAAAATCTTCAAGCTTTCTGGAGCCAGTTCAGCACAAGCGATACGCCATTATTTGTCGACCTTAAGACTTTCACAGTTATTTCTGCTAGGTGCTCCTCGAGTTTGCCGATTAATTCCGTCTGGTGACGAGGCATTTGGCTACCTTAAGAGAGTCATAGTTACTCATACCAGTTGCTCCCCGTTTTACCATAGTCACATACTCAAACTTTCTCTGGCCAGTTCATCAGAAGCGATACGCCATTATTTGTCGACCTTAAGACTTTCACAGTTATTTCTGCCAGGTGCTCCTCGAGTTATCCGATGTTTTTTGCTGGGCGACGAGAATTGGCAACCATAAGAGAGTCACAGTTACTCCTGCAAGTTGCTCTCCGTTTTAACACAGTAAAATCTTCAAGCTTTCTGGAGCCAGTTCAGCACAAGCGATACGCCATTATTTGTCGACCTTAAGACTTTCACAGTTATTTCTGCTAGGTGCTCCTCGAGTTTGCCGATTAATTCCGTCTGGTGACGAGGCATTTGACTACCTTAAGAGAGTCGTAGTTACTCCTACCAATTGCTCCCCGTTTTACCATAGTCACATATTCAAGCTTTCTCTGACCAGTTCACCAGAAGTGATACGCTATTATTTGTCGAACTTAAGACTTTCACAGTTATTTCTGCCAGGTGCTCCTCGAATTTGCCCATGTATTTCGCCTGGTGACGAGTATTTGGCTACCTTAAGAGTGTCATAGTTACTCCTTCCTGTTGCTCCCTGTTTTATCACAGTCACGTCTTCAAGCTTTCTCTGGCCTGTTCACCAGGAGTTATATCCATTATTAGTCGACCTTAAGACTTTCACAGTTACTCCTGCCAGGTGCCCCTCGAGTTTGCCGATTTATTCCGTTGGTGACGAGGCATTTGGCTTCCTTAAGAGAGTCATAGTTACTCATACCAGTTGCTCCCCGTTTTACCATAGTCACATACTCAAACTTTCTCTGGCCAGTTCATCAGAAGCGATACGCCATTATTTGTCGACCTTAAGACTTTCACAGTTATTTCTGCCAGGTGCTCCTCGAGTTATCCGATGTTTTTTGCTGGGCAACGAGCATTGGCAACCATAAGAGAGTCACAGTTACTCCTGCAAGTTGCTCTCCGTTTTAACACAGTAAAATCTTCAAGCTTTCTGGAGCCAGTTCAGCACAAGCGATACGCCATTATTTGTCGTCCTTAAGACTTTCACGGTTATTTCTGCTAGGTGCTCCTCGAGTTTGCCGATTAATTCCGTCTGGTGACGAGGCATTTGACTACCTTAAGAGAGTCGTAGTTACTCCTACCAATTGCTCCCCGTTTTACAATAGTCACATATTCAAGCTTTCTCTGACCAGTTCACCAGAAGTGATACGCTATTATTTGTCGAACTTAAGACTTTCACAGTTATTTCTGCCAGGTGCTCCTCGAATTTGCCCATGTATTTCGCCTGGTGACGAGTATTTGGCTACCTTAAGAGTGTCATAGTTACTCCTTCCTGTTGCTCCCTGTTTTATCACAGTCACGTCTTCAAGCTTTCTCTGGCCTGTTCACCAGGAGTTATATCCATTATTAGTCGACCTTAAGACTTTCACAGTTACTCCTGCCAGGTGCCCCTCGAGTTTGCCGATTTATTCCGTTGGTGACGAGGCATTTGGCTACTTTAAGAGAGTCATAGTTTTTAATACCAGTTGCTCCCTGTTTTACCATAGTCACATACTTAAGCTTTCTCTGGCCAGTTCATCAGAAGCGATACGCCATTATTTGTCGACCTTAAGACTTTCACAGGTATTTCTGCCAGGTGCTCCTCGAGTTATCCGATGTTTTTTGCTGGGCGACGAGCATTGGCAACCATAAGAGAGTCACAGTTACTCCTGCAAGTTGCTCTCCGTTTTAACACAGTAATATCTTCAAGCTTACGCGAGCCAGTTCAGCACAAGCGATACGCCATTATTTGTCGACCTTAAGACTTTCACAGTTACTCCTGCCAGGTGCCCCTCGAGTTTGCCGATTTATTCCGTTGGTGACGAGGCATTTGGCTTCCTTAAGAGAGTCATAGTTACTCATACCAGTTGCTCCCCGTTTTACCATAGTCACATACTCAAACTTTCTCTGGCCAGTTCATCAGAAGCGATACGCCATTATTTGTCGACCTTAAGACTTTCACAGTTATTTCTGCCAGGTGCTCCTCGAGTTATCCGATGTTTTTTGCTGGGCGACGAGAATTGGCAACCATAAGAGAGTCACAGTTACTCCTGCAAGTTGCTCTCCGTTTTAACACAGTAAAATCTTCAAGCTTTCTGGAGCCAGTTCAGCACAAGCGATACGCCATTATTTGTCGACCTTAAGACTTTCACAGTTATTTCTGCTAGGTGCTCCTCGAGTTTGCCGATTAATTCCGTCTGGTGACGAGGCATTTGGCTACCTTAAGAGAGTCATAGTTACTCATACCAGTTGCTCCCCGTTTTACCATAGTCACATACTCAAACTTTCTCTGGCCAGTTCATCAGAAGCGATACGCCATTATTTGTCGACTTTAAGACTTTCACAGTTATTTCTGCCAGGTGCTCCTCGAGTTATCCGATGTTTTTTGCTGGGCGACGAGAATTGGCAACCATAAGAGAGTCACAGTTACTCCTGCAAGTTGCTCTCCGTTTTAACACAGTAAAATCTTCAAGCTTTCTGGAGCCAGTTCAGCACAAGCGATACGCCATTATTTGTCGACCTTAAGACTTTCACAGTTATTTCTGCTAGGTGCTCCTCGAGTTTGCCGATTAATTCCGTCTGGTGACGAGGCATTTGACTACCTTAAGAGAGTCGTAGTTACTCCTACCAATTGCTCCCCGTTTTACCATAGTCACATATTCAAGCTTTCTCTGACCAGTTCACCAGAAGTGATACGCTATTATTTGTCGAACTTAAGACTTTCACAGTTATTTCTGCCAGGTGCTCCTCGAATTTGCCCATGTATTTCGCCTGGTGACGAGTATTTGGCTACCTTAAGAGTGTCATAGTTACTCCTTCCTGTTGCTCCCTGTTTTATCACAGTCACGTCTTCAAGCTTTCTCTGGCCTGTTCACCAGGAGTTATATCCATTATTAGTCGACCTTAAGACTTTCACAGTTACTCCTGCCAGGTGCCCCTCGAGTTTGCCGATTTATTCCGTTGGTGACGAGGCATTTGGCTTCCTTAAGAGAGTCATAGTTACTCATACCAGTTGCTCCCCGTTTTACCATAGTCACATACTCAAACTTTCTCTGGCCAGTTCATCAGAAGCGATACGCCATTATTTGTCGACCTTAAGACTTTCACAGTTATTTCTGCCAGGTGCTCCTCGAGTTATCCGATGTTTTTTGCTGGGCAACGAGCATTGGCAACCATAAGAGAGTCACAGTTACTCCTGCAAGTTGCTCTCCGTTTTAACACAGTAAAATCTTCAAGCTTTCTGGAGCCAGTTCAGCACAAGCGATACGCCATTATTTGTCGTCCTTAAGACTTTCACGGTTATTTCTGCTAGGTGCTCCTCGAGTTTGCCGATTAATTCCGTCTGGTGACGAGGCATTTGACTACCTTAAGAGAGTCGTAGTTACTCCTACCAATTGCTCCCCGTTTTACAATAGTCACATATTCAAGCTTTCTCTGACCAGTTCACCAGAAGTGATACGCTATTATTTGTCGAACTTAAGACTTTCACAGTTATTTCTGCCAGGTGCTCCTCGAATTTGCCCATGTATTTCTCCTGGTGACGAGTATTTGGCTACCTTAAGAGTGTCATAGTTACTCCTTCCTGTTGCTCCCTGTTTTATCACAGTCACGTCTTCAAGCTTTCTCTGGCCTGTTCACCAGGAGTTATATCCATTATTAGTCGACCTTAAGACTTTCACAGTTACTCCTGCCAGGTGCCCCTCGAGTTTGCCGATTTATTCCGTTGGTGACGAGGCATTTGGCTACTTTAAGAGAGTCATAGTTTTTAATACCAGTTGCTCCCTGTTTTACCATAGTCACATACTTAAGCTTTCTCTGGCCAGTTCATCAGAAGCGATACGCCATTATTTGTCGACCTTAAGACTTTCACAGGTATTTCTGCCAGGTGCTCCTCGAGTTATCCGATGTTTTTTGCTGGGCGACGAGCATTGGCAACCATAAGAGAGTCACAGTTACTCCTGCAAGTTGCTCTCCGTTTTAACACAGTAATATCTTCAAGCTTACGCGAGCCAGTTCAGCACAAGCGATACGCCATTATTTGTCGACCTTAAGACTTTCACAGTTACTCCTGCCAGGTGCCCCTCGAGTTTGCCGATTTATTCCGTTGGTGACGAGGCATTTGGCTTCCTTAAGAGAGTCATAGTTACTCATACCAGTTGCTCCCCGTTTTACCATAGTCACATACTCAAACTTTCTCTGGCCAGTTCATCAGAAGCGATACGCCATTATTTGTCGACCTTAAGACTTTCACAGTTATTTCTGCCAGGTGCTCCTCGAGTTATCCGATGTTTTTTGCTGGGCGACGAGAATTGGCAACCATAAGAGAGTCACAGTTACTCCTGCAAGTTGCTCTCCGTTTTAACACAGTAAAATCTTCAAGCTTTCTGGAGCCAGTTCAGCACAAGCGATACGCCATTATTTGTCGACCTTAAGACTTTCACAGTTATTTCTGCTAGGTGCTCCTCGAGTTTGCCGATTAATTCCGTCTGGTGACGAGGCATTTGGCTACCTTAAGAGAGTCATAGTTACTCATACCAGTTGCTCCCCGTTTTACCATAGTCACATACTCAAACTTTCTCTGGCCAGTTCATCAGAAGCGATACGCCATTATTTGTCGACCTTAAGACTTTCACAGTTATTTCTGCCAGGTGCTCCTCGAGTTATCCGATGTTTTTTGCTGGGCGACGAGAATTGGCAACCATAAGAGAGTCACAGTTACTCCTGCAAGTTGCTCTCCGTTTTAACACAGTAAAATCTTCAAGCTTTCTGGAGCCAGTTCAGCACAAGCGATACGCCATTATTTGTCGACCTTAAGACTTTCACAGTTATTTCTGCTAGGTGCTCCTCGAGTTTGCCGATTAATTCCGTCTGGTGACGAGGCATTTGACTACCTTAAGAGAGTCGTAGTTACTCCTACCAATTGCTCCCCGTTTTACCATAGTCACATATTCAAGCTTTCTCTGACCAGTTCACCAGAAGTGATACGCTATTATTTGTCGAACTTAAGACTTTCACAGTTATTTCTGCCAGGTGCTCCTCGAATTTGCCCATGTATTTCGCCTGGTGACGAGTATTTGGCTACCTTAAGAGTGTCATAGTTACTCCTTCCTGTTGCTCCCTGTTTTATCACAGTCACGTCTTCAAGCTTTCTCTGGCCTGTTCACCAGGAGTTATATCCATTATTAGTCGACCTTAAGACTTTCACAGTTACTCCTGCCAGGTGCCCCTCGAGTTTGCCGATTTATTCCGTTGGTGACGAGGCATTTGGCTTCCTTAAGAGAGTCATAGTTACTCATACCAGTTGCTCCCCGTTTTACCATAGTCACATACTCAAACTTTCTCTGGCCAGTTCATCAGAAGCGATACGCCATTATTTGTCGACCTTAAGACTTTCACAGTTATTTCTGCCAGGTGCTCCTCGAGTTATCCGATGTTTTTTGCTGGGCAACGAGCATTGGCAACCATAAGAGAGTCACAGTTACTCCTGCAAGTTGCTCTCCGTTTTAACACAGTAAAATCTTCAAGCTTTCTGGAGCCAGTTCAGCACAAGCGATACGCCATTATTTGTCGTCCTTAAGACTTTCACGGTTATTTCTGCTAGGTGCTCCTCGAGTTTGCCGATTAATTCCGTCTGGTGACGAGGCATTTGACTACCTTAAGAGAGTCGTAGTTACTCCTACCAATTGCTCCCCGTTTTACAATAGTCACATATTCAAGCTTTCTCTGACCAGTTCACCAGAAGTGATACGCTATTATTTGTCGAACTTAAGACTTTCACAGTTATTTCTGCCAGGTGCTCCTCGAATTTGCCCATGTATTTCTCCTGGTGACGAGTATTTGGCTACCTTAAGAGTGTCATAGTTACTCCTTCCTGTTGCTCCCTGTTTTATCACAGTCACGTCTTCAAGCTTTCTCTGGCCTGTTCACCAGGAGTTATATCCATTATTAGTCGACCTTAAGACTTTCACAGTTACTCCTGCCAGGTGCCCCTCGAGTTTGCCGATTTATTCCGTTGGTGACGAGGCATTTGGCTACTTTAAGAGAGTCATAGTTTTTAATACCAGTTGCTCCCTGTTTTACCATAGTCACATACTTAAGCTTTCTCTGGCCAGTTCATCAGAAGCGATACGCCATTATTTGTCGACCTTAAGACTTTCACAGGTATTTCTGCCAGGTGCTCCTCGAGTTATCCGATGTTTTTTGCTGGGCGACGAGCATTGGCAACCATAAGAGAGTCACAGTTACTCCTGCAAGTTGCTCTCCGTTTTAACACAGTAATATCTTCAAGCTTACGCGAGCCAGTTCAGCACAAGCGATACGCCATTATTTGTCGACCTTAAGACTTTCACAGTTACTCCTGCCAGGTGCCCCTCGAGTTTGCCGATTTATTCCGTTGGTGACGAGGCATTTGGCTTCCTTAAGAGAGTCATAGTTACTCATACCAGTTGCTCCCCGTTTTACCATAGTCACATACTCAAACTTTCTCTGGCCAGTTCATCAGAAGCGATACGCCATTATTTGTCGACCTTAAGACTTTCACAGTTATTTCTGCCAGGTGCTCCTCGAGTTATCCGATGTTTTTTGCTGGGCGACGAGAATTGGCAACCATAAGAGAGTCACAGTTACTCCTGCAAGTTGCTCTCCGTTTTAACACAGTAAAATCTTCAAGCTTTCTGGAGCCAGTTCAGCACAAGCGATACGCCATTATTTGTCGACCTTAAGACTTTCACAGTTATTTCTGCTAGGTGCTCCTCGAGTTTGCCGATTAATTCCGTCTGGTGACGAGGCATTTGGCTACCTTAAGAGAGTCATAGTTACTCATACCAGTTGCTCCCCGTTTTACCATAGTCACATACTCAAACTTTCTCTGGCCAGTTCATCAGAAGCGATACGCCATTATTTGTCGACCTTAAGACTTTCACAGTTATTTCTGCCAGGTGCTCCTCGAGTTATCCGATGTTTTTTGCTGGGCGACGAGAATTGGCAACCATAAGAGAGTCACAGTTACTCCTGCAAGTTGCTCTCCGTTTTAACACAGTAAAATCTTCAAGCTTTCTGGAGCCAGTTCAGCACAAGCGATACGCCATTATTTGTCGACCTTAAGACTTTCACAGTTATTTCTGCTAGGTGCTCCTCGAGTTTGCCGATTAATTCCGTCTGGTGACGAGGCATTTGACTACCTTAAGAGAGTCGTAGTTACTCCTACCAATTGCTCCCCGTTTTACCATAGTCACATATTCAAGCTTTCTCTGACCAGTTCACCAGAAGTGATACGCTATTATTTGTCGAACTTAAGACTTTCACAGTTATTTCTGCCAGGTGCTCCTCGAATTTGCCCATGTATTTCGCCTGGTGACGAGTATTTGGCTACCTTAAGAGTGTCATAGTTACTCCTTCCTGTTGCTCCCTGTTTTATCACAGTCACGTCTTCAAGCTTTCTCTGGCCTGTTCACCAGGAGTTATATCCATTATTAGTCGACCTTAAGACTTTCACAGTTACTCCTGCCAGGTGCCCCTCGAGTTTGCCGATTTATTCCGTTGGTGACGAGGCATTTGGCTTCCTTAAGAGAGTCATAGTTACTCATACCAGTTGCTCCCCGTTTTACCATAGTCACATACTCAAACTTTCTCTGGCCAGTTCATCAGAAGCGATACGCCATTATTTGTCGACCTTAAGACTTTCACAGTTATTTCTGCCAGGTGCTCCTCGAGTTATCCGATGTTTTTTGCTGGGCAACGAGCATTGGCAACCATAAGAGAGTCACAGTTACTCCTGCAAGTTGCTCTCCGTTTTAACACAGTAAAATCTTCAAGCTTTCTGGAGCCAGTTCAGCACAAGCGATACGCCATTATTTGTCGTCCTTAAGACTTTCACGGTTATTTCTGCTAGGTGCTCCTCGAGTTTGCCGATTAATTCCGTCTGGTGACGAGGCATTTGACTACCTTAAGAGAGTCGTAGTTACTCCTACCAATTGCTCCCCGTTTTACAATAGTCACATATTCAAGCTTTCTCTGACCAGTTCACCAGAAGTGATACGCTATTATTTGTCGAACTTAAGACTTTCACAGTTATTTCTGCCAGGTGCTCCTCGAATTTGCCCATGTATTTCGCCTGGTGACGAGTATTTGGCTACCTTAAGAGTGTCATAGTTACTCCTTCCTGTTGCTCCCTGTTTTATCACAGTCACGTCTTCAAGCTTTCTCTGGCCTGTTCACCAGGAGTTATATCCATTATTAGTCGACCTTAAGACTTTCACAGTTACTCCTGCCAGGTGCCCCTCGAGTTTGCCGATTTATTCCGTTGGTGACGAGGCATTTGGCTACTTTAAGAGAGTCATAGTTTTTAATACCAGTTGCTCCCTGTTTTACCATAGTCACATACTTAAGCTTTCTCTGGCCAGTTCATCAGAAGCGATACGCCATTATTTGTCGACCTTAAGACTTTCACAGGTATTTCTGCCAGGTGCTCCTCGAGTTATCCGATGTTTTTTGCTGGGCGACGAGCATTGGCAACCATAAGAGAGTCACAGTTACTCCTGCAAGTTGCTCTCCGTTTTAACACAGTAATATC
The DNA here is from genome assembly GCF_021461385.2 of Schistocerca piceifrons. NCBI lineage: Eukaryota > Metazoa > Arthropoda > Insecta > Orthoptera > Acrididae > Schistocerca > Schistocerca piceifrons. The sequence goes on along the minus strand of NW_025727011.1, from coordinate 148,949 downwards.
TTCAAGCTTACGCGAGCCAGTTCAGCACAAGCGATACGCCATTATTTGTCGACCTTAAGACTTTCACAGTTACTCCTGCCAGGTGCCCCTCGAGTTTGCCGATTTATTCCGTTGGTGACGAGGCATTTGGCTTCCTTAAGAGAGTCATAGTTACTCATACCAGTTGCTCCCCGTTTTACCATAGTCACATACTCAAACTTTCTCTGGCCAGTTCATCAGAAGCGATACGCCATTATTTGTCGACCTTAAGACTTTCACAGTTATTTCTGCCAGGTGCTCCTCGAGTTATCCGATGTTTTTTGCTGGGCGACGAGAATTGGCAACCATAAGAGAGTCACAGTTACTCCTGCAAGTTGCTCTCCGTTTTAACACAGTAAAATCTTCAAGCTTTCTGGAGCCAGTTCAGCACAAGCGATACGCCATTATTTGTCGACCTTAAGACTTTCACAGTTATTTCTGCTAGGTGCTCCTCGAGTTTGCCGATTAATTCCGTCTGGTGACGAGGCATTTGGCTACCTTAAGAGAGTCATAGTTACTCATACCAGTTGCTCCCCGTTTTACCATAGTCACATACTCAAACTTTCTCTGGCCAGTTCATCAGAAGCGATACGCCATTATTTGTCGACCTTAAGACTTTCACAGTTATTTCTGCCAGGTGCTCCTCGAGTTATCCGATGTTTTTTGCTGGGCGACGAGAATTGGCAACCATAAGAGAGTCACAGTTACTCCTGCAAGTTGCTCTCCGTTTTAACACAGTAAAATCTTCAAGCTTTCTGGAGCCAGTTCAGCACAAGCGATACGCCATTATTTGTCGACCTTAAGACTTTCACAGTTATTTCTGCTAGGTGCTCCTCGAGTTTGCCGATTAATTCCGTCTGGTGACGAGGCATTTGACTACCTTAAGAGAGTCGTAGTTACTCCTACCAATTGCTCCCCGTTTTACAATAGTCACATATTCAAGCTTTCTCTGACCAGTTCACCAGAAGTGATACGCTATTATTTGTCGAACTTAAGACTTTCACAGTTATTTCTGCCAGGTGCTCCTCGAATTTGCCCATGTATTTCGCCTGGTGACGAGTATTTGGCTACCTTAAGAGTGTCATAGTTACTCCTTCCTGTTGCTCCCTGTTTTATCACAGTCACGTCTTCAAGCTTTCTCTGGCCTGTTCACCAGGAGTTATATCCATTATTAGTCGACCTTAAGACTTTCACAGTTACTCCTGCCAGGTGCCCCTCGAGTTTGCCGATTTATTCCGTTGGTGACGAGGCATTTGGCTTCCTTAAGAGAGTCATAGTTACTCATACCAGTTGCTCCCCGTTTTACCATAGTCACATACTCAAACTTTCTCTGGCCAGTTCATCAGAAGCGATACGCCATTATTTGTCGACCTTAAGACTTTCACAGTTATTTCTGCCAGGTGCTCCTCGAGTTATCCGATGTTTTTTGCTGGGCAACGAGCATTGGCAACCATAAGAGAGTCACAGTTACTCCTGCAAGTTGCTCTCCGTTTTAACACAGTAAAATCTTCAAGCTTTCTGGAGCCAGTTCAGCACAAGCGATACGCCATTATTTGTCGTCCTTAAGACTTTCACGGTTATTTCTGCTAGGTGCTCCTCGAGTTTGCCGATTAATTCCGTCTGGTGACGAGGCATTTGACTACCTTAAGAGAGTCGTAGTTACTCCTACCAATTGCTCCCCGTTTTACAATAGTCACATATTCAAGCTTTCTCTGACCAGTTCACCAGAAGTGATACGCTATTATTTGTCGAACTTAAGACTTTCACAGTTATTTCTGCCAGGTGCTCCTCGAATTTGCCCATGTATTTCTCCTGGTGACGAGTATTTGGCTACCTTAAGAGTGTCATAGTTACTCCTTCCTGTTGCTCCCTGTTTTATCACAGTCACGTCTTCAAGCTTTCTCTGGCCTGTTCACCAGGAGTTATATCCATTATTAGTCGACCTTAAGACTTTCACAGTTACTCCTGCCAGGTGCCCCTCGAGTTTGCCGATTTATTCCGTTGGTGACGAGGCATTTGGCTACTTTAAGAGAGTCATAGTTTTTAATACCAGTTGCTCCCTGTTTTACCATAGTCACATACTTAAGCTTTCTCTGGCCAGTTCATCAGAAGCGATACGCCATTATTTGTCGACCTTAAGACTTTCACAGGTATTTCTGCCAGGTGCTCCTCGAGTTATCCGATGTTTTTTGCTGGGCGACGAGCATTGGCAACCATAAGAGAGTCACAGTTACTCCTGCAAGTTGCTCTCCGTTTTAACACAGTAATATCTTCAAGCTTACGCGAGCCAGTTCAGCACAAGCGATACGCCATTATTTGTCGACCTTAAGACTTTCACAGTTACTCCTGCCAGGTGCCCCTCGAGTTTGCCGATTTATTCCGTTGGTGACGAGGCATTTGGCTTCCTTAAGAGAGTCATAGTTACTCATACCAGTTGCTCCCCGTTTTACCATAGTCACATACTCAAACTTTCTCTGGCCAGTTCATCAGAAGCGATACGCCATTATTTGTCGACCTTAAGACTTTCACAGTTATTTCTGCCAGGTGCTCCTCGAGTTATCCGATGTTTTTTGCTGGGCGACGAGAATTGGCAACCATAAGAGAGTCACAGTTACTCCTGCAAGTTGCTCTCCGTTTTAACACAGTAAAATCTTCAAGCTTTCTGGAGCCAGTTCAGCACAAGCGATACGCCATTATTTGTCGACCTTAAGACTTTCACAGTTATTTCTGCTAGGTGCTCCTCGAGTTTGCCGATTAATTCCGTCTGGTGACGAGGCATTTGGCTACCTTAAGAGAGTCATAGTTACTCATACCAGTTGCTCCCCGTTTTACCATAGTCACATACTCAAACTTTCTCTGGCCAGTTCATCAGAAGCGATACGCCATTATTTGTCGACCTTAAGACTTTCACAGTTATTTCTGCCAGGTGCTCCTCGAGTTATCCGATGTTTTTTGCTGGGCGACGAGAATTGGCAACCATAAGAGAGTCACAGTTACTCCTGCAAGTTGCTCTCCGTTTTAACACAGTAAAATCTTCAAGCTTTCTGGAGCCAGTTCAGCACAAGCGATACGCCATTATTTGTCGACCTTAAGACTTTCACAGTTATTTCTGCTAGGTGCTCCTCGAGTTTGCCGATTAATTCCGTCTGGTGACGAGGCATTTGACTACCTTAAGAGAGTCGTAGTTACTCCTACCAATTGCTCCCCGTTTTACCATAGTCACATATTCAAGCTTTCTCTGACCAGTTCACCAGAAGTGATACGCTATTATTTGTCGAACTTAAGACTTTCACAGTTATTTCTGCCAGGTGCTCCTCGAATTTGCCCATGTATTTCGCCTGGTGACGAGTATTTGGCTACCTTAAGAGTGTCATAGTTACTCCTTCCTGTTGCTCCCTGTTTTATCACAGTCACGTCTTCAAGCTTTCTCTGGCCTGTTCACCAGGAGTTATATCCATTATTAGTCGACCTTAAGACTTTCACAGTTACTCCTGCCAGGTGCCCCTCGAGTTTGCCGATTTATTCCGTTGGTGACGAGGCATTTGGCTTCCTTAAGAGAGTCATAGTTACTCATACCAGTTGCTCCCCGTTTTACCATAGTCACATACTCAAACTTTCTCTGGCCAGTTCATCAGAAGCGATACGCCATTATTTGTCGACCTTAAGACTTTCACAGTTATTTCTGCCAGGTGCTCCTCGAGTTATCCGATGTTTTTTGCTGGGCAACGAGCATTGGCAACCATAAGAGAGTCACAGTTACTCCTGCAAGTTGCTCTCCGTTTTAACACAGTAAAATCTTCAAGCTTTCTGGAGCCAGTTCAGCACAAGCGATACGCCATTATTTGTCGTCCTTAAGACTTTCACGGTTATTTCTGCTAGGTGCTCCTCGAGTTTGCCGATTAATTCCGTCTGGTGACGAGGCATTTGACTACCTTAAGAGAGTCGTAGTTACTCCTACCAATTGCTCCCCGTTTTACAATAGTCACATATTCAAGCTTTCTCTGACCAGTTCACCAGAAGTGATACGCTATTATTTGTCGAACTTAAGACTTTCACAGTTATTTCTGCCAGGTGCTCCTCGAATTTGCCCATGTATTTCGCCTGGTGACGAGTATTTGGCTACCTTAAGAGTGTCATAGTTACTCCTTCCTGTTGCTCCCTGTTTTATCACAGTCACGTCTTCAAGCTTTCTCTGGCCTGTTCACCAGGAGTTATATCCATTATTAGTCGACCTTAAGACTTTCACAGTTACTCCTGCCAGGTGCCCCTCGAGTTTGCCGATTTATTCCGTTGGTGACGAGGCATTTGGCTACTTTAAGAGAGTCATAGTTTTTAATACCAGTTGCTCCCTGTTTTACCATAGTCACATACTTAAGCTTTCTCTGGCCAGTTCATCAGAAGCGATACGCCATTATTTGTCGACCTTAAGACTTTCACAGGTATTTCTGCCAGGTGCTCCTCGAGTTATCCGATGTTTTTTGCTGGGCGACGAGCATTGGCAACCATAAGAGAGTCACAGTTACTCCTGCAAGTTGCTCTCCGTTTTAACACAGTAATATCTTCAAGCTTACGCGAGCCAGTTCAGCACAAGCGATACGCCATTATTTGTCGACCTTAAGACTTTCACAGTTACTCCTGCCAGGTGCCCCTCGAGTTTGCCGATTTATTCCGTTGGTGACGAGGCATTTGGCTTCCTTAAGAGAGTCATAGTTACTCATACCAGTTGCTCCCCGTTTTACCATAGTCACATACTCAAACTTTCTCTGGCCAGTTCATCAGAAGCGATACGCCATTATTTGTCGACCTTAAGACTTTCACAGTTATTTCTGCCAGGTGCTCCTCGAGTTATCCGATGTTTTTTGCTGGGCGACGAGAATTGGCAACCATAAGAGAGTCACAGTTACTCCTGCAAGTTGCTCTCCGTTTTAACACAGTAAAATCTTCAAGCTTTCTGGAGCCAGTTCAGCACAAGCGATACGCCATTATTTGTCGACCTTAAGACTTTCACAGTTATTTCTGCAAGGTGCTCCTCGAGTTTGCCGATTAATTCCGTCTGGTGACGAGGCATTTGGCTACCTTAAGAGAGTCATAGTTACTCATACCAGTTGCTCCCCGTTTTACCATAGTCACATACTCAAACTTTCTCTGGCCAGTTCATCAGAAGCGATACGCCATTATTTGTCGACCTTAAGACTTTCACAGTTATTTCTGCCAGGTGCTCCTCGAGTTATCCGATGTTTTTTGCTGGGCGACGAGAATTGGCAACCATAAGAGAGTCACAGTTACTCCTGCAAGTTGCTCTCCGTTTTAACACAGTAAAATCTTCAAGCTTTCTGGAGCCAGTTCAGCACAAGCGATACGCCATTATTTGTCGACCTTAAGACTTTCACAGTTATTTCTGCTAGGTGCTCCTCGAGTTTGCCGATTAATTCCGTCTGGTGACGAGGCATTTGACTACCTTAAGAGAGTCGTAGTTACTCCTACCAATTGCTCCCCGTTTTACCATAGTCACATATTCAAGCTTTCTCTGACCAGTTCACCAGAAGTGATACGCTATTATTTGTCGAACTTAAGACTTTCACAGTTATTTCTGCCAGGTGCTCCTCGAATTTGCCCATGTATTTCGCCTGGTGACGAGTATTTGGCTACCTTAAGAGTGTCATAGTTACTCCTTCCTGTTGCTCCCTGTTTTATCACAGTCACGTCTTCAAGCTTTCTCTGGCCTGTTCACCAGGAGTTATATCCATTATTAGTCGACCTTAAGACTTTCACAGTTACTCCTGCCAGGTGCCCCTCGAGTTTGCCGATTTATTCCGTTGGTGACGAGGCATTTGGCTTCCTTAAGAGAGTCATAGTTACTCATACCAGTTGCTCCCCGTTTTACCATAGTCACATACTCAAACTTTCTCTGGCCAGTTCATCAGAAGCGATACGCCATTATTTGTCGACCTTAAGACTTTCACAGTTATTTCTGCCAGGTGCTCCTCGAGTTATCCGATGTTTTTTGCTGGGCAACGAGCATTGGCAACCATAAGAGAGTCACAGTTACTCCTGCAAGTTGCTCTCCGTTTTAACACAGTAAAATCTTCAAGCTTTCTGGAGCCAGTTCAGCACAAGCGATACGCCATTATTTGTCGTCCTTAAGACTTTCACGGTTATTTCTGCTAGGTGCTCCTCGAGTTTGCCGATTAATTCCGTCTGGTGACGAGGCATTTGACTACCTTAAGAGAGTCGTAGTTACTCCTACCAATTGCTCCCCGTTTTACAATAGTCACATATTCAAGCTTTCTCTGACCAGTTCACCAGAAGTGATACGCTATTATTTGTCGAACTTAAGACTTTCACAGTTATTTCTGCCAGGTGCTCCTCGAATTTGCCCATGTATTTCGCCTGGTGACGAGTATTTGGCTACCTTAAGAGTGTCATAGTTACTCCTTCCTGTTGCTCCCTGTTTTATCACAGTCACGTCTTCAAGCTTTCTCTGGCCTGTTCACCAGGAGTTATATCCATTATTAGTCGACCTTAAGACTTTCACAGTTACTCCTGCCAGGTGCCCCTCGAGTTTGCCGATTTATTCCGTTGGTGACGAGGCATTTGGCTTCCTTAAGAGAGTCATAGTTACTCATACCAGTTGCTCCCCGTTTTACCATAGTCACATACTCAAACTTTCTCTGGCCAGTTCATCAGAAGCGATACGCCATTATTTGTCGACCTTAAGACTTTCACAGTTATTTCTGCCAGGTGCTCCTCGAGTTATCCGATGTTTTTTGCTGGGCAACGAGCATTGGCAACCATAAGAGAGTCACAGTTACTCCTGCAAGTTGCTCTCCGTTTTAACACAGTAAAATCTTCAAGCTTTCTGGAGCCAGTTCAGCACAAGCGATACGCCATTATTTGTCGTCCTTAAGACTTTCACGGTTATTTCTGCTAGGTGCTCCTCGAGTTTGCCGATTAATTCCGTCTGGTGACGAGGCATTTGACTACCTTAAGAGAGTCGTAGTTACACCTACCAATTGCTCCCCGTTTTACCATAGTCACATATTCAAGCTTTCTCTGACCAGTTCACCAGAAGTGATACGCTATTATTTGTCGAACTTAAGACTTTCACAGTTATTTCTGCCAGGTGCTCCTCGAATTTGCCCATGTATTTCGCCTGGTGACGAGTATTTGGCTACCTTAAGAGTGTCATAGTTACTCCTTCCTGTTGCTCCCTGTTTTATCACAGTCACGTCTTCAAGCTTTCTCTGGCCTGTTCACCAGGAGTTATATCCATTATTAGTCGACCTTAAGACTTTCACAGTTACTCCTGCCAGGTGCCCCTCGAGTTTGCCGATTTATTCCGTTGGTGACGAGGCATTTGGCTTCCTTAAGAGAGTCATAGTTACTCATACCAGTTGCTCCCCGTTTTACCATAGTCACATACTCAAACTTTCTCTGGCCAGTTCATCAGAAGCGATACGCCATTATTTGTCGACCTTAAGACTTTCACAGTTATTTCTGCCAGGTGCTCCTCGAGTTATCCGATGTTTTTTGCTGGGCAACGAGCATTGGCAACCATAAGAGAGTCACAGTTACTCCTGCAAGTTGCTCTCCGTTTTAACACAGTAAAATCTTCAAGCTTTCTGGAGCCAGTTCAGCACAAGCGATACGCCATTATTTGTCGTCCTTAAGACTTTCACGGTTATTTCTGCTAGGTGCTCCTCGAGTTTGCCGATTAATTCCGTCTGGTGACGAGGCATTTGACTACCTTAAGAGAGTCGTAGTTACTCCTACCAATTGCTCCCCGTTTTACAATAGTCACATATTCAAGCTTTCTCTGACCAGTTCACCAGAAGTGATACGCTATTATTTGTCGAACTTAAGACTTTCACAGTTATTTCTGCCAGGTGCTCCTCGAATTTGCCCATGTATTTCGCCTGGTGACGAGTATTTGGCTACCTTAAGAGTGTCATAGTTACTCCTTCCTGTTGCTCCCTGTTTTATCACAGTCACGTCTTCAAGCTTTCTCTGGCCTGTTCACCAGGAGTTATATCCATTATTAGTCGACCTTAAGACTTTCACAGTTACTCCTGCCAGGTGCCCCTCGAGTTTGCCGATTTATTCCGTTGGTGACGAGGCATTTGGCTTCCTTAAGAGAGTCATAGTTACTCATACCAGTTGCTCCCCGTTTTACCATAGTCACATACTCAAACTTTCTCTGGCCAGTTCATCAGAAGCGATACGCCATTATTTGTCGACCTTAAGACTTTCACAGTTATTTCTGCCAGGTGCTCCTCGAGTTATCCGATGTTTTTTGCTGGGCAACGAGCATTGGCAACCATAAGAGAGTCACAGTTACTCCTGCAAGTTGCTCTCCGTTTTAACACAGTAAAATCTTCAAGCTTTCTGGAGCCAGTTCAGCACAAGCGATACGCCATTATTTGTCGTCCTTAAGACTTTCACGGTTATTTCTGCTAGGTGCTCCTCGAGTTTGCCGATTAATTCCGTCTGGTGACGAGGCATTTGACTACCTTAAGAGAGTCGTAGTTACTCCTACCAATTGCTCCCCGTTTTACAATAGTCACATATTCAAGCTTTCTCTGACCAGTTCACCAGAAGTGATACGCTATTATTTGTCGAACTTAAGACTTTCACAGTTATTTCTGCCAGGTGCTCCTCGAATTTGCCCATGTATTTCGCCTGGTGACGAGTATTTGGCTACCTTAAGAGTGTCATAGTTACTCCTTCCTGTTGCTCCCTGTTTTATCACAGTCACGTCTTCAAGCTTTCTCTGGCCTGTTCACCAGGAGTTATATCCATTATTAGTCGACCTTAAGACTTTCACAGTTACTCCTGCCAGGTGCCCCTCGAGTTTGCCGATTTATTCCGTTGGTGACGAGGCATTTGGCTACCTTAAGAGAGTCATAGTTACTCATACCAGTTGCTCCCCGTTTTACCATAGTCACATACTCAAGCTTTCTCTGGCCAGTTCATCAGAAGCGATACGCCATTATTTGTCGACCTTAAGACTTTCACAGTTATTTCTGCCAGGTGCTCCTCGAGTTATCCGATGTTTTTTGCTGGGCGACGAGAATTGGCAACCATAAGAGAGTCACAGTTACTCCTGCAAGTTGCTCTCCGTTTTAACACAGTAAAATCTTCAAGCTTTCTGGAGCCAGTTCAGCACAAGCGATACGCCATTATTTGTCGACCTTAAGACTTTCACAGTTATTTCTGCTAGGTGCTCCTCGAGTTTGCCGATTAATTCCGTCTGGTGACGAGGCATTTGGCTACCTTAAGAGAGTCATAGTTACTCATACCAGTTGCTCCCCGTTTTACCATAGTCACATACTCAAACTTTCTCTGGCCAGTTCATCAGAAGCGATACGCCATTATTTGTCGACCTTAAGACTTTCACAGTTATTTCTGCCAGGTGCTCCTCGAGTTATCCGATGTTTTTTGCTGGGCGACGAGAATTGGCAACCATAAGAGAGTCACAGTTACTCCTGCAAGTTGCTCTCCGTTTTAACACAGTAAAATCTTCAAGCTTTCTGGAGCCAGTTCAGCACAAGCGATACGCCATTATTTGTCGACCTTAAGACTTTCACAGTTATTTCTGCTAGGTGCTCCTCGAGTTTGCCGATTAATTCCGTCTGGTGACGAGGCATTTGACTACCTTAAGAGAGTCGTAGTTACTCCTACCAATTGCTCCCCGTTTTACCATAGTCACATATTCAAGCTTTCTCTGACCAGTTCACCAGAAGTGATACGCTATTATTTGTCGAACTTAAGACTTTCACAGTTATTTCTGCCAGGTGCTCCTCGAATTTGCCCATGTATTTCGCCTGGTGACGAGTATTTGGCTACCTTAAGAGTGTCATAGTTACTCCTTCCTGTTGCTCCCTGTTTTATCACAGTCACGTCTTCAAGCTTTCTCTGGCCTGTTCACCAGGAGTTATATCCATTATTAGTCGACCTTAAGACTTTCACAGTTACTCCTGCCAGGTGCCCCTCGAGTTTGCCGATTTATTCCGTTGGTGACGAGGCATTTGGCTTCCTTAAGAGAGTCATAGTTACTCATACCAGTTGCTCCCCGTTTTACCATAGTCACATACTCAAACTTTCTCTGGCCAGTTCATCAGAAGCGATACGCCATTATTTGTCGACCTTAAGACTTTCACAGTTATTTCTGCCAGGTGCTCCTCGAGTTATCCGATGTTTTTTGCTGGGCAACGAGCATTGGCAACCATAAGAGAGTCACAGTTACTCCTGCAAGTTGCTCTCCGTTTTAACACAGTAAAATCTTCAAGCTTTCTGGAGCCAGTTCAGCACAAGCGATACGCCATTATTTGTCGTCCTTAAGACTTTCACGGTTATTTCTGCTAGGTGCTCCTCGAGTTTGCCGATTAATTCCGTCTGGTGACGAGGCATTTGACTACCTTAAGAGAGTCGTAGTTACTCCTACCAATTGCTCCCCGTTTTACAATAGTCACATATTCAAGCTTTCTCTGACCAGTTCACCAGAAGTGATACGCTATTATTTGTCGAACTTAAGACTTTCACAGTTATTTCTGCCAGGTGCTCCTCGAATTTGCCCATGTATTTCGCCTGGTGACGAGTATTTGGCTACCTTAAGAGTGTCATAGTTACTCCTTCCTGTTGCTCCCTGTTTTATCACAGTCACGTCTTCAAGCTTTCTCTGGCCTGTTCACCAGGAGTTATATCCATTATTAGTCGACCTTAAGACTTTCACAGTTACTCCTGCCAGGTGCCCCTCGAGTTTGCCGATTTATTCCGTTGGTGACGAGGCATTTGGCTACTTTAAGAGAGTCATAGTTTTTAATACCAGTTGCTCCCTGTTTTACCATAGTCACATACTTAAGCTTTCTCTGGCCAGTTCATCAGAAGCGATACGCCATTATTTGTCGACCTTAAGACTTTCACAGGTATTTCTGCCAGGTGCTCCTCGAGTTATCCGATGTTTTTTGCTGGGCGACGAGCATTGGCAACCATAAGAGAGTCACAGTTACTCCTGCAAGTTGCTCTCCGTTTTAACACAGTAATATCTTCAAGCTTACGCGAGCCAGTTCAGCACAAGCGATACGCCATTATTTGTCGACCTTAAGACTTTCACAGTTACTCCTGCCAGGTGCCCCTCGAGTTTGCCGATTTATTCCGTTGGTGACGAGGCATTTGGCTTCCTTAAGAGAGTCATAGTTACTCATACCAGTTGCTCCCCGTTTTACCATAGTCACATACTCAAACTTTCTCTGGCCAGTTCATCAGAAGCGATACGCCATTATTTGTCGACCTTAAGACTTTCACAGTTATTTCTGCCAGGTGCTCCTCGAGTTATCCGATGTTTTTTGCTGGGCGACGAGAATTGGCAACCATAAGAGAGTCACAGTTACTCCTGCAAGTTGCTCTCCGTTTTAACACAGTAAAATCTTCAAGCTTTCTGGAGCCAGTTCAGCACAAGCGATACGCCATTATTTGTCGACCTTAAGACTTTCACAGTTATTTCTGCTAGGTGCTCCTCGAGTTTGCCGATTAATTCCGTCTGGTGACGAGGCATTTGGCTACCTTAAGAGAGTCATAGTTACTCATACCAGTTGCTCCCCGTTTTACCATAGTCACATACTCAAACTTTCTCTGGCCAGTTCATCAGAAGCGATACGCCATTATTTGTCGACCTTAAGACTTTCACAGTTATTTCTGCCAGGTGCTCCTCGAGTTATCCGATGTTTTTTGCTGGGCGACGAGAATTGGCAACCATAAGAGAGTCACAGTTACTCCTGCAAGTTGCTCTCCGTTTTAACACAGTAAAATCTTCAAGCTTTCTGGAGCCAGTTCAGCACAAGCGATACGCCATTATTTGTCGACCTTAAGACTTTCACAGTTATTTCTGCTAGGTGCTCCTCGAGTTTGCCGATTAATTCCGTCTGGTGACGAGGCATTTGACTACCTTAAGAGAGTCGTAGTTACACCTACCAATTGCTCCCCGTTTTACCATAGTCACATATTCAAGCTTTCTCTGACCAGTTCACCAGAAGTGATACGCTATTATTTGTCGAACTTAAGACTTTCACAGTTATTTCTGCCAGGTGCTCCTCGAATTTGCCCATGTATTTCGCCTGGTGACGAGTATTTGGCTACCTTAAGAGTGTCATAGTTACTCCTTCCTGTTGCTCCCTGTTTTATCACAGTCACGTCTTCAAGCTTTCTCTGGCCTGTTCACCAGGAGTTATATCCATTATTAGTCGACCTTAAGACTTTCACAGTTACTCCTGCCAGGTGCCCCTCGAGTTTGCCGATTTATTCCGTTGGTGACGAGGCATTTGGCTTCCTTAAGAGAGTCATAGTTACTCATACCAGTTGCTCCCCGTTTTACCATAGTCACATACTCAAACTTTCTCTGGCCAGTTCATCAGAAGCGATACGCCATTATTTGTCGACCTTAAGACTTTCACAGTTATTTCTGCCAGGTGCTCCTCGAGTTATCCGATGTTTTTTGCTGGGCAACGAGCATTGGCAACCATAAGAGAGTCACAGTTACTCCTGCAAGTTGCTCTCCGTTTTAACACAGTAAAATCTTCAAGCTTTCTGGAGCCAGTTCAGCACAAGCGATACGCCATTATTTGTCGTCCTTAAGACTTTCACGGTTATTTCTGCTAGGTGCTCCTCGAGTTTGCCGATTAATTCCGTCTGGTGACGAGGCATTTGACTACCTTAAGAGAGTCGTAGTTACTCCTACCAATTGCTCCCCGTTTTACAATAGTCACATATTCAAGCTTTCTCTGACCAGTTCACCAGAAGTGATACGCTATTATTTGTCGAACTTAAGACTTTCACAGTTATTTCTGCCAGGTGCTCCTCGAATTTGCCCATGTATTTCGCCTGGTGACGAGTATTTGGCTACCTTAAGAGTGTCATAGTTACTCCTTCCTGTTGCTCCCTGTTTTATCACAGTCACGTCTTCAAGCTTTCTCTGGCCTGTTCACCAGGAGTTATATCCATTATTAGTCGACCTTAAGACTTTCACAGTTACTCCTGCCAGGTGCCCCTCGAGTTTGCCGATTTATTCCGTTGGTGACGAGGCATTTGGCTTCCTTAAGAGAGTCATAGTTACTCATACCAGTTGCTCCCCGTTTTACCATAGTCACATACTCAAACTTTCTCTGGCCAGTTCATCAGAAGCGATACGCCATTATTTGTCGACCTTAAGACTTTCACAGTTATTTCTGCCAGGTGCTCCTCGAGTTATCCGATGTTTTTTGCTGGGCAACGAGCATTGGCAACCATAAGAGAGTCACAGTTACTCCTGCAAGTTGCTCTCCGTTTTAACACAGTAAAATCTTCAAGCTTTCTGGAGCCAGTTCAGCACAAGCGATACGCCATTATTTGTCGTCCTTAAGACTTTCACGGTTATTTCTGCTAGGTGCTCCTCGAGTTTGCCGATTAATTCCGTCTGGTGACGAGGCATTTGACTACCTTAAGAGAGTCGTAGTTACTCCTACCAATTGCTCCCCGTTTTACAATAGTCACATATTCAAGCTTTCTCTGACCAGTTCACCAGAAGTGATACGCTATTATTTGTCGAACTTAAGACTTTCACAGTTATTTCTGCCAGGTGCTCCTCGAATTTGCCCATGTATTTCGCCTGGTGACGAGTATTTGGCTACCTTAAGAGTGTCATAGTTACTCCTTCCTGTTGCTCCCTGTTTTATCACAGTCACGTCTTCAAGCTTTCTCTGGCCTGTTCACCAGGAGTTATATCCATTATTAGTCGACCTTAAGACTTTCACAGTTACTCCTGCCAGGTGCCCCTCGAGTTTGCCGATTTATTCCGTTGGTGACGAGGCATTTGGCTACCTTAAGAGAGTCATAGTTACTCATACCAGTTGCTCCCCGTTTTACCATAGTCACATACTCAAGCTTTCTCTGGCCAGTTCATCAGAAGCGATACGCCATTATTTGTCGACCTTAAGACTTTCACAGTTATTTCTGCCAGGTGCTCCTCGAGTTATCCGATGTTTTTTGCTGGGCGACGAGAATTGGCAACCATAAGAGAGTCACAGTTACTCCTGCAAGTTGCTCTCCGTTTTAACACAGTAAAATCTTCAAGCTTTCTGGAGCCAGTTCAGCACAAGCGATACGCCATTATTTGTCGACCTTAAGACTTTCACAGTTATTTCTGCTAGGTGCTCCTCGAGTTTGCCGATTAATTCCGTCTGGTGACGAGGCATTTGGCTACCTTAAGAGAGTCATAGTTACTCATACCAGTTGCTCCCCGTTTTACCATAGTCACATACTCAAACTTTCTCTGGCCAGTTCATCAGAAGCGATACGCCATTATTTGTCGACCTTAAGACTTTCACAGTTATTTCTGCCAGGTGCTCCTCGAGTTATCCGATGTTTTTTGCTGGGCGACGAGAATTGGCAACCATAAGAGAGTCACAGTTACTCCTGCAAGTTGCTCTCCGTTTTAACACAGTAAAATCTTCAAGCTTTCTGGAGCCAGTTCAGCACAAGCGATACGCCATTATTTGTCGACCTTAAGACTTTCACAGTTATTTCTGCTAGGTGCTCCTCGAGTTTGCCGATTAATTCCGTCTGGTGACGAGGCATTTGACTACCTTAAGAGAGTCGTAGTTACTCCTACCAATTGCTCCCCGTTTTACCATAGTCACATATTCAAGCTTTCTCTGACCAGTTCACCAGAAGTGATACGCTATTATTTGTCGAACTTAAGACTTTCACAGTTATTTCTGCCAGGTGCTCCTCGAATTTGCCCATGTATTTCGCCTGGTGACGAGTATTTGGCTACCTTAAGAGTGTCATAGTTACTCCTTCCTGTTGCTCCCTGTTTTATCACAGTCACGTCTTCAAGCTTTCTCTGGCCTGTTCACCAGGAGTTATATCCATTATTAGTCGACCTTAAGACTTTCACAGTTACTCCTGCCAGGTGCCCCTCGAGTTTGCCGATTTATTCCGTTGGTGACGAGGCATTTGGCTTCCTTAAGAGAGTCATAGTTACTCATACCAGTTGCTCCCCGTTTTACCATAGTCACATACTCAAACTTTCTCTGGCCAGTTCATCAGAAGCGATACGCCATTATTTGTCGACCTTAAGACTTTCACAGTTATTTCTGCCAGGTGCTCCTCGAGTTATCCGATGTTTTTTGCTGGGCAACGAGCATTGGCAACCATAAGAGAGTCACAGTTACTCCTGCAAGTTGCTCTCCGTTTTAACACAGTAAAATCTTCAAGCTTTCTGGAGCCAGTTCAGCACAAGCGATACGCCATTATTTGTCGTCCTTAAGACTTTCACGGTTATTTCTGCTAGGTGCTCCTCGAGTTTGCCGATTAATTCCGTCTGGTGACGAGGCATTTGACTACCTTAAGAGAGTCGTAGTTACTCCTACCAATTGCTCCCCGTTTTACAATAGTCACATATTCAAGCTTTCTCTGACCAGTTCACCAGAAGTGATACGCTATTATTTGTCGAACTTAAGACTTTCACAGTTATTTCTGCCAGGTGCTCCTCGAATTTGCCCATGTATTTCGCCTGGTGACGAGTATTTGGCTACCTTAAGAGTGTCATAGTTACTCCTTCCTGTTGCTCCCTGTTTTATCACAGTCACGTCTTCAAGCTTTCTCTGGCCTGTTCACCAGGAGTTATATCCATTATTAGTCGACCTTAAGACTTTCACAGTTACTCCTGCCAGGTGCCCCTCGAGTTTGCCGATTTATTCCGTTGGTGACGAGGCATTTGGCTACTTTAAGAGAGTCATAGTTTTTAATACCAGTTGCTCCCTGTTTTACCATAGTCACATACTTAAGCTTTCTCTGGCCAGTTCATCAGAAGCGATACGCCATTATTTGTCGACCTTAAGACTTTCACAGGTATTTCTGCCAGGTGCTCCTCGAGTTATCCGATGTTTTTTGCTGGGCGACGAGCATTGGCAACCATAAGAGAGTCACAGTTACTCCTGCAAGTTGCTCTCCGTTTTAACACAGTACTATCTTCAAGCTTACGCGAGCCAGTTCAGCACAAGCGATACGCCATTATTTGTCGACCTTAAGACTTTCACAGTTACTCCTGCCAGGTGCCCCTCGAGTTTGCCGATTTATTCCGTTGGTGACGAGGCATTTGGCTTCCTTAAGAGAGTCATAGTTACTCATACCAGTTGCTCCCCGTTTTACCATAGTCACATACTCAAACTTTCTCTGGCCAGTTCATCAGAAGCGATACGCCATTATTTGTCGACCTTAAGACTTTCACAGTTATTTCTGCCAGGTGCTCCTCGAGTTATCCGATGTTTTTTGCTGGGCGACGAGAATTGGCAACCATAAGAGAGTCACAGTTACTCCTGCAAGTTGCTCTCCGTTTTAACACAGTAAAATCTTCAAGCTTTCTGGAGCCAGTTCAGCACAAGCGATACGCCATTATTTGTCGACCTTAAGACTTTCACAGTTATTTCTGCTAGGTGCTCCTCGAGTTTGCCGATTAATTCCGTCTGGTGACGAGGCATTTGGCTACCTTAAGAGAGTCATAGTTACTCATACCAGTTGCTCCCCGTTTTACCATAGTCACATACTCAAACTTTCTCTGGCCAGTTCATCAGAAGCGATACGCCATTATTTGTCGACCTTAAGACTTTCACAGTTATTTCTGCCAGGTGCTCCTCGAGTTATCCGATGTTTTTTGCTGGGCGACGAGAATTGGCAACCATAAGAGAGTCACAGTTACTCCTGCAAGTTGCTCTCCGTTTTAACACAGTAAAATCTTCAAGCTTTCTGGAGCCAGTTCAGCACAAGCGATACGCCATTATTTGTCGACCTTAAGACTTTCACAGTTATTTCTGCTAGGTGCTCCTCGAGTTTGCCGATTAATTCCGTCTGGTGACGAGGCATTTGACTACCTTAAGAGAGTCGTAGTTACTCCTACCAATTGCTCCCCGTTTTACCATAGTCACATATTCAAGCTTTCTCTGACCAGTTCACCAGAAGTGATACGCTATTATTTGTCGAACTTAAGACTTTCACAGTTATTTCTGCCAGGTGCTCCTCGAATTTGCCCATGTATTTCGCCTGGTGACGAGTATTTGGCTACCTTAAGAGTGTCATAGTTACTCCTTCCTGTTGCTCCCTGTTTTATCACAGTCACGTCTTCAAGCTTTCTCTGGCCTGTTCACCAGGAGTTATATCCATTATTAGTCGACCTTAAGACTTTCACAGTTACTCCTGCCAGGTGCCCCTCGAGTTTGCCGATTTATTCCGTTGGTGACGAGGCATTTGGCTTCCTTAAGAGAGTCATAGTTACTCATACCAGTTGCTCCCCGTTTTACCATAGTCACATACTCAAACTTTCTCTGGCCAGTTCATCAGAAGCGATACGCCATTATTTGTCGACCTTAAGACTTTCACAGTTATTTCTGCCAGGTGCTCCTCGAGTTATCCGATGTTTTTTGCTGGGCGACGAGAATTGGCAACCATAAGAGAGTCACAGTTACTCCTGCAAGTTGCTCTCCGTTTTAACACAGTAAAATCTTCAAGCTTTCTGGAGCCAGTTCAGCACAAGCGATACGCCATTATTTGTCGACCTTAAGACTTTCACAGTTATTTCTGCTAGGTGCTCCTCGAGTTTGCCGATTAATTCCGTCTGGTGACGAGGCATTTGGCTACCTTAAGAGAGTCATAGTTACTCATACCAGTTGCTCCCCGTTTTACCATAGTCACATACTCAAACTTTCTCTGGCCAGTTCATCAGAAGCGATACGCCATTATTTGTCGACCTTAAGACTTTCACAGTTATTTCTGCCAGGTGCTCCTCGAGTTATCCGATGTTTTTTGCTGGGCGACGAGAATTGGCAACCATAAGAGAGTCACAGTTACTCCTGCAAGTTGCTCTCCGTTTTAACACAGTAAAATCTTCAAGCTTTCTGGAGCCAGTTCAGCACAAGCGATACGCCATTATTTGTCGACCTTAAGACTTTCACAGTTATTTCTGCTAGGTGCTCCTCGAGTTTGCCGATTAATTCCGTCTGGTGACGAGGCATTTGACTACCTTAAGAGAGTCGTAGTTACTCCTACCAATTGCTCCCCGTTTTACCATAGTCACATATTCAAGCTTTCTCTGACCAGTTCACCAGAAGTGATACGCTATTATTTGTCGAACTTAAGACTTTCACAGTTATTTCTGCCAGGTGCTCCTCGAATTTGCCCATGTATTTCGCCTGGTGACGAGTATTTGGCTACCTTAAGAGTGTCATAGTTACTCCTTCCTGTTGCTCCCTGTTTTATCACAGTCACGTCTTCAAGCTTTCTCTGGCCTGTTCACCAGGAGTTATATCCATTATTAGTCGACCTTAAGACTTTCACAGTTACTCCTGCCAGGTGCCCCTCGAGTTTGCCGATTTATTCCGTTGGTGACGAGGCATTTGGCTTCCTTAAGAGAGTCATAGTTACTCATACCAGTTGCTCCCCGTTTTACCATAGTCACATACTCAAACTTTCTCTGGCCAGTTCATCAGAAGCGATACGCCATTATTTGTCGACCTTAAGACTTTCACAGTTATTTCTGCCAGGTGCTCCTCGAGTTATCCGATGTTTTTTGCTGGGCAACGAGCATTGGCAACCATAAGAGAGTCACAGTTACTCCTGCAAGTTGCTCTCCGTTTTAACACAGTAAAATCTTCAAGCTTTCTGGAGCCAGTTCAGCACAAGCGATACGCCATTATTTGTCGTCCTTAAGACTTTCACGGTTATTTCTGCTAGGTGCTCCTCGAGTTTGCCGATTAATTCCGTCTGGTGACGAGGCATTTGACTACCTTAAGAGAGTCGTAGTTACTCCTACCAATTGCTCCCCGTTTTACAATAGTCACATATTCAAGCTTTCTCTGACCAGTTCACCAGAAGTGATACGCTATTATTTGTCGAACTTAAGACTTTCACAGTTATTTCTGCCAGGTGCTCCTCGAATTTGCCCATGTATTTCGCCTGGTGACGAGTATTTGGCTACCTTAAGAGTGTCATAGTTACTCCTTCCTGTTGCTCCCTGTTTTATCACAGTCACGTCTTCAAGCTTTCTCTGGCCTGTTCACCAGGAGTTATATCCATTATTAGTCGACCTTAAGACTTTCACAGTTACTCCTGCCAGGTGCCCCTCGAGTTTGCCGATTTATTCCGTTGGTGACGAGGCATTTGGCTTCCTTAAGAGAGTCATAGTTACTCATACCAGTTGCTCCCCGTTTTACCATAGTCACATACTCAAACTTTCTCTGGCCAGTTCATCAGAAGCGATACGCCATTATTTGTCGACCTTAAGACTTTCACAGTTATTTCTGCCAGGTGCTCCTCGAGTTATCCGATGTTTTTTGCTGGGCAACGAGCATTGGCAACCATAAGAGAGTCACAGTTACTCCTGCAAGTTGCTCTCCGTTTTAACACAGTAAAATCTTCAAGCTTTCTGGAGCCAGTTCAGCACAAGCGATACGCCATTATTTGTCGTCCTTAAGACTTTCACGGTTATTTCTGCTAGGTGCTCCTCGAGTTTGCCGATTAATTCCGTCTGGTGACGAGGCATTTGACTACCTTAAGAGAGTCGTAGTTACACCTACCAATTGCTCCCCGTTTTACAATAGTCACATATTCAAGCTTTCTCTGACCAGTTCACCAGAAGTGATACGCTATTATTTGTCGAACTTAAGACTTTCACAGTTATTTCTGCCAGGTGCTCCTCGAATTTGCCCATGTATTTCGCCTAGTGACGAGTATTTGGCTACCTTAAGAGTGTCATAGTTACTCCTTCCTGTTGCTCCCTGTTTTATCACAGTCACGTCTTCAAGCTTTCTCTGGCCTGTTCACCAGGAGTTATATCCATTATTAGTCGACCTTAAGACTTTCACAGTTACTCCTGCCAGGTGCCCCTCGAGTTTGCCGATTTATTCCGTTGGTGACGAGGCATTTGGCTTCCTTAAGAGAGTCATAGTTACTCATACCAGTTGCTCCCCGTTTTACCATAGTCACATACTCAAACTTTCTCTGGCCAGTTCATCAGAAGCGATACGCCATTATTTGTCGACCTTAAGACTTTCACAGTTATTTCTGCCAGGTGCTCCTCGAGTTATCCGATGTTTTTTGCTGGGCAACGAGCATTGGCAACCATAAGAGAGTCACAGTTACTCCTGCAAGTTGCTCTCCGTTTTAACACAGTAAAATCTTCAAGCTTTCTGGAGCCAGTTCAGCACAAGCGATACGCCATTATTTGTCGTCCTTAAGACTTTCACGGTTATTTCTGCTAGGTGCTCCTCGAGTTTGCCGATTAATTCCGTCTGGTGACGAGGCATTTGACTACCTTAAGAGAGTCGTAGTTACACCTACCAATTGCTCCCCGTTTTACAATAGTCACATATTCAAGCTTTCTCTGACCAGTTCACCAGAAGTGATACGCTATTATTTGTCGAACTTAAGACTTTCACAGTTATTTCTGCCAGGTGCTCCTCGAATTTGCCCATGTATTTCGCCTAGTGACGAGTATTTGGCTACCTTAAGAGTGTCATAGTTACTCCTTCCTGTTGCTCCCTGTTTTATCACAGTCACGTCTTCAAGCTTTCTCTGGCCTGTTCACCAGGAGTTATATCCATTATTAGTCGACCTTAAGACTTTCACAGTTACTCCTGCCAGGTGCCCCTCGAGTTTGCCGATTTATTCCGTTGGTGACGAGGCATTTGGCTTCCTTAAGAGAGTCATAGTTACTCATACCAGTTGCTCCCCGTTTTACCATAGTCACATACTCAAACTTTCTCTGGCCAGTTCATCAGAAGCGATACGCCATTATTTGTCGACCTTAAGACTTTCACAGTTATTTCTGCCAGGTGCTCCTCGAGTTATCCGATGTTTTTTGCTGGGCAACGAGCATTGGCAACCATAAGAGAGTCACAGTTACTCCTGCAAGTTGCTCTCCGTTTTAACACAGTAAAATCTTCAAGCTTTCTGGAGCCAGTTCAGCACAAGCGATACGCCATTATTTGTCGTCCTTAAGACTTTCACGGTTATTTCTGCTAGGTGCTCCTCGAGTTTGCCGATTAATTCCGTCTGGTGACGAGGCATTTGACTACCTTAAGAGAGTCGTAGTTACTCCTACCAATTGCTCCCCGTTTTACAATAGTCACATATTCAAGCTTTCTCTGACCAGTTCACCAGAAGTGATACGCTATTATTTGTCGAACTTAAGACTTTCACAGTTATTTCTGCCAGGTGCTCCTCGAATTTGCCCATGTATTTCGCCTGGTGACGAGTATTTGGCTACCTTAAGAGTGTCATAGTTACTCCTTCCTGTTGCTCCCTGTTTTATCACAGTCACGTCTTCAAGCTTTCTCTGGCCTGTTCACCAGGAGTTATATCCATTATTAGTCGACCTTAAGACTTTCACAGTTACTCCTGCCAGGTGCCCCTCGAGTTTGCCGATTTATTCCGTTGGTGACGAGGCATTTGGCTTCCTTAAGAGAGTCATAGTTACTCATACCAGTTGCTCCCCGTTTTACCATAGTCACATACTCAAACTTTCTCTGGCCAGTTCATCAGAAGCGATACGCCATTATTTGTCGACCTTAAGACTTTCACAGTTATTTCTGCCAGGTGCTCCTCGAGTTATCCGATGTTTTTTGCTGGGCAACGAGCATTGGCAACCATAAGAGAGTCACAGTTACTCCTGCAAGTTGCTCTCCGTTTTAACACAGTAAAATCTTCAAGCTTTCTGGAGCCAGTTCAGCACAAGCGATACGCCATTATTTGTCGTCCTTAAGACTTTCACGGTTATTTCTGCTAGGTGCTCCTCGAGTTTGCCGATTAATTCCGTCTGGTGACGAGGCATTTGACTACCTTAAGAGAGTCGTAGTTACTCCTACCAATTGCTCCCCGTTTTACAATAGTCACATATTCAAGCTTTCTCTGACCAGTTCACCAGAAGTGATACGCTATTATTTGTCGAACTTAAGACTTTCACAGTTATTTCTGCCAGGTGCTCCTCGAATTTGCCCATGTATTTCGCCTGGTGACGAGTATTTGGCTACCTTAAGAGTGTCATAGTTACTCCTTCCTGTTGCTCCCTGTTTTATCACAGTCACGTCTTCAAGCTTTCTCTGGCCTGTTCACCAGGAGTTATATCCATTATTAGTCGACCTTAAGACTTTCACAGTTACTCCTGCCAGGTGCCCCTCGAGTTTGCCGATTTATTCCGTTGGTGACGAGGCATTTGGCTACCTTAAGAGAGTCATAGTTACTCATACCAGTTGCTCCCCGTTTTACCATAGTCACATACTCAAGCTTTCTCTGGCCAGTTCATCAGAAGCGATACGCCATTATTTGTCGACCTTAAGACTTTCACAGTTATTTCTGCCAGGTGCTCCTCGAGTTTTCCGATGTTTTTGGCTGGGCGACGAGCATTGGCAACCTTAAGAGAGTCACAGTTACTCCTGCAAGTTGCTCCCCGTTTTAACACAGTAAAATCTTCAAGCTTTCTCGGGACAGTTCAGCACAAGCGATACGCCTTTATTTGTCGACCTTAAGACTTTCACAGTTATTTCTGCTAAATGCTCCTCGAGTTTGCCGATTTATTCCGTTGGTGACGATGCATTTGGCTACCTTAAGAGAGTCATAGTTACTCCTACCAATTGCTCCTCGTTTTACCATAGTCACATATTCAAGTTTTCTCTGACCAGTTCACCAGAAGTGATACGCTATTATTTGTCGAACTTAAGACTTTCACAGTTATTTCTGCCAGGTGCTCCTCGAATTTGCCCATGTATTTCGCCTGGTGACGAGTATTTGGCTACCTTAAGAGTGTCATAGTTATTCCTTCCCGTTGCTCCCTGTTTTATCACAGTCACGTCTTCAAGCTTTCTCTGGCCTGTTCACCAGGAGCTATATCCATTATTAGTCGACCTTAAGACTTTCACAGTTACTCCTGCCAGGTGCCCCTCGAGTTTGCCGATTTATTCCGTTGGTGACGAGGCATTTGGCTACTTTAAGAGAGTCATAGTTTTTAATACCAGTTGCTCCCTGTTTTACCATAGTCACATACTTAAGCTTTCTCTGGCCAGTTCATCAGAAGCGATACGCCATTATTTGTCGACCTTAAGACTTTCACAGGTATTTCTGCCAGGTGCTCCTCGAGTTATCCGATGTTTTTTGCTGGGCGACGAGCATTGGCAACCATAAGAGAGTCACAGTTACTCCTGCAAGTTGCTCTCCGTTTTAACACAGTAATATCTTCAAGCTTACGCGAGCCAGTTCAGCACAAGCGATACGCCATTATTTGTCGACCTTAAGACTTTCACAGTTACTCCTGCCAGGTGCCCCTCGAGTTTGCCGATTTATTCCGTTGGTGACGAGGCATTTGGCTTCCTTAAGAGAGTCATAGTTACTCATACCAGTTGCTCCCCGTTTTACCATAGTCACATACTCAAACTTTCTCTGGCCAGTTCATCAGAAGCGATACGCCATTATTTGTCGACCTTAAGACTTTCACAGTTATTTCTGCCAGGTGCTCCTCGAGTTATCCGATGTTTTTTGCTGGGCGACGAGAATTGGCAACCATAAGAGAGTCACAGTTACTCCTGCAAGTTGCTCTCCGTTTTAACACAGTAAAATCTTCAAGCTTTCTGGAGCCAGTTCAGCACAAGCGATACGCCATTATTTGTCGACCTTAAGACTTTCACAGTTATTTCTGCTAGGTGCTCCTCGAGTTTGCCGATTAATTCCGTCTGGTGACGAGGCATTTGACTACCTTAAGAGAGTCGTAGTTACTCCTACCAATTGCTCCCCGTTTTACCATAGTCACATATTCAAGCTTTCTCTGACCAGTTCACCGGAAGTGATACGCTATTATTTGTCGAACTTAAGACTTTCACAGTTATTTCTGCCAGGTGCTCCTCGAATTTGCCCATGTATTTCGCCTGGTGACGAGTATTTGGCTACCTTAAGAGTGTCATAGTTACTCCTTCCTGTTGCTCCCTGTTTTATCACAGTCACGTCTTCAAGCTTTCTCTGGCCTGTTCACCAGGAGTTATATCCATTATTAGTCGACCTTAAGACTTTCACAGTTACTCCTGCCAGGTGCCCCTCGAGTTTGCCGATTTATTCCGTTGGTGACGAGGCATTTGGCTTCCTTAAGAGAGTCATAGTTACTCATACCAGTTGCTCCCCGTTTTACCATAGTCACATACTCAAACTTTCTCTGGCCAGTTCATCAGAAGCGATACGCCATTATTTGTCGACCTTAAGACTTTCACAGTTATTTCTGCCAGGTGCTCCTCGAGTTATCCGATGTTTTTTGCTGGGCAACGAGCATTGGCAACCATAAGAGAGTCACAGTTACTCCTGCAAGTTGCTCTCCGTTTTAACACAGTAAAATCTTCAAGCTTTCTGGAGCCAGTTCAGCACAAGCGATACGCCATTATTTGTCGTCCTTAAGACTTTCACGGTTATTTCTGCTAGGTGCTCCTCGAGTTTGCCGATTAATTCCGTCTGGTGACGAGGCATTTGACTACCTTAAGAGAGTCGTAGTTACTCCTACCAATTGCTCCCCGTTTTACAATAGTCACATATTCAAGCTTTCTCTGACCAGTTCACCAGAAGTGATACGCTATTATTTGTCGAACTTAAGACTTTCACAGTTATTTCTGCCAGGTGCTCCTCGAATTTGCCCATGTATTTCGCCTGGTGACGAGTATTTGGCTACCTTAAGAGTGTCATAGTTACTCCTTCCTGTTGCTCCCTGTTTTATCACAGTCACGTCTTCAAGCTTTCTCTGGCCTGTTCACCAGGAGTTATATCCATTATTAGTCGACCTTAAGACTTTCACAGTTACTCCTGCCAGGTGCCCCTCGAGTTTGCCGATTTATTCCGTTGGTGACGAGGCATTTGGCTTCCTTAAGAGAGTCATAGTTACTCATACCAGTTGCTCCCCGTTTTACCATAGTCACATACTCAAACTTTCTCTGGCCAGTTCATCAGAAGCGATACGCCATTATTTGTCGACCTTAAGACTTTCACAGTTATTTCTGCCAGGTGCTCCTCGAGTTATCCGATGTTTTTTGCTGGGCAACGAGCATTGGCAACCATAAGAGAGTCACAGTTACTCCTGCAAGTTGCTCTCCGTTTTAACACAGTAAAATCTTCAAGCTTTCTGGAGCCAGTTCAGCACAAGCGATACGCCATTATTTGTCGTCCTTAAGACTTTCACGGTTATTTCTGCTAGGTGCTCCTCGAGTTTGCCGATTAATTCCGTCTGGTGACGAGGCATTTGACTACCTTAAGAGAGTCGTAGTTACACCTACCAATTGCTCCCCGTTTTACAATAGTCACATATTCAAGCTTTCTCTGACCAGTTCACCAGAAGTGATACGCTATTATTTGTCGAACTTAAGACTTTCACAGTTATTTCTGCCAGGTGCTCCTCGAATTTGCCCATGTATTTCGCCTGGTGACGAGTATTTGGCTACCTTAAGAGTGTCATAGTTACTCCTTCCTGTTGCTCCCTGTTTTATCACAGTCACGTCTTCAAGCTTTCTCTGGCCTGTTCACCAGGAGTTATATCCATTATTAGTCGACCTTAAGACTTTCACAGTTACTCCTGCCAGGTGCCCCTCGAGTTTGCCGATTTATTCCGTTGGTGACGAGGCATTTGGCTTCCTTAAGAGAGTCATAGTTACTCATACCAGTTGCTCCCCGTTTTACCATAGTCACATACTCAAACTTTCTCTGGCCAGTTCATCAGAAGCGATACGCCATTATTTGTCGACCTTAAGACTTTCACAGTTATTTCTGCCAGGTGCTCCTCGAGTTATCCGATGTTTTTTGCTGGGCAACGAGCATTGGCAACCATAAGAGAGTCACAGTTACTCCTGCAAGTTGCTCTCCGTTTTAACACAGTAAAATCTTCAAGCTTTCTGGAGCCAGTTCAGCACAAGCGATACGCCATTATTTGTCGTCCTTAAGACTTTCACGGTTATTTCTGCTAGGTGCTCCTCGAGTTTGCCGATTAATTCCGTCTGGTGACGAGGCATTTGACTACCTTAAGAGAGTCGTAGTTACTCCTACCAATTGCTCCCCGTTTTACAATAGTCACATATTCAAGCTTTCTCTGACCAGTTCACCAGAAGTGATACGCTATTATTTGTCGAACTTAAGACTTTCACAGTTATTTCTGCCAGGTGCTCCTCGAATTTGCCCATGTATTTCGCCTGGTGACGAGTATTTGGCTACCTTAAGAGTGTCATAGTTACTCCTTCCTGTTGCTCCCTGTTTTATCACAGTCACGTCTTCAAGCTTTCTCTGGCCTGTTCACCAGGAGTTATATCCATTATTAGTCGACCTTAAGACTTTCACAGTTACTCCTGCCAGGTGCCCCTCGAGTTTGCCGATTTATTCCGTTGGTGACGAGGCATTTGGCTTCCTTAAGAGAGTCATAGTTACTCATACCAGTTGCTCCCCGTTTTACCATAGTCACATACTCAAACTTTCTCTGGCCAGTTCATCAGAAGCGATACGCCATTATTTGTCGACCTTAAGACTTTCACAGTTATTTCTGCCAGGTGCTCCTCGAGTTATCCGATGTTTTTTGCTGGGCAACGAGCATTGGCAACCATAAGAGAGTCACAGTTACTCCTGCAAGTTGCTCTCCGTTTTAACACAGTAAAATCTTCAAGCTTTCTGGAGCCAGTTCAGCACAAGCGATACGCCATTATTTGTCGTCCTTAAGACTTTCACGGTTATTTCTGCTAGGTGCTCCTCGAGTTTGCCGATTAATTCCGTCTGGTGACGAGGCATTTGACTACCTTAAGAGAGTCGTAGTTACTCCTACCAATTGCTCCCCGTTTTACAATAGTCACATATTCAAGCTTTCTCTGACCAGTTCACCAGAAGTGATACGCTATTATTTGTCGAACTTAAGACTTTCACAGTTATTTCTGCCAGGTGCTCCTCGAATTTGCCCATGTATTTCGCCTGGTGACGAGTATTTGGCTACCTTAAGAGTGTCATAGTTACTCCTTCCTGTTGCTCCCTGTTTTATCACAGTCACGTCTTCAAGCTTTCTCTGGCCTGTTCACCAGGAGTTATATCCATTATTAGTCGACCTTAAGACTTTCACAGTTACTCCTGCCAGGTGCCCCTCGAGTTTGCCGATTTATTCCGTTGGTGACGAGGCATTTGGCTTCCTTAAGAGAGTCATAGTTACTCATACCAGTTGCTCCCCGTTTTACCATAGTCACATACTCAAACTTTCTCTGGCCAGTTCATCAGAAGCGATACGCCATTATTTGTCGACCTTAAGACTTTCACAGTTATTTCTGCCAGGTGCTCCTCGAGTTATCCGATGTTTTTTGCTGGGCAACGAGCATTGGCAACCATAAGAGAGTCACAGTTACTCCTGCAAGTTGCTCTCCGTTTTAACACAGTAAAATCTTCAAGCTTTCTGGAGCCAGTTCAGCACAAGCGATACGCCATTATTTGTCGTCCTTAAGACTTTCACGGTTATTTCTGCTAGGTGCTCCTCGAGTTTGCCGATTAATTCCGTCTGGTGACGAGGCATTTGACTACCTTAAGAGAGTCGTAGTTACTCCTACCAATTGCTCCCCGTTTTACAATAGTCACATATTCAAGCTTTCTCTGACCAGTTCACCAGAAGTGATACGCTATTATTTGTCGAACTTAAGACTTTCACAGTTATTTCTGCCAGGTGCTCCTCGAATTTGCCCATGTATTTCGCCTGGTGACGAGTATTTGGCTACCTTAAGAGTGTCATAGTTACTCCTTCCTGTTGCTCCCTGTTTTATCACAGTCACGTCTTCAAGCTTTCTCTGGCCTGTTCACCAGGAGTTATATCCATTATTAGTCGACCTTAAGACTTTCACAGTTACTCCTGCCAGGTGCCCCTCGAGTTTGCCGATTTATTCCGTTGGTGACGAGGCATTTGGCTTCCTTAAGAGAGTCATAGTTACTCATACCAGTTGCTCCCCGTTTTACCATAGTCACATACTCAAACTTTCTCTGGCCAGTTCATCAGAAGCGATACGCCATTATTTGTCGACCTTAAGACTTTCACAGTTATTTCTGCCAGGTGCTCCTCGAGTTATCCGATGTTTTTTGCTGGGCAACGAGCATTGGCAACCATAAGAGAGTCACAGTTACTCCTGCAAGTTGCTCTCCGTTTTAACACAGTAAAATCTTCAAGCTTTCTGGAGCCAGTTCAGCACAAGCGATACGCCATTATTTGTCGTCCTTAAGACTTTCACGGTTATTTCTGCTAGGTGCTCCTCGAGTTTGCCGATTAATTCCGTCTGGTGACGAGGCATTTGACTACCTTAAGAGAGTCGTAGTTACTCCTACCAATTGCTCCCCGTTTTACAATAGTCACATATTCAAGCTTTCTCTGACCAGTTCACCAGAAGTGATACGCTATTATTTGTCGAACTTAAGACTTTCACAGTTATTTCTGCCAGGTGCTCCTCGAATTTGCCCATGTATTTCGCCTGGTGACGAGTATTTGGCTACCTTAAGAGTGTCATAGTTACTCCTTCCTGTTGCTCCCTGTTTTATCACAGTCACGTCTTCAAGCTTTCTCTGGCCTGTTCACCAGGAGTTATATCCATTATTAGTCGACCTTAAGACTTTCACAGTTACTCCTGCCAGGTGCCCCTCGAGTTTGCCGATTTATTCCGTTGGTGACGAGGCATTTGGCTACCTTAAGAGAGTCATAGTTACTCATACCAGTTGCTCCCCGTTTTACCATAGTCACATACTCAAGCTTTCTCTGGCCAGTTCATCAGAAGCGATACGCCATTATTTGTCGACCTTAAGACTTTCACAGTTATTTCTGCCAGGTGCTCCTCGAGTTTTCCGATGTTTTTGGCTGGGCGACGAGCATTGGCAACCTTAAGAGAGTCACAGTTACTCCTGCAAGTTGCTCCCCGTTTTAACACAGTAAAATCTTCAAGCTTTCTCGGGACAGTTCAGCACAAGCGATACGCCTTTATTTGTCGACCTTAAGACTTTCACAGTTATTTCTGCTAAATGCTCCTCGAGTTTGCCGATTTATTCCGTTGGTGACGATGCATTTGGCTACCTTAAGAGAGTCATAGTTACTCCTACCAATTGCTCCTCGTTTTACCATAGTCACATATTCAAGTTTTCTCTGACCAGTTCACCAGAAGTGATACGCTATTATTTGTCGAACTTAAGACTTTCACAGTTATTTCTGCCAGGTGCTCCTCGAATTTGCCCATGTATTTCGCCTGGTGACGAGTATTTGGCTACCTTAAGAGTGTCATAGTTATTCCTTCCTGTTGCTCCCTGTTTTATCACAGTCACGTCTTCAAGCTTTCTCTGGCCTGTTCACCAGGAGCTATATCCATTATTAGTCGACCTTAAGACTTTCACAGTTACTCCTGCCAGGTGCCCCTCGAGTTTGCCGATTTATTCCGTTGGTGACGAGGCATTTGGCTACTTTAAGAGAGTCATAGTTTTTAATACCAGTTGCTCCCTGTTTTACCATAGTCACATACTTAAGCTTTCTCTGGCCAGTTCATCAGAAGCGATACGCCATTATTTGTCGACCTTAAGACTTTCACAGGTATTTCTGCCAGGTGCTCCTCGAGTTATCCGATGTTTTTTGCTGGGCGACGAGCATTGGCAACCATAAGAGAGTCACAGTTACTCCTGCAAGTTGCTCTCCGTTTTAACACAGTAATATCTTCAAGCTTACGCGAGCCAGTTCAGCACAAGCGATACGCCATTATTTGTCGACCTTAAGACTTTCACAGTTACTCCTGCCAGGTGCCCCTCGAGTTTGCCGATTTATTCCGTTGGTGACGAGGCATTTGGCTTCCTTAAGAGAGTCATAGTTACTCATACCAGTTGCTCCCCGTTTTACCATAGTCACATACTCAAACTTTCTCTGGCCAGTTCATCAGAAGCGATACGCCATTATTTGTCGACCTTAAGACTTTCACAGTTATTTCTGCCAGGTGCTCCTCGAGTTATCCGATGTTTTTTGCTGGGCAACGAGCATTGGCAACCATAAGAGAGTCACAGTTACTCCTGCAAGTTGCTCTCCGTTTTAACACAGTAAAATCTTCAAGCTTTCTGGAGCCAGTTCAGCACAAGCGATACGCCATTATTTGTCGTCCTTAAGACTTTCACGGTTATTTCTGCTAGGTGCTCCTCGAGTTTGCCGATTAATTCCGTCTGGTGACGAGGCATTTGACTACCTTAAGAGAGTCGTAGTTACTCCTACCAATTGCTCCCCGTTTTACAATAGTCACATATTCAAGCTTTCTCTGACCAGTTCACCAGAAGTGATACGCTATTATTTGTCGAACTTAAGACTTTCACAGTTATTTCTGCCAGGTGCTCCTCGAATTTGCCCATGTATTTCGCCTGGTGACGAGTATTTGGCTACCTTAAGAGTGTCATAGTTACTCCTTCCTGTTGCTCCCTGTTTTATCACAGTCACGTCTTCAAGCTTTCTCTGGCCTGTTCACCAGGAGTTATATCCATTATTAGTCGACCTTAAGACTTTCACAGTTACTCCTGCCAGGTGCCCCTCGAGTTTGCCGATTTATTCCGTTGGTGACGAGGCATTTGGCTTCCTTAAGAGAGTCATAGTTACTCATACCAGTTGCTCCCCGTTTTACCATAGTCACATACTCAAACTTTCTCTGGCCAGTTCATCAGAAGCGATACGCCATTATTTGTCGACCTTAAGACTTTCACAGTTATTTCTGCCAGGTGCTCCTCGAGTTATCCGATGTTTTTTGCTGGGCAACGAGCATTGGCAACCATAAGAGAGTCACAGTTACTCCTGCAAGTTGCTCTCCGTTTTAACACAGTAAAATCTTCAAGCTTTCTGGAGCCAGTTCAGCACAAGCGATACGCCATTATTTGTCGTCCTTAAGACTTTCACGGTTATTTCTGCTAGGTGCTCCTCGAGTTTGCCGATTAATTCCGTCTGGTGACGAGGCATTTGACTACCTTAAGAGAGTCGTAGTTACTCCTACCAATTGCTCCCCGTTTTACAATAGTCACATATTCAAGCTTTCTCTGACCAGTTCACCAGAAGTGATACGCTATTATTTGTCGAACTTAAGACTTTCACAGTTATTTCTGCCAGGTGCTCCTCGAATTTGCCCATGTATTTCGCCTGGTGACGAGTATTTGGCTACCTTAAGAGTGTCATAGTTACTCCTTCCTGTTGCTCCCTGTTTTATCACAGTCACGTCTTCAAGCTTTCTCTGGCCTGTTCACCAGGAGTTATATCCATTATTAGTCGACCTTAAGACTTTCACAGTTACTCCTGCCAGGTGCCCCTCGAGTTTGCCGATTTATTCCGTTGGTGACGAGGCATTTGGCTACCTTAAGAGAGTCATAGTTACTCATACCAGTTGCTCCCCGTTTTACCATAGTCACATACTCAAGCTTTCTCTGGCCAGTTCATCAGAAGCGATACGCCATTATTTGTCGACCTTAAGACTTTCACAGTTATTTCTGCCAGGTGCTCCTCGAGTTTTCCGATGTTTTTGGCTGGGCGACGAGCATTGGCAACCTTAAGAGAGTCACAGTTACTCCTGCAAGTTGCTCCCCGTTTTAACACAGTAAAATCTTCAAGCTTTCTCGGGACAGTTCAGCACAAGCGATACGCCTTTATTTGTCGACCTTAAGACTTTCACAGTTATTTCTGCTAAATGCTCCTCGAGTTTGCCGATTTATTCCGTTGGTGACGATGCATTTGGCTACCTTAAGAGAGTCATAGTTACTCCTACCAATTGCTCCTCGTTTTACCATAGTCACATATTCAAGTTTTCTCTGACCAGTTCACCAGAAGTGATACGCTATTATTTGTCGAACTTAAGACTTTCACAGTTATTTCTGCCAGGTGCTCCTCGAATTTGCCCATGTATTTCGCCTGGTGACGAGTATTTGGCTACCTTAAGAGTGTCATAGTTATTCCTTCCTGTTGCTCCCTGTTTTATCACAGTCACGTCTTCAAGCTTTCTCTGGCCTGTTCACCAGGAGCTATATCCATTATTAGTCGACCTTAAGACTTTCACAGTTACTCCTGCCAGGTGCCCCTCGAGTTTGCCGATTTATTCCGTTGGTGACGAGGCATTTGGCTACTTTAAGAGAGTCATAGTTTTTAATACCAGTTGCTCCCTGTTTTACCATAGTCACATACTTAAGCTTTCTCTGGCCAGTTCATCAGAAGCGATACGCCATTATTTGTCGACCTTAAGACTTTCACAGGTATTTCTGCCAGGTGCTCCTCGAGTTATCCGATGTTTTTTGCTGGGCGACGAGCATTGGCAACCATAAGAGAGTCACAGTTACTCCTGCAAGTTGCTCTCCGTTTTAACACAGTAATATCTTCAAGCTTACGCGAGCCAGTTCAGCACAAGCGATACGCCATTATTTGTCGACCTTAAGACTTTCACAGTTACTCCTGCCAGGTGCCCCTCGAGTTTGCCGATTTATTCCGTTGGTGACGAGGCATTTGGCTTCCTTAAGAGAGTCATAGTTACTCATACCAGTTGCTCCCCGTTTTACCATAGTCACATACTCAAACTTTCTCTGGCCAGTTCATCAGAAGCGATACGCCATTATTTGTCGACCTTAAGACTTTCACAGTTATTTCTGCCAGGTGCTCCTCGAGTTATCCGATGTTTTTTGCTGGGCGACGAGAATTGGCAACCATAAGAGAGTCACAGTTACTCCTGCAAGTTGCTCTCCGTTTTAACACAGTAAAATCTTCAAGCTTTCTGGAGCCAGTTCAGCACAAGCGATACGCCATTATTTGTCGACCTTAAGACTTTCACAGTTATTTCTGCTAGGTGCTCCTCGAGTTTGCCGATTAATTCCGTCTGGTGACGAGGCATTTGACTACCTTAAGAGAGTCGTAGTTACTCCTACCAATTGCTCCCCGTTTTACCATAGTCACATATTCAAGCTTTCTCTGACCAGTTCACCAGAAGTGATACGCTATTATTTGTCGAACTTAAGACTTTCACAGTTATTTCTGCCAGGTGCTCCTCGAATTTGCCCATGTATTTCGCCTGGTGACGAGTATTTGGCTACCTTAAGAGTGTCATAGTTACTCCTTCCTGTTGCTCCCTGTTTTATCACAGTCACGTCTTCAAGCTTTCTCTGGCCTGTTCACCAGGAGTTATATCCATTATTAGTCGACCTTAAGACTTTCACAGTTACTCCTGCCAGGTGCCCCTCGAGTTTGCCGATTTATTCCGTTGGTGACGAGGCATTTGGCTTCCTTAAGAGAGTCATAGTTACTCATACCAGTTGCTCCCCGTTTTACCATAGTCACATACTCAAACTTTCTCTGGCCAGTTCATCAGAAGCGATACGCCATTATTTGTCGACCTTAAGACTTTCACAGTTATTTCTGCCAGGTGCTCCTCGAGTTTTCCGATGTTTTTGGCTGGGCGACGAGCATTGGCAACCTTAAGAGAGTCACAGTTACTCCTGCAAGTTGCTCCCCGTTTTAACACAGTAAAATCTTCAAGCTTTCTCGGGACAGTTCAGCACAAGCGATACGCCTTTATTTGTCGACCTTAAGACTTTCACAGTTATTTCTGCTAAATGCTCCTCGAGTTTGCCGATTTATTCCGTTGGTGACGATGCATTTGGCTACCTTAAGAGAGTCATAGTTACTCCTACCAATTGCTCCTCGTTTTACCATAGTCACATATTCAAGTTTTCTCTGACCAGTTCACCAGAAGTGATACGCTATTATTTGTCGAACTTAAGACTTTCACAGTTATTTCTGCCAGGTGCTCCTCGAATTTGCCCATGTATTTCGCCTGGTGACGAGTATTTGGCTACCTTAAGAGTGTCATAGTTATTCCTTCCTGTTGCTCCCTGTTTTATCACAGTCACGTCTTCAAGCTTTCTCTGGCCTGTTCACCAGGAGCTATATCCATTATTAGTCGACCTTAAGACTTTCACAGTTACTCCTGCCAGGTGCCCCTCGAGTTTGCCGATTTATTCCGTTGGTGACGAGGCATTTGGCTACTTTAAGAGAGTCATAGTTTTTAATACCAGTTGCTCCCTGTTTTACCATAGTCACATACTTAAGCTTTCTCTGGCCAGTTCATCAGAAGCGATACGCCATTATTTGTCGACCTTAAGACTTTCACAGGTATTTCTGCCAGGTGCTCCTCGAGTTATCCGATGTTTTTTGCTGGGCGACGAGCATTGGCAACCATAAGAGAGTCACAGTTACTCCTGCAAGTTGCTCTCCGTTTTAACACAGTAATATCTTCAAGCTTACGCGAGCCAGTTCAGCACAAGCGATACGCCATTATTTGTCGACCTTAAGACTTTCACAGTTACTCCTGCCAGGTGCCCCTCGAGTTTGCCGATTTATTCCGTTGGTGACGAGGCATTTGGCTTCCTTAAGAGAGTCATAGTTACTCATACCAGTTGCTCCCCGTTTTACCATAGTCACATACTCAAACTTTCTCTGGCCAGTTCATCAGAAGCGATACGCCATTATTTGTCGACCTTAAGACTTTCACAGTTATTTCTGCCAGGTGCTCCTCGAGTTATCCGATGTTTTTTGCTGGGCGACGAGAATTGGCAACCATAAGAGAGTCACAGTTACTCCTGCAAGTTGCTCTCCGTTTTAACACAGTAAAATCTTCAAGCTTTCTGGAGCCAGTTCAGCACAAGCGATACGCCATTATTTGTCGACCTTAAGACTTTCACAGTTATTTCTGCTAGGTGCTCCTCGAGTTTGCCGATTAATTCCGTCTGGTGACGAGGCATTTGACTACCTTAAGAGAGTCGTAGTTACTCCTACCAATTGCTCCCCGTTTTACCATAGTCACATATTCAAGCTTTCTCTGACCAGTTCACCAGAAGTGATACGCTATTATTTGTCGAACTTAAGACTTTCACAGTTATTTCTGCCAGGTGCTCCTCGAATTTGCCCATGTATTTCGCCTGGTGACGAGTATTTGGCTACCTTAAGAGTGTCATAGTTACTCCTTCCTGTTGCTCCCTGTTTTATCACAGTCACGTCTTCAAGCTTTCTCTGGCCTGTTCACCAGGAGTTATATCCATTATTAGTCGACCTTAAGACTTTCACAGTTACTCCTGCCAGGTGCCCCTCGAGTTTGCCGATTTATTCCGTTGGTGACGAGGCATTTGGCTTCCTTAAGAGAGTCATAGTTACTCATACCAGTTGCTCCCCGTTTTACCATAGTCACATACTCAAACTTTCTCTGGCCAGTTCATCAGAAGCGATACGCCATTATTTGTCGACCTTAAGACTTTCACAGTTATTTCTGCCAGGTGCTCCTCGAGTTATCCGATGTTTTTTGCTGGGCAACGAGCATTGGCAACCATAAGAGAGTCACAGTTACTCCTGCAAGTTGCTCTCCGTTTTAACACAGTAAAATCTTCAAGCTTTCTGGAGCCAGTTCAGCACAAGCGATACGCCATTATTTGTCGTCCTTAAGACTTTCACGGTTATTTCTGCTAGGTGCTCCTCGAGTTTGCCGATTAATTCCGTCTGGTGACGAGGCATTTGACTACCTTAAGAGAGTCGTAGTTACTCCTACCAATTGCTCCCCGTTTTACAATAGTCACATATTCAAGCTTTCTCTGACCAGTTCACCAGAAGTGATACGCTATTATTTGTCGAACTTAAGACTTTCACAGTTATTTCTGCCAGGTGCTCCTCGAATTTGCCCATGTATTTCGCCTGGTGACGAGTATTTGGCTACCTTAAGAGTGTCATAGTTACTCCTTCCTGTTGCTCCCTGTTTTATCACAGTCACGTCTTCAAGCTTTCTCTGGCCTGTTCACCAGGAGTTATATCCATTATTAGTCGACCTTAAGACTTTCACAGTTACTCCTGCCAGGTGCCCCTCGAGTTTGCCGATTTATTCCGTTGGTGACGAGGCATTTGGCTTCCTTAAGAGAGTCATAGTTACTCATACCAGTTGCTCCCCGTTTTACCATAGTCACATACTCAAACTTTCTCTGGCCAGTTCATCAGAAGCGATACGCCATTATTTGTCGACCTTAAGACTTTCACAGTTATTTCTGCCAGGTGCTCCTCGAGTTATCCGATGTTTTTTGCTGGGCAACGAGCATTGGCAACCATAAGAGAGTCACAGTTACTCCTGCAAGTTGCTCTCCGTTTTAACACAGTAAAATCTTCAAGCTTTCTGGAGCCAGTTCAGCACAAGCGATACGCCATTATTTGTCGTCCTTAAGACTTTCACGGTTATTTCTGCTAGGTGCTCCTCGAGTTTGCCGATTAATTCCGTCTGGTGACGAGGCATTTGACTACCTTAAGAGAGTCGTAGTTACACCTACCAATTGCTCCCCGTTTTACAATAGTCACATATTCAAGCTTTCTCTGACCAGTTCACCAGAAGTGATACGCTATTATTTGTCGAACTTAAGACTTTCACAGTTATTTCTGCCAGGTGCTCCTCGAATTTGCCCATGTATTTCGCCTGGTGACGAGTATTTGGCTACCTTAAGAGTGTCATAGTTACTCCTTCCTGTTGCTCCCTGTTTTATCACAGTCACGTCTTCAAGCTTTCTCTGGCCTGTTCACCAGGAGTTATATCCATTATTAGTCGACCTTAAGACTTTCACAGTTACTCCTGCCAGGTGCCCCTCGAGTTTGCCGATTTATTCCGTTGGTGACGAGGCATTTGGCTTCCTTAAGAGAGTCATAGTTACTCATACCAGTTGCTCCCCGTTTTACCATAGTCACATACTCAAACTTTCTCTGGCCAGTTCATCAGAAGCGATACGCCATTATTTGTCGACCTTAAGACTTTCACAGTTATTTCTGCCAGGTGCTCCTCGAGTTTTCCGATGTTTTTGGCTGGGCGACGAGCATTGGCAACCTTAAGAGAGTCACAGTTACTCCTGCAAGTTGCTCCCCGTTTTAACACAGTAAAATCTTCAAGCTTTCTCGGGACAGTTCAGCACAAGCGATACGCCTTTATTTGTCGACCTTAAGACTTTCACAGTTATTTCTGCTAAATGCTCCTCGAGTTTGCCGATTTATTCCGTTGGTGACGATGCATTTGGCTACCTTAAGAGAGTCATAGTTACTCCTACCAATTGCTCCTCGTTTTACCATAGTCACATATTCAAGTTTTCTCTGACCAGTTCACCAGAAGTGATACGCTATTATTTGTCGAACTTAAGACTTTCACAGTTATTTCTGCCAGGTGCTCCTCGAATTTGCCCATGTATTTCGCCTGGTGACGAGTATTTGGCTACCTTAAGAGTGTCATAGTTATTCCTTCCTGTTGCTCCCTGTTTTATCACAGTCACGTCTTCAAGCTTTCTCTGGCCTGTTCACCAGGAGCTATATCCATTATTAGTCGACCTTAAGACTTTCACAGTTACTCCTGCCAGGTGCCCCTCGAGTTTGCCGATTTATTCCGTTGGTGACGAGGCATTTGGCTACTTTAAGAGAGTCATAGTTTTTAATACCAGTTGCTCCCTGTTTTACCATAGTCA
The DNA here is from genome assembly GCF_021461385.2 of Schistocerca piceifrons. Taxonomy (NCBI): domain Eukaryota; kingdom Metazoa; phylum Arthropoda; class Insecta; order Orthoptera; family Acrididae; genus Schistocerca; species Schistocerca piceifrons. Next base: position 111,380 of record NW_025727011.1, on the reverse strand, counting down.
CATACTTAAGCTTTCTCTGGCCAGTTCATCAGAAGCGATACGCCATTATTTGTCGACCTTAAGACTTTCACAGGTATTTCTGCCAGGTGCTCCTCGAGTTATCCGATGTTTTTTGCTGGGCGACGAGCATTGGCAACCATAAGAGAGTCACAGTTACTCCTGCAAGTTGCTCTCCGTTTTAACACAGTAATATCTTCAAGCTTACGCGAGCCAGTTCAGCACAAGCGATACGCCATTATTTGTCGACCTTAAGACTTTCACAGTTACTCCTGCCAGGTGCCCCTCGAGTTTGCCGATTTATTCCGTTGGTGACGAGGCATTTGGCTTCCTTAAGAGAGTCATAGTTACTCATACCAGTTGCTCCCCGTTTTACCATAGTCACATACTCAAACTTTCTCTGGCCAGTTCATCAGAAGCGATACGCCATTATTTGTCGACCTTAAGACTTTCACAGTTATTTCTGCCAGGTGCTCCTCGAGTTATCCGATGTTTTTTGCTGGGCAACGAGCATTGGCAACCATAAGAGAGTCACAGTTACTCCTGCAAGTTGCTCTCCGTTTTAACACAGTAAAATCTTCAAGCTTTCTGGAGCCAGTTCAGCACAAGCGATACGCCATTATTTGTCGTCCTTAAGACTTTCACGGTTATTTCTGCTAGGTGCTCCTCGAGTTTGCCGATTAATTCCGTCTGGTGACGAGGCATTTGACTACCTTAAGAGAGTCGTAGTTACTCCTACCAATTGCTCCCCGTTTTACAATAGTCACATATTCAAGCTTTCTCTGACCAGTTCACCAGAAGTGATACGCTATTATTTGTCGAACTTAAGACTTTCACAGTTATTTCTGCCAGGTGCTCCTCGAATTTGCCCATGTATTTCGCCTGGTGACGAGTATTTGGCTACCTTAAGAGTGTCATAGTTACTCCTTCCTGTTGCTCCCTGTTTTATCACAGTCACGTCTTCAAGCTTTCTCTGGCCTGTTCACCAGGAGTTATATCCATTATTAGTCGACCTTAAGACTTTCACAGTTACTCCTGCCAGGTGCCCCTCGAGTTTGCCGATTTATTCCGTTGGTGACGAGGCATTTGGCTACCTTAAGAGAGTCATAGTTACTCATACCAGTTGCTCCCCGTTTTACCATAGTCACATACTCAAGCTTTCTCTGGCCAGTTCATCAGAAGCGATACGCCATTATTTGTCGACCTTAAGACTTTCACAGTTATTTCTGCCAGGTGCTCCTCGAGTTTTCCGATGTTTTTGGCTGGGCGACGAGCATTGGCAACCTTAAGAGAGTCACAGTTACTCCTGCAAGTTGCTCCCCGTTTTAACACAGTAAAATCTTCAAGCTTTCTCGGGACAGTTCAGCACAAGCGATACGCCTTTATTTGTCGACCTTAAGACTTTCACAGTTATTTCTGCTAAATGCTCCTCGAGTTTGCCGATTTATTCCGTTGGTGACGATGCATTTGGCTACCTTAAGAGAGTCATAGTTACTCCTACCAATTGCTCCTCGTTTTACCATAGTCACATATTCAAGTTTTCTCTGACCAGTTCACCAGAAGTGATACGCTATTATTTGTCGAACTTAAGACTTTCACAGTTATTTCTGCCAGGTGCTCCTCGAATTTGCCCATGTATTTCGCCTGGTGACGAGTATTTGGCTACCTTAAGAGTGTCATAGTTATTCCTTCCTGTTGCTCCCTGTTTTATCACAGTCACGTCTTCAAGCTTTCTCTGGCCTGTTCACCAGGAGCTATATCCATTATTAGTCGACCTTAAGACTTTCACAGTTACTCCTGCCAGGTGCCCCTCGAGTTTGCCGATTTATTCCGTTGGTGACGAGGCATTTGGCTACTTTAAGAGAGTCATAGTTTTTAATACCAGTTGCTCCCTGTTTTACCATAGTCACATACTTAAGCTTTCTCTGGCCAGTTCATCAGAAGCGATACGCCATTATTTGTCGACCTTAAGACTTTCACAGGTATTTCTGCCAGGTGCTCCTCGAGTTATCCGATGTTTTTTGCTGGGCGACGAGCATTGGCAACCATAAGAGAGTCACAGTTACTCCTGCAAGTTGCTCTCCGTTTTAACACAGTAATATCTTCAAGCTTACGCGAGCCAGTTCAGCACAAGCGATACGCCATTATTTGTCGACCTTAAGACTTTCACAGTTACTCCTGCCAGGTGCCCCTCGAGTTTGCCGATTTATTCCGTTGGTGACGAGGCATTTGGCTTCCTTAAGAGAGTCATAGTTACTCATACCAGTTGCTCCCCGTTTTACCATAGTCACATACTCAAACTTTCTCTGGCCAGTTCATCAGAAGCGATACGCCATTATTTGTCGACCTTAAGACTTTCACAGTTATTTCTGCCAGGTGCTCCTCGAGTTATCCGATGTTTTTTGCTGGGCGACGAGAATTGGCAACCATAAGAGAGTCACAGTTACTCCTGCAAGTTGCTCTCCGTTTTAACACAGTAAAATCTTCAAGCTTTCTGGAGCCAGTTCAGCACAAGCGATACGCCATTATTTGTCGACCTTAAGACTTTCACAGTTATTTCTGCTAGGTGCTCCTCGAGTTTGCCGATTAATTCCGTCTGGTGACGAGGCATTTGACTACCTTAAGAGAGTCGTAGTTACTCCTACCAATTGCTCCCCGTTTTACCATAGTCACATATTCAAGCTTTCTCTGACCAGTTCACCAGAAGTGATACGCTATTATTTGTCGAACTTAAGACTTTCACAGTTATTTCTGCCAGGTGCTCCTCGAATTTGCCCATGTATTTCGCCTGGTGACGAGTATTTGGCTACCTTAAGAGTGTCATAGTTACTCCTTCCTGTTGCTCCCTGTTTTATCACAGTCACGTCTTCAAGCTTTCTCTGGCCTGTTCACCAGGAGTTATATCCATTATTAGTCGACCTTAAGACTTTCACAGTTACTCCTGCCAGGTGCCCCTCGAGTTTGCCGATTTATTCCGTTGGTGACGAGGCATTTGGCTTCCTTAAGAGAGTCATAGTTACTCATACCAGTTGCTCCCCGTTTTACCATAGTCACATACTCAAACTTTCTCTGGCCAGTTCATCAGAAGCGATACGCCATTATTTGTCGACCTTAAGACTTTCACAGTTATTTCTGCCAGGTGCTCCTCGAGTTATCCGATGTTTTTTGCTGGGCAACGAGCATTGGCAACCATAAGAGAGTCACAGTTACTCCTGCAAGTTGCTCTCCGTTTTAACACAGTAAAATCTTCAAGCTTTCTGGAGCCAGTTCAGCACAAGCGATACGCCATTATTTGTCGTCCTTAAGACTTTCACGGTTATTTCTGCTAGGTGCTCCTCGAGTTTGCCGATTAATTCCGTCTGGTGACGAGGCATTTGACTACCTTAAGAGAGTCGTAGTTACTCCTACCAATTGCTCCCCGTTTTACAATAGTCACATATTCAAGCTTTCTCTGACCAGTTCACCAGAAGTGATACGCTATTATTTGTCGAACTTAAGACTTTCACAGTTATTTCTGCCAGGTGCTCCTCGAATTTGCCCATGTATTTCGCCTGGTGACGAGTATTTGGCTACCTTAAGAGTGTCATAGTTACTCCTTCCTGTTGCTCCCTGTTTTATCACAGTCACGTCTTCAAGCTTTCTCTGGCCTGTTCACCAGGAGTTATATCCATTATTAGTCGACCTTAAGACTTTCACAGTTACTCCTGCCAGGTGCCCCTCGAGTTTGCCGATTTATTCCGTTGGTGACGAGGCATTTGGCTTCCTTAAGAGAGTCATAGTTACTCATACCAGTTGCTCCCCGTTTTACCATAGTCACATACTCAAACTTTCTCTGGCCAGTTCATCAGAAGCGATACGCCATTATTTGTCGACCTTAAGACTTTCACAGTTATTTCTGCCAGGTGCTCCTCGAGTTATCCGATGTTTTTTGCTGGGCAACGAGCATTGGCAACCATAAGAGAGTCACAGTTACTCCTGCAAGTTGCTCTCCGTTTTAACACAGTAAAATCTTCAAGCTTTCTGGAGCCAGTTCAGCACAAGCGATACGCCATTATTTGTCGTCCTTAAGACTTTCACGGTTATTTCTGCTAGGTGCTCCTCGAGTTTGCCGATTAATTCCGTCTGGTGACGAGGCATTTGACTACCTTAAGAGAGTCGTAGTTACACCTACCAATTGCTCCCCGTTTTACAATAGTCACATATTCAAGCTTTCTCTGACCAGTTCACCAGAAGTGATACGCTATTATTTGTCGAACTTAAGACTTTCACAGTTATTTCTGCCAGGTGCTCCTCGAATTTGCCCATGTATTTCGCCTGGTGACGAGTATTTGGCTACCTTAAGAGTGTCATAGTTACTCCTTCCTGTTGCTCCCTGTTTTATCACAGTCACGTCTTCAAGCTTTCTCTGGCCTGTTCACCAGGAGTTATATCCATTATTAGTCGACCTTAAGACTTTCACAGTTACTCCTGCCAGGTGCCCCTCGAGTTTGCCGATTTATTCCGTTGGTGACGAGGCATTTGGCTTCCTTAAGAGAGTCATAGTTACTCATACCAGTTGCTCCCCGTTTTACCATAGTCACATACTCAAACTTTCTCTGGCCAGTTCATCAGAAGCGATACGCCATTATTTGTCGACCTTAAGACTTTCACAGTTATTTCTGCCAGGTGCTCCTCGAGTTATCCGATGTTTTTTGCTGGGCAACGAGCATTGGCAACCATAAGAGAGTCACAGTTACTCCTGCAAGTTGCTCTCCGTTTTAACACAGTAAAATCTTCAAGCTTTCTGGAGCCAGTTCAGCACAAGCGATACGCCATTATTTGTCGTCCTTAAGACTTTCACGGTTATTTCTGCTAGGTGCTCCTCGAGTTTGCCGATTAATTCCGTCTGGTGACGAGGCATTTGACTACCTTAAGAGAGTCGTAGTTACTCCTACCAATTGCTCCCCGTTTTACAATAGTCACATATTCAAGCTTTCTCTGACCAGTTCACCAGAAGTGATACGCTATTATTTGTCGAACTTAAGACTTTCACAGTTATTTCTGCCAGGTGCTCCTCGAATTTGCCCATGTATTTCGCCTGGTGACGAGTATTTGGCTACCTTAAGAGTGTCATAGTTACTCCTTCCTGTTGCTCCCTGTTTTATCACAGTCACGTCTTCAAGCTTTCTCTGGCCTGTTCACCAGGAGTTATATCCATTATTAGTCGACCTTAAGACTTTCACAGTTACTCCTGCCAGGTGCCCCTCGAGTTTGCCGATTTATTCCGTTGGTGACGAGGCATTTGGCTTCCTTAAGAGAGTCATAGTTACTCATACCAGTTGCTCCCCGTTTTACCATAGTCACATACTCAAACTTTCTCTGGCCAGTTCATCAGAAGCGATACGCCATTATTTGTCGACCTTAAGACTTTCACAGTTATTTCTGCCAGGTGCTCCTCGAGTTATCCGATGTTTTTTGCTGGGCAACGAGCATTGGCAACCATAAGAGAGTCACAGTTACTCCTGCAAGTTGCTCTCCGTTTTAACACAGTAAAATCTTCAAGCTTTCTGGAGCCAGTTCAGCACAAGCGATACGCCATTATTTGTCGTCCTTAAGACTTTCACGGTTATTTCTGCTAGGTGCTCCTCGAGTTTGCCGATTAATTCCGTCTGGTGACGAGGCATTTGACTACCTTAAGAGAGTCGTAGTTACTCCTACCAATTGCTCCCCGTTTTACAATAGTCACATATTCAAGCTTTCTCTGACCAGTTCACCAGAAGTGATACGCTATTATTTGTCGAACTTAAGACTTTCACAGTTATTTCTGCCAGGTGCTCCTCGAATTTGCCCATGTATTTCGCCTGGTGACGAGTATTTGGCTACCTTAAGAGTGTCATAGTTACTCCTTCCTGTTGCTCCCTGTTTTATCACAGTCACGTCTTCAAGCTTTCTCTGGCCTGTTCACCAGGAGTTATATCCATTATTAGTCGACCTTAAGACTTTCACAGTTACTCCTGCCAGGTGCCCCTCGAGTTTGCCGATTTATTCCGTTGGTGACGAGGCATTTGGCTACCTTAAGAGAGTCATAGTTACTCATACCAGTTGCTCCCCGTTTTACCATAGTCACATACTCAAGCTTTCTCTGGCCAGTTCATCAGAAGCGATACGCCATTATTTGTCGACCTTAAGACTTTCACAGTTATTTCTGCCAGGTGCTCCTCGAGTTTTCCGATGTTTTTGGCTGGGCGACGAGCATTGGCAACCTTAAGAGAGTCACAGTTACTCCTGCAAGTTGCTCCCCGTTTTAACACAGTAAAATCTTCAAGCTTTCTCGGGACAGTTCAGCACAAGCGATACGCCTTTATTTGTCGACCTTAAGACTTTCACAGTTATTTCTGCTAAATGCTCCTCGAGTTTGCCGATTTATTCCGTTGGTGACGATGCATTTGGCTACCTTAAGAGAGTCATAGTTACTCCTACCAATTGCTCCTCGTTTTACCATAGTCACATATTCAAGTTTTCTCTGACCAGTTCACTAGAAGTGATACGCTATTATTTGTCGAACTTAAGACTTTCACAGTTATTTCTGCCAGGTGCTCCTCGAATTTGCCCATGTATTTCGCCTGGTGACGAGTATTTGGCTACCTTAAGAGTGTCATAGTTATTCCTTCCTGTTGCTCCCTGTTTTATCACAGTCACGTCTTCAAGCTTTCTCTGGCCTGTTCACCAGGAGCTATATCCATTATTAGTCGACCTTAAGACTTTCACAGTTACTCCTGCCAGGTGCCCCTCGAGTTTGCCGATTTATTCCGTTGGTGACGAGGCATTTGGCTACTTTAAGAGAGTCATAGTTTTTAATACCAGTTGCTCCCTGTTTTACCATAGTCACATACTTAAGCTTTCTCTGGCCAGTTCATCAGAAGCGATACGCCATTATTTGTCGACCTTAAGACTTTCACAGGTATTTCTGCCAGGTGCTCCTCGAGTTATCCGATGTTTTTTGCTGGGCGACGAGCATTGGCAACCATAAGAGAGTCACAGTTACTCCTGCAAGTTGCTCTCCGTTTTAACACAGTAATATCTTCAAGCTTACGCGAGCCAGTTCAGCACAAGCGATACGCCATTATTTGTCGACCTTAAGACTTTCACAGTTACTCCTGCCAGGTGCCCCTCGAGTTTGCCGATTTATTCCGTTGGTGACGAGGCATTTGGCTTCCTTAAGAGAGTCATAGTTACTCATACCAGTTGCTCCCCGTTTTACCATAGTCACATACTCAAACTTTCTCTGGCCAGTTCATCAGAAGCGATACGCCATTATTTGTCGACCTTAAGACTTTCACAGTTATTTCTGCCAGGTGCTCCTCGAGTTATCCGATGTTTTTTGCTGGGCGACGAGAATTGGCAACCATAAGAGAGTCACAGTTACTCCTGCAAGTTGCTCTCCGTTTTAACACAGTAAAATCTTCAAGCTTTCTGGAGCTAGTTCAGCACAAGCGATACGCCATTATTTGTCGACCTTAAGACTTTCACAGTTATTTCTGCTAGGTGCTCCTCGAGTTTGCCGATTAATTCCGTCTGGTGACGAGGCATTTGACTACCTTAAGAGAGTCGTAGTTACTCCTACCAATTGCTCCCCGTTTTACCATAGTCACATATTCAAGCTTTCTCTGACCAGTTCACCAGAAGTGATACGCTATTATTTGTCGAACTTAAGACTTTCACAGTTATTTCTGCCAGGTGCTCCTCGAATTTGCCCATGTATTTCGCCTGGTGACGAGTATTTGGCTACCTTAAGAGTGTCATAGTTACTCCTTCCTGTTGCTCCCTGTTTTATCACAGTCACGTCTTCAAGCTTTCTCTGGCCTGTTCACCAGGAGTTATATCCATTATTAGTCGACCTTAAGACTTTCACAGTTACTCCTGCCAGGTGCCCCTCGAGTTTGCCGATTTATTCCGTTGGTGACGAGGCATTTGGCTTCCTTAAGAGAGTCATAGTTACTCATACCAGTTGCTCCCCGTTTTACCATAGTCACATACTCAAACTTTCTCTGGCCAGTTCATCAGAAGCGATACGCCATTATTTGTCGACCTTAAGACTTTCACAGTTATTTCTGCCAGGTGCTCCTCGAGTTATCCGATGTTTTTTGCTGGGCAACGAGCATTGGCAACCATAAGAGAGTCACAGTTACTCCTGCAAGTTGCTCTCCGTTTTAACACAGTAAAATCTTCAAGCTTTCTGGAGCCAGTTCAGCACAAGCGATACGCCATTATTTGTCGTCCTTAAGACTTTCACGGTTATTTCTGCTAGGTGCTCCTCGAGTTTGCCGATTAATTCCGTCTGGTGACGAGGCATTTGACTACCTTAAGAGAGTCGTAGTTACTCCTACCAATTGCTCCCCGTTTTACAATAGTCACATATTCAAGCTTTCTCTGACCAGTTCACCAGAAGTGATACGCTATTATTTGTCGAACTTAAGACTTTCACAGTTATTTCTGCCAGGTGCTCCTCGAATTTGCCCATGTATTTCGCCTGGTGACGAGTATTTGGCTACCTTAAGAGTGTCATAGTTACTCCTTCCTGTTGCTCCCTGTTTTATCACAGTCACGTCTTCAAGCTTTCTCTGGCCTGTTCACCAGGAGTTATATCCATTATTAGTCGACCTTAAGACTTTCACAGTTACTCCTGCCAGGTGCCCCTCGAGTTTGCCGATTTATTCCGTTGGTGACGAGGCATTTGGCTTCCTTAAGAGAGTCATAGTTACTCATACCAGTTGCTCCCCGTTTTACCATAGTCACATACTCAAACTTTCTCTGGCCAGTTCATCAGAAGCGATACGCCATTATTTGTCGACCTTAAGACTTTCACAGTTATTTCTGCCAGGTGCTCCTCGAGTTATCCGATGTTTTTTGCTGGGCAACGAGCATTGGCAACCATAAGAGAGTCACAGTTACTCCTGCAAGTTGCTCTCCGTTTTAACACAGTAAAATCTTCAAGCTTTCTGGAGCCAGTTCAGCACAAGCGATACGCCATTATTTGTCGTCCTTAAGACTTTCACGGTTATTTCTGCTAGGTGCTCCTCGAGTTTGCCGATTAATTCCGTCTGGTGACGAGGCATTTGACTACCTTAAGAGAGTCGTAGTTACTCCTACCAATTGCTCCCCGTTTTACAATAGTCACATATTCAAGCTTTCTCTGACCAGTTCACCAGAAGTGATACGCTATTATTTGTCGAACTTAAGACTTTCACAGTTATTTCTGCCAGGTGCTCCTCGAATTTGCCCATGTATTTCGCCTGGTGACGAGTATTTGGCTACCTTAAGAGTGTCATAGTTACTCCTTCCTGTTGCTCCCTGTTTTATCACAGTCACGTCTTCAAGCTTTCTCTGGCCTGTTCACCAGGAGTTATATCCATTATTAGTCGACCTTAAGACTTTCACAGTTACTCCTGCCAGGTGCCCCTCGAGTTTGCCGATTTATTCCGTTGGTGACGAGGCATTTGGCTACCTTAAGAGAGTCATAGTTACTCATACCAGTTGCTCCCCGTTTTACCATAGTCACATACTCAAGCTTTCTCTGGCCAGTTCATCAGAAGCGATACGCCATTATTTGTCGACCTTAAGACTTTCACAGTTATTTCTGCCAGGTGCTCCTCGAGTTTTCCGATGTTTTTGGCTGGGCGACGAGCATTGGCAACCTTAAGAGAGTCACAGTTACTCCTGCAAGTTGCTCCCCGTTTTAACACAGTAAAATCTTCAAGCTTTCTCGGGACAGTTCAGCACAAGCGATACGCCTTTATTTGTCGACCTTAAGACTTTCACAGTTATTTCTGCTAAATGCTCCTCGAGTTTGCCGATTTATTCCGTTGGTGACGATGCATTTGGCTACCTTAAGAGAGTCATAGTTACTCCTACCAATTGCTCCTCGTTTTACCATAGTCACATATTCAAGTTTTCTCTGACCAGTTCACCAGAAGTGATACGCTATTATTTGTCGAACTTAAGACTTTCACAGTTATTTCTGCCAGGTGCTCCTCGAATTTGCCCATGTATTTCGCCTGGTGACGAGTATTTGGCTACCTTAAGAGTGTCATAGTTATTCCTTCCTGTTGCTCCCTGTTTTATCACAGTCACGTCTTCAAGCTTTCTCTGGCCTGTTCACCAGGAGCTATATCCATTATTAGTCGACCTTAAGACTTTCACAGTTACTCCTGCCAGGTGCCCCTCGAGTTTGCCGATTTATTCCGTTGGTGACGAGGCATTTGGCTACTTTAAGAGAGTCATAGTTTTTAATACCAGTTGCTCCCTGTTTTACCATAGTCACATACTTAAGCTTTCTCTGGCCAGTTCATCAGAAGCGATACGCCATTATTTGTCGACCTTAAGACTTTCACAGGTATTTCTGCCAGGTGCTCCTCGAGTTATCCGATGTTTTTTGCTGGGCGACGAGCATTGGCAACCATAAGAGAGTCACAGTTACTCCTGCAAGTTGCTCTCCGTTTTAACACAGTAATATCTTCAAGCTTACGCGAGCCAGTTCAGCACAAGCGATACGCCATTATTTGTCGACCTTAAGACTTTCACAGTTACTCCTGCCAGGTGCCCCTCGAGTTTGCCGATTTATTCCGTTGGTGACGAGGCATTTGGCTTCCTTAAGAGAGTCATAGTTACTCATACCAGTTGCTCCCCGTTTTACCATAGTCACATACTCAAACTTTCTCTGGCCAGTTCATCAGAAGCGATACGCCATTATTTGTCGACCTTAAGACTTTCACAGTTATTTCTGCCAGGTGCTCCTCGAGTTATCCGATGTTTTTTGCTGGGCGACGAGAATTGGCAACCATAAGAGAGTCACAGTTACTCCTGCAAGTTGCTCTCCGTTTTAACACAGTAAAATCTTCAAGCTTTCTGGAGCCAGTTCAGCACAAGCGATACGCCATTATTTGTCGACCTTAAGACTTTCACAGTTATTTCTGCTAGGTGCTCCTCGAGTTTGCCGATTAATTCCGTCTGGTGACGAGGCATTTGACTACCTTAAGAGAGTCGTAGTTACTCCTACCAATTGCTCCCCGTTTTACCATAGTCACATATTCAAGCTTTCTCTGACCAGTTCACCAGAAGTGATACGCTATTATTTGTCGAACTTAAGACTTTCACAGTTATTTCTGCCAGGTGCTCCTCGAATTTGCCCATGTATTTCGCCTGGTGACGAGTATTTGGCTACCTTAAGAGTGTCATAGTTACTCCTTCCTGTTGCTCCCTGTTTTATCACAGTCACGTCTTCAAGCTTTCTCTGGCCTGTTCACCAGGAGTTATATCCATTATTAGTCGACCTTAAGACTTTCACAGTTACTCCTGCCAGGTGCCCCTCGAGTTTGCCGATTTATTCCGTTGGTGACGAGGCATTTGGCTTCCTTAAGAGAGTCATAGTTACTCATACCAGTTGCTCCCCGTTTTACCATAGTCACATACTCAAACTTTCTCTGGCCAGTTCATCAGAAGCGATACGCCATTATTTGTCGACCTTAAGACTTTCACAGTTATTTCTGCCAGGTGCTCCTCGAGTTATCCGATGTTTTTTGCTGGGCAACGAGCATTGGCAACCATAAGAGAGTCACAGTTACTCCTGCAAGTTGCTCTCCGTTTTAACACAGTAAAATCTTCAAGCTTTCTGGAGCCAGTTCAGCACAAGCGATACGCCATTATTTGTCGTCCTTAAGACTTTCACGGTTATTTCTGCTAGGTGCTCCTCGAGTTTGCCGATTAATTCCGTCTGGTGACGAGGCATTTGACTACCTTAAGAGAGTCGTAGTTACTCCTACCAATTGCTCCCCGTTTTACAATAGTCACATATTCAAGCTTTCTCTGACCAGTTCACCAGAAGTGATACGCTATTATTTGTCGAACTTAAGACTTTCACAGTTATTTCTGCCAGGTGCTCCTCGAATTTGCCCATGTATTTCGCCTGGTGACGAGTATTTGGCTACCTTAAGAGTGTCATAGTTACTCCTTCCTGTTGCTCCCTGTTTTATCACAGTCACGTCTTCAAGCTTTCTCTGGCCTGTTCACCAGGAGTTATATCCATTATTAGTCGACCTTAAGACTTTCACAGTTACTCCTGCCAGGTGCCCCTCGAGTTTGCCGATTTATTCCGTTGGTGACGAGGCATTTGGCTTCCTTAAGAGAGTCATAGTTACTCATACCAGTTGCTCCCCGTTTTACCATAGTCACATACTCAAACTTTCTCTGGCCAGTTCATCAGAAGCGATACGCCATTATTTGTCGACCTTAAGACTTTCACAGTTATTTCTGCCAGGTGCTCCTCGAGTTATCCGATGTTTTTTGCTGGGCAACGAGCATTGGCAACCATAAGAGAGTCACAGTTACTCCTGCAAGTTGCTCTCCGTTTTAACACAGTAAAATCTTCAAGCTTTCTGGAGCCAGTTCAGCACAAGCGATACGCCATTATTTGTCGTCCTTAAGACTTTCACGGTTATTTCTGCTAGGTGCTCCTCGAGTTTGCCGATTAATTCCGTCTGGTGACGAGGCATTTGACTACCTTAAGAGAGTCGTAGTTACACCTACCAATTGCTCCCCGTTTTACAATAGTTACATATTCAAGCTTTCTCTGACCAGTTCACCAGAAGTGATACGCTATTATTTGTCGAACTTAAGACTTTCACAGTTATTTCTGCCAGGTGCTCCTCGAATTTGCCCATGTATTTCGCCTGGTGACGAGTATTTGGCTACCTTAAGAGTGTCATAGTTACTCCTTCCTGTTGCTCCCTGTTTTATCACAGTCACGTCTTCAAGCTTTCTCTGGCCTGTTCACCAGGAGTTATATCCATTATTAGTCGACCTTAAGACTTTCACAGTTACTCCTGCCAGGTGCCCCTCGAGTTTGCCGATTTATTCCGTTGGTGACGAGGCATTTGGCTTCCTTAAGAGAGTCATAGTTACTCATACCAGTTGCTCCCCGTTTTACCATAGTCACATACTCAAACTTTCTCTGGCCAGTTCATCAGAAGCGATACGCCATTATTTGTCGACCTTAAGACTTTCACAGTTATTTCTGCCAGGTGCTCCTCGAGTTATCCGATGTTTTTTGCTGGGCGACGAGAACTGGCAACCATAAGAGAGTCACAGTTACTCCTGCAAGTTGCTCTCCGTTTTAACACAGTAAAATCTTCAAGCTTTCTGGAGCCAGTTCAGCACAAGCGATACGCCATTATTTGTCGACCTTAAGACTTTCACAGTTATTTCTGCTAGGTGCTCCTCGAGTTTGCCGATTAATTCCGTCTGGTGACGAGGCATTTGACTACCTTAAGAGAGTCGTAGTTACTCCTACCAATTGCTCCCCGTTTTACCATAGTCACATATTCAAGCTTTCTCTGACCAGTTCACCAGAAGTGATACGCTATTATTTGTCGAACTTAAGACTTTCACAGTTATTTCTGCCAGGTGCTCCTCGAATTTGCCCATGTATTTCGCCTGGTGACGAGTATTTGGCTACCTTAAGAGTGTCATAGTTACTCCTTCCTGTTGCTCCCTGTTTTATCACAGTCACGTCTTCAAGCTTTCTCTGGCCTGTTCACCAGGAGTTATATCCATTATTAGTCGACCTTAAGACTTTCACAGTTACTCCTGCCAGGTGCCCCTCGAGTTTGCCGATTTATTCCGTTGGTGACGAGGCATTTGGCTTCCTTAAGAGAGTCATAGTTACTCATACCAGTTGCTCCCCGTTTTACCATAGTCACATACTCAAACTTTCTCTGGCCAGTTCATCAGAAGCGATACGCCATTATTTGTCGACCTTAAGACTTTCACAGTTATTTCTGCCAGGTGCTCCTCGAGTTATCCGATGTTTTTTGCTGGGCAACGAGCATTGGCAACCATAAGAGAGTCACAGTTACTCCTGCAAGTTGCTCTCCGTTTTAACACAGTAAAATCTTCAAGCTTTCTGGAGCCAGTTCAGCACAAGCGATACGCCATTATTTGTCGTCCTTAAGACTTTCACGGTTATTTCTGCTAGGTGCTCCTCGAGTTTGCCGATTAATTCCGTCTGGTGACGAGGCATTTGACTACCTTAAGAGAGTCGTAGTTACTCCTACCAATTGCTCCCCGTTTTACAATAGTCACATATTCAAGCTTTCTCTGACCAGTTCACCAGAAGTGATACGCTATTATTTGTCGAACTTAAGACTTTCACAGTTATTTCTGCCAGGTGCTCCTCGAATTTGCCCATGTATTTCGCCTGGTGACGAGTATTTGGCTACCTTAAGAGTGTCATAGTTACTCCTTCCTGTTGCTCCCTGTTTTATCACAGTCACGTCTTCAAGCTTTCTCTGGCCTGTTCACCAGGAGTTATATCCATTATTAGTCGACCTTAAGACTTTCACAGTTACTCCTGCCAGGTGCCCCTCGAGTTTGCCGATTTATTCCGTTGGTGACGAGGCATTTGGCTTCCTTAAGAGAGTCATAGTTACTCATACCAGTTGCTCCCCGTTTTACCATAGTCACATACTCAAACTTTCTCTGGCCAGTTCATCAGAAGCGATACGCCATTATTTGTCGACCTTAAGACTTTCACAGTTATTTCTGCCAGGTGCTCCTCGAGTTATCCGATGTTTTTTGCTGGGCAACGAGCATTGGCAACCATAAGAGAGTCACAGTTACTCCTGCAAGTTGCTCTCCGTTTTAACACAGTAAAATCTTCAAGCTTTCTGGAGCCAGTTCAGCACAAGCGATACGCCATTATTTGTCGTCCTTAAGACTTTCACGGTTATTTCTGCTAGGTGCTCCTCGAGTTTGCCGATTAATTCCGTCTGGTGACGAGGCATTTGACTACCTTAAGAGAGTCGTAGTTACACCTACCAATTGCTCCCCGTTTTACAATAGTCACATATTCAAGCTTTCTCTGACCAGTTCACCAGAAGTGATACGCTATTATTTGTCGAACTTAAGACTTTCACAGTTATTTCTGCCAGGTGCTCCTCGAATTTGCCCATGTATTTCGCCTGGTGACGAGTATTTGGCTACCT
Source organism: Schistocerca piceifrons (assembly GCF_021461385.2). NCBI lineage: Eukaryota > Metazoa > Arthropoda > Insecta > Orthoptera > Acrididae > Schistocerca > Schistocerca piceifrons. The sequence continues at coordinate 96,366 of NW_025727011.1, read as the reverse complement.
TAAGAGTGTCATAGTTACTCCTTCCTGTTGCTCCCTGTTTTATCACAGTCACGTCTTCAAGCTTTCTCTGGCCTGTTCACCAGGAGTTATATCCATTATTAGTCGACCTTAAGACTTTCACAGTTACTCCTGCCAGGTGCCCCTCGAGTTTGCCGATTTATTCCGTTGGTGACGAGGCATTTGGCTTCCTTAAGAGAGTCATAGTTACTCATACCAGTTGCTCCCCGTTTTACCATAGTCACATACTCAAACTTTCTCTGGCCAGTTCATCAGAAGCGATACGCCATTATTTGTCGACCTTAAGACTTTCACAGTTATTTCTGCCAGGTGCTCCTCGAGTTATCCGATGTTTTTTGCTGGGCAACGAGCATTGGCAACCATAAGAGAGTCACAGTTACTCCTGCAAGTTGCTCTCCGTTTGAACACAGTAAAATCTTCAAGCTTTCTGGAGCCAGTTCAGCACAAGCGATACGCCATTATTTGTCGTCCTTAAGACTTTCACGGTTATTTCTGCTAGGTGCTCCTCGAGTTTGCCGATTAATTCCGTCTGGTGACGAGGCATTTGACTACCTTAAGAGAGTCGTAGTTACTCCTACCAATTGCTCCCCGTTTTACAATAGTCACATATTCAAGCTTTCTCTGACCAGTTCACCAGAAGTGATACGCTATTATTTGTCGAACTTAAGACTTTCACAGTTATTTCTGCCAGGTGCTCCTCGAATTTGCCCATGTATTTCGCCTGGTGACGAGTATTTGGCTACCTTAAGAGTGTCATAGTTACTCCTTCCTGTTGCTCCCTGTTTTATCACAGTCACGTCTTCAAGCTTTCTCTGGCCTGTTCACCAGGAGTTATATCCATTATTAGTCGACCTTAAGACTTTCACAGTTACTCCTGCCAGGTGCCCCTCGAGTTTGCCGATTTATTCCGTTGGTGACGAGGCATTTGGCTTCCTTAAGAGAGTCATAGTTACTCATACCAGTTGCTCCCCGTTTTACCATAGTCACATACTCAAACTTTCTCTGGCCAGTTCATCAGAAGCGATACGCCATTATTTGTCGACCTTAAGACTTTCACAGTTATTTCTGCCAGGTGCTCCTCGAGTTATCCGATGTTTTTTGCTGGGCAACGAGCATTGGCAACCATAAGAGAGTCACAGTTACTCCTGCAAGTTGCTCTCCGTTTTAACACAGTAAAATCTTCAAGCTTTCTGGAGCCAGTTCAGCACAAGCGATACGCCATTATTTGTCGTCCTTAAGACTTTCACGGTTATTTCTGCTAGGTGCTCCTCGAGTTTGCCGATTAATTCCGTCTGGTGACGAGGCATTTGACTACCTTAAGAGAGTCGTAGTTACTCCTACCAATTGCTCCCCGTTTTACAATAGTCACATATTCAAGCTTTCTCTGACCAGTTCACCAGAAGTGATACGCTATTATTTGTCGAACTTAAGACTTTCACAGTTATTTCTGCCAGGTGCTCCTCGAATTTGCCCATGTATTTCGCCTGGTGACGAGTATTTGGCTACCTTAAGAGTGTCATAGTTACTCCTTCCTGTTGCTCCCTGTTTTATCACAGTCACGTCTTCAAGCTTTCTCTGGCCTGTTCACCAGGAGTTATATCCATTATTAGTCGACCTTAAGACTTTCACAGTTACTCCTGCCAGGTGCCCCTCGAGTTTGCCGATTTATTCCGTTGGTGACGAGGCATTTGGCTTCCTTAAGAGAGTCATAGTTACTCATACCAGTTGCTCCCCGTTTTACCATAGTCACATACTCAAACTTTCTCTGGCCAGTTCATCAGAAGCGATACGCCATTATTTGTCGACCTTAAGACTTTCACAGTTATTTCTGCCAGGTGCTCCTCGAGTTATCCGATGTTTTTTGCTGGGCAACGAGCATTGGCAACCATAAGAGAGTCACAGTTACTCCTGCAAGTTGCTCTCCGTTTTAACACAGTAAAATCTTCAAGCTTTCTGGAGCCAGTTCAGCACAAGCGATACGCCATTATTTGTCGTCCTTAAGACTTTCACGGTTATTTCTGCTAGGTGCTCCTCGAGTTTGCCGATTAATTCCGTCTGGTGACGAGGCATTTGACTACCTTAAGAGAGTCGTAGTTACACCTACCAATTGCTCCCCGTTTTACAATAGTCACATATTCAAGCTTTCTCTGACCAGTTCACCAGAAGTGATACGCTATTATTTGTCGAACTTAAGACTTTCACAGTTATTTCTGCCAGGTGCTCCTCGAATTTGCCCATGTATTTCGCCTGGTGACGAGTATTTGGCTACCTTAAGAGTGTCATAGTTACTCCTTCCTGTTGCTCCCTGTTTTATCACAGTCACGTCTTCAAGCTTTCTCTGGCCTGTTCACCAGGAGTTATATCCATTATTAGTCGACCTTAAGACTTTCACAGTTACTCCTGCCAGGTGCCCCTCGAGTTTGCCGATTTATTCCGTTGGTGACGAGGCATTTGGCTTCCTTAAGAGAGTCATAGTTACTCATACCAGTTGCTCCCCGTTTTACCATAGTCACATACTCAAACTTTCTCTGGCCAGTTCATCAGAAGCGATACGCCATTATTTGTCGACCTTAAGACTTTCACAGTTATTTCTGCCAGGTGCTCCTCGAGTTATCCGATGTTTTTTGCTGGGCAACGAGCATTGGCAACCATAAGAGAGTCACAGTTACTCCTGCAAGTTGCTCTCCGTTTTAACACAGTAAAATCTTCAAGCTTTCTGGAGCCAGTTCAGCACAAGCGATACGCCATTATTTGTCGTCCTTAAGACTTTCACGGTTATTTCTGCTAGGTGCTCCTCGAGTTTGCCGATTAATTCCGTCTGGTGACGAGGCATTTGACTACCTTAAGAGAGTCGTAGTTACTCCTACCAATTGCTCCCCGTTTTACAATAGTCACATATTCAAGCTTTCTCTGACCAGTTCACCAGAAGTGATACGCTATTATTTGTCGAACTTAAGACTTTCACAGTTATTTCTGCCAGGTGCTCCTCGAATTTGCCCATGTATTTCGCCTGGTGACGAGTATTTGGCTACCTTAAGAGTGTCATAGTTACTCCTTCCTGTTGCTCCCTGTTTTATCACAGTCACGTCTTCAAGCTTTCTCTGGCCTGTTCACCAGGAGTTATATCCATTATTAGTCGACCTTAAGACTTTCACAGTTACTCCTGCCAGGTGCCCCTCGAGTTTGCCGATTTATTCCGTTGGTGACGAGGCATTTGGCTTCCTTAAGAGAGTCATAGTTACTCATACCAGTTGCTCCCCGTTTTACCATAGTCACATACTCAAACTTTCTCTGGCCAGTTCATCAGAAGCGATACGCCATTATTTGTCGACCTTAAGACTTTCACAGTTATTTCTGCCAGGTGCTCCTCGAGTTATCCGATGTTTTTTGCTGGGCAACGAGCATTGGCAACCATAAGAGAGTCACAGTTACTCCTGCAAGTTGCTCTCCGTTTTAACACAGTAAAATCTTCAAGCTTTCTGGAGCCAGTTCAGCACAAGCGATACGCCATTATTTGTCGTCCTTAAGACTTTCACGGTTATTTCTGCTAGGTGCTCCTCGAGTTTGCCGATTAATTCCGTCTGGTGACGAGGCATTTGACTACCTTAAGAGAGTCGTAGTTACACCTACCAATTGCTCCCCGTTTTACAATAGTCACATATTCAAGCTTTCTCTGACCAGTTCACCAGAAGTGATACGCTATTATTTGTCGAACTTAAGACTTTCACAGTTATTTCTGCCAGGTGCTCCTCGAATTTGCCCATGTATTTCGCCTGGTGACGAGTATTTGGCTACCTTAAGAGTGTCATAGTTACTCCTTCCTGTTGCTCCCTGTTTTATCACAGTCACGTCTTCAAGCTTTCTCTGGCCTGTTCACCAGGAGTTATATCCATTATTAGTCGACCTTAAGACTTTCACAGTTACTCCTGCCAGGTGCCCCTCGAGTTTGCCGATTTATTCCGTTGGTGACGAGGCATTTGGCTTCCTTAAGAGAGTCATAGTTACTCATACCAGTTGCTCCCCGTTTTACCATAGTCACATACTCAAACTTTCTCTGGCCAGTTCATCAGAAGCGATACGCCATTATTTGTCGACCTTAAGACTTTCACAGTTATTTCTGCCAGGTGCTCCTCGAGTTATCCGATGTTTTTTGCTGGGCAACGAGCATTGGCAACCATAAGAGAGTCACAGTTACTCCTGCAAGTTGCTCTCCGTTTTAACACAGTAAAATCTTCAAGCTTTCTGGAGCCAGTTCAGCACAAGCGATACGCCATTATTTGTCGTCCTTAAGACTTTCACGGTTATTTCTGCTAGGTGCTCCTCGAGTTTGCCGATTAATTCCGTCTGGTGACGAGGCATTTGACTACCTTAAGAGAGTCGTAGTTACTCCTACCAATTGCTCCCCGTTTTACAATAGTCACATATTCAAGCTTTCTCTGACCAGTTCACCAGAAGTGATACGCTATTATTTGTCGAACTTAAGACTTTCACAGTTATTTATGCCAGGTGCTCCTCGAATTTGCCCATGTATTTCGCCTGGTGACGAGTATTTGGCTACCTTAAGAGTGTCATAGTTACTCCTTCCTGTTGCTCCCTGTTTTATCACAGTCACGTCTTCAAGCTTTCTCTGGCCTGTTCACCAGGAGTTATATCCATTATTAGTCGACCTTAAGACTTTCACAGTTACTCCTGCCAGGTGCCCCTCGAGTTTGCCGATTTATTCCGTTGGTGACGAGGCATTTGGCTTCCTTAAGAGAGTCATAGTTACTCATACCAGTTGCTCCCCGTTTTACCATAGTCACATACTCAAACTTTCTCTGGCCAGTTCATCAGAAGCGATACGCCATTATTTGTCGACCTTAAGACTTTCACAGTTATTTCTGCCAGGTGCTCCTCGAGTTATCCGATGTTTTTTGCTGGGCAACGAGCATTGGCAACCATAAGAGAGTCACAGTTACTCCTGCAAGTTGCTCTCCGTTTTAACACAGTAAAATCTTCAAGCTTTCTGGAGCCAGTTCAGCACAAGCGATACGCCATTATTTGTCGTCCTTAAGACTTTCACGGTTATTTCTGCTAGGTGCTCCTCGAGTTTGCCGATTAATTCCGTCTGGTGACGAGGCATTTGACTACCTTAAGAGAGTCGTAGTTACTCCTACCAATTGCTCCCCGTTTTACAATAGTCACATATTCAAGCTTTCTCTGACCAGTTCACCAGAAGTGATACGCTATTATTTGTCGAACTTAAGACTTTCACAGTTATTTCTGCCAGGTGCTCCTCGAATTTGCCCATGTATTTCGCCTGGTGACGAGTATTTGGCTACCTTAAGAGTGTCATAGTTACTCCTTCCTGTTGCTCCCTGTTTTATCACAGTCACGTCTTCAAGCTTTCTCTGGCCTGTTCACCAGGAGTTATATCCATTATTAGTCGACCTTAAGACTTTCACAGTTACTCCTGCCAGGTGCCCCTCGAGTTTGCCGATTTATTCCGTTGGTGACGAGGCATTTGGCTACCTTAAGAGAGTCATAGTTACTCATACCAGTTGCTCCCCGTTTTACCATAGTCACATACTCAAGCTTTCTCTGGCCAGTTCATCAGAAGCGATACGCCATTATTTGTCGACCTTAAGACTTTCACAGTTATTTCTGCCAGGTGCTCCTCGAGTTTTCCGATGTTTTTGGCTGGGCGACGAGCATTGGCAACCTTAAGAGAGTCACAGTTACTCCTGCAAGTTGCTCCCCGTTTTAACACAGTAAAATCTTCAAGCTTTCTCGGGACAGTTCAGCACAAGCGATACGCCTTTATTTGTCGACCTTAAGACTTTCACAGTTATTTCTGCTAAATGCTCCTCGAGTTTGCCGATTTATTCCGTTGGTGACGATGCATTTGGCTACCTTAAGAGAGTCATAGTTACTCCTACCAATTGCTCCTCGTTTTACCATAGTCACATATTCAAGTTTCTCTGACCAGTTCACCAGAAGTGATACGCTATTATTTGTCGAACTTAAGACTTTCACAGTTATTTCTGCCAGGTGCTCCTCGAATTTGCCCATGTATTTCGCCTGGTGACGAGTATTTGGCTACCTTAAGAGTGTCATAGTTATTCCTTCCCGTTGCTCCCTGTTTTATCACAGTCACGTCTTCAAGCTTTCTCTGGCCTGTTCACCAGGAGCTATATCCATTATTAGTCGACCTTAAGACTTTCACAGTTACTCCTGCCAGGTGCCCCTCGAGTTTGCCGATTTATTCCGTTGGTGACGAGGCATTTGGCTACTTTAAGAGAGTCATAGTTTTTAATACCAGTTGCTCCCTGTTTTACCATAGTCACATACTTAAGCTTTCTCTGGCCAGTTCATCAGAAGCGATACGCCATTATTTGTCGACCTTAAGACTTTCACAGGTATTTCTGCCAAGTGCTCCTCGAGTTATCCGATGTTTTTTGCTGGGCGACGAGCATTGGCAACCATAAGAGAGTCACAGTTACTCCTGCAAGTTGCTCTCCGTTTTAACACAGTAATATCTTCAAGCTTACGCGAGCCAGTTCAGCACAAGCGATACGCCATTATTTGTCGACCTTAAGACTTTCACAGTTACTCCTGCCAGGTGCCCCTCGAGTTTGCCGATTTATTCCGTTGGTGACGAGGCATTTGGCTTCCTTAAGAGAGTCATAGTTACTCATACCAGTTGCTCCCCGTTTTACCATAGTCACATACTCAAACTTTCTCTGGCCAGTTCATCAGAAGCGATACGCCATTATTTGTCGACCTTAAGACTTTCACAGTTATTTCTGCCAGGTGCTCCTCGAGTTATCCGATGTTTTTTGCTGGGCGACGAGAATTGGCAACCATAAGAGAGTCACAGTTACTCCTGCAAGTTGCTCTCCGTTTTAACACAGTAAAATCTTCAAGCTTTCTGGAGCCAGTTCAGCACAAGCGATACGCCATTATTTGTCGACCTTAAGACTTTCACAGTTATTTCTGCTAGGTGCTCCTCGAGTTTGCCGATTAATTCCGTCTGGTGACGAGGCATTTGGCTACCTTAAGAGAGTCATAGTTACTCATACCAGTTGCTCCCCGTTTTACCATAGTCACATACTCAAACTTTCTCTGGCCAGTTCATCAGAAGCGATACGCCATTATTTGTCGACCTTAAGACTTTCACAGTTATTTCTGCCAGGTGCTCCTCGAGTTATCCGATGTTTTTTGCTGGGCGACGAGAATTGGCAACCATAAGAGAGTCACAGTTACTCCTGCAAGTTGCTCTCCGTTTTAACACAGTAAAATCTTCAAGCTTTCTGGAGCCAGTTCAGCACAAGCGATACGCCATTATTTGTCGACCTTAAGACTTTCACAGTTATTTCTGCTAGGTGCTCCTCGAGTTTGCCGATTAATTCCGTCTGGTGACGAGGCATTTGACTACCTTAAGAGAGTCGTAGTTACTCCTACCAATTGCTCCCCGTTTTACCATAGTCACATATTCAAGCTTTCTCTGACCAGTTCACCAGAAGTGATACGCTATTATTTGTCGAACTTAAGACTTTCACAGTTATTTCTGCCAGGTGCTCCTCGAATTTGCCCATGTATTTCGCCTGGTGACGAGTATTTGGCTACCTTAAGAGTGTCATAGTTACTCCTTCCTGTTGCTCCCTGTTTTATCACAGTCACGTCTTCAAGCTTTCTCTGGCCTGTTCACCAGGAGTTATATCCATTATTAGTCGACCTTAAGACTTTCACAGTTACTCCTGCCAGGTGCCCCTCGAGTTTGCCGATTTATTCCGTTGGTGACGAGGCATTTGGCTTCCTTAAGAGAGTCATAGTTACTCATACCAGTTGCTCCCCGTTTTACCATAGTCACATACTCAAACTTTCTCTGGCCAGTTCATCAGAAGCGATACGCCATTATTTGTCGACCTTAAGACTTTCACAGTTATTTCTGCCAGGTGCTCCTCGAGTTATCCGATGTTTTTTGCTGGGCAACGAGCATTGGCAACCATAAGAGAGTCACAGTTACTCCTGCAAGTTGCTCTCCGTTTTAACACAGTAAAATCTTCAAGCTTTCTGGAGCCAGTTCAGCACAAGCGATACGCCATTATTTGTCGTCCTTAAGACTTTCACGGTTATTTCTGCTAGGTGCTCCTCGAGTTTGCCGATTAATTCCGTCTGGTGACGAGGCATTTGACTACCTTAAGAGAGTCGTAGTTACTCCTACCAATTGCTCCCCGTTTTACAATAGTCACATATTCAAGCTTTCTCTGACCAGTTCACCAGAAGTGATACGCTATTATTTGTCGAACTTAAGACTTTCACAGTTATTTCTGCCAGGTGCTCCTCGAATTTGCCCATGTATTTCGCCTGGTGACGAGTATTTGGCTACCTTAAGAGTGTCATAGTTACTCCTTCCTGTTGCTCCCTGTTTTATCACAGTCACGTCTTCAAGCTTTCTCTGGCCTGTTCACCAGGAGTTATATCCATTATTAGTCGACCTTAAGACTTTCACAGTTACTCCTGCCAGGTGCCCCTCGAGTTTGCCGATTTATTCCGTTGGTGACGAGGCATTTGGCTTCCTTAAGAGAGTCATAGTTACTCATACCAGTTGCTCCCCGTTTTACCATAGTCACATACTCAAACTTTCTCTGGCCAGTTCATCAGAAGCGATACGCCATTATTTGTCGACCTTAAGACTTTCACAGTTATTTCTGCCAGGTGCTCCTCGAGTTATCCGATGTTTTTTGCTGGGCAACGAGCATTGGCAACCATAAGAGAGTCACAGTTACTCCTGCAAGTTGCTCTCCGTTTTAACACAGTAAAATCTTCAAGCTTTCTGGAGCCAGTTCAGCACAAGCGATACGCCATTATTTGTCGTCCTTAAGACTTTCACGGTTATTTCTGCTAGGTGCTCCTCGAGTTTGCCGATTAATTCCGTCTGGTGACGAGGCATTTGACTACCTTAAGAGAGTCGTAGTTACTCCTACCAATTGCTCCCCGTTTTACAATAGTCACATATTCAAGCTTTCTCTGACCAGTTCACCAGAAGTGATACGCTATTATTTGTCGAACTTAAGACTTTCACAGTTATTTCTGCCAGGTGCTCCTCGAATTTGCCCATGTATTTCGCCTGGTGACGAGTATTTGGCTACCTTAAGAGTGTCATAGTTACTCCTTCCTGTTGCTCCCTGTTTTATCACAGTCACGTCTTCAAGCTTTCTCTGGCCTGTTCACCAGGAGTTATATCCATTATTAGTCGACCTTAAGACTTTCACAGTTACTCCTGCCAGGTGCCCCTCGAGTTTGCCGATTTATTCCGTTGGTGACGAGGCATTTGGCTTCCTTAAGAGAGTCATAGTTACTCATACCAGTTGCTCCCCGTTTTACCATAGTCACATACTCAAACTTTCTCTGGCCAGTTCATCAGAAGCGATACGCCATTATTTGTCGACCTTAAGACTTTCACAGTTATTTCTGCCAGGTGCTCCTCGAGTTATCCGATGTTTTTTGCTGGGCAACGAGCATTGGCAACCATAAGAGAGTCACAGTTACTCCTGCAAGTTGCTCTCCGTTTTAACACAGTAAAATCTTCAAGCTTTCTGGAGCCAGTTCAGCACAAGCGATACGCCATTATTTGTCGTCCTTAAGACTTTCACGGTTATTTCTGCTAGGTGCTCCTCGAGTTTGCCGATTAATTCCGTCTGGTGACGAGGCATTTGACTACCTTAAGAGAGTCGTAGTTACTCCTACCAATTGCTCCCCGTTTTACAATAGTCACATATTCAAGCTTTCTCTGACCAGTTCACCAGAAGTGATACGCTATTATTTGTCGAACTTAAGACTTTCACAGTTATTTCTGCCAGGTGCTCCTCGAATTTGCCCATGTATTTCGCCTGGTGACGAGTATTTGGCTACCTTAAGAGTGTCATAGTTACTCCTTCCTGTTGCTCCCTGTTTTATCACAGTCACGTCTTCAAGCTTTCTCTGGCCTGTTCACCAGGAGTTATATCCATTATTAGTCGACCTTAAGACTTTCACAGTTACTCCTGCCAGGTGCCCCTCGAGTTTGCCGATTTATTCCGTTGGTGACGAGGCATTTGGCTACTTTAAGAGAGTCATAGTTTTTAATACCAGTTGCTCCCTGTTTTACCATAGTCACATACTTAAGCTTTCTCTGGCCAGTTCATCAGAAGCGATACGCCATTATTTGTCGACCTTAAGACTTTCACAGGTATTTCTGCCAGGTGCTCCTCGAGTTATCCGATGTTTTTTGCTGGGCGACGAGCATTGGCAACCATAAGAGAGTCACAGTTACTCCTGCAAGTTGCTCTCCGTTTTAACACAGTAATATCTTCAAGCTTACGCGAGCCAGTTCAGCACAAGCGATACGCCATTATTTGTCGACCTTAAGACTTTCACAGTTACTCCTGCCAGGTGCCCCTCGAGTTTGCCGATTTATTCCGTTGGTGACGAGGCATTTGGCTTCCTTAAGAGAGTCATAGTTACTCATACCAGTTGCTCCCCGTTTTACCATAGTCACATACTCAAACTTTCTCTGGCCAGTTCATCAGAAGCGATACGCCATTATTTGTCGACCTTAAGACTTTCACAGTTATTTCTGCCAGGTGCTCCTCGAGTTATCCGATGTTTTTTGCTGGGCGACGAGAATTGGCAACCATAAGAGAGTCACAGTTACTCCTGCAAGTTGCTCTCCGTTTTAACACAGTAAAATCTTCAAGCTTTCTGGAGCCAGTTCAGCACAAGCGATACGCCATTATTTGTCGACCTTAAGACTTTCACAGTTATTTCTGCTAGGTGCTCCTCGAGTTTGCCGATTAATTCCGTCTGGTGACGAGGCATTTGGCTACCTTAAGAGAGTCATAGTTACTCATACCAGTTGCTCCCCGTTTTACCATAGTCACATACTCAAACTTTCTCTGGCAAGTTCATCAGAAGCGATACGCCATTATTTGTCGACCTTAAGACTTTCACAGTTATTTCTGCCAGGTGCTCCTCGAGTTATCCGATGTTTTTTGCTGGGCGACGAGAATTGGCAACCATAAGAGAGTCACAGTTACTCCTGCAAGTTGCTCTCCGTTTTAACACAGTAAAATCTTCAAGCTTTCTGGAGCCAGTTCAGCACAAGCGATACGCCATTATTTGTCGACCTTAAGACTTTCACAGTTATTTCTGCTAGGTGCTCCTCGAGTTTGCCGATTAATTCCGTCTGGTGACGAGGCATTTGACTACCTTAAGAGAGTCGTAGTTACTCCTACCAATTGCTCCCCGTTTTACCATAGTCACATATTCAAGCTTTCTCTGACCAGTTCACCAGAAGTGATACGCTATTATTTGTCGAACTTAAGACTTTCACAGTTATTTCTGCCAGGTGCTCCTCGAATTTGCCCATGTATTTCGCCTGGTGACGAGTATTTGGCTACCTTAAGAGTGTCATAGTTACTCCTTCCTGTTGCTCCCTGTTTTATCACAGTCACGTCTTCAAGCTTTCTCTGGCCTGTTCACCAGGAGTTATATCCATTATTAGTCGACCTTAAGACTTTCACAGTTACTCCTGCCAGGTGCCCCTCGAGTTTGCCGATTTATTCCGTTGGTGACGAGGCATTTGGCTTCCTTAAGAGAGTCATAGTTACTCATACCAGTTGCTCCCCGTTTTACCATAGTCACATACTCAAACTTTCTCTGGCCAGTTCATCAGAAGCGATACGCCATTATTTGTCGACCTTAAGACTTTCACAGTTATTTCTGCCAGGTGCTCCTCGAGTTATCCGATGTTTTTTGCTGGGCAACGAGCATTGGCAACCATAAGAGAGTCACAGTTACTCCTGCAAGTTGCTCTCCGTTTTAACACAGTAAAATCTTCAAGCTTTCTGGAGCCAGTTCAGCACAAGCGATACGCCATTATTTGTCGTCCTTAAGACTTTCACGGTTATTTCTGCTAGGTGCTCCTCGAGTTTGCCGATTAATTCCGTCTGGTGACGAGGCATTTGACTACCTTAAGAGAGTCGTAGTTACTCCTACCAATTGCTCCCCGTTTTACAATAGTCACATATTCAAGCTTTCTCTGACCAGTTCACCAGAAGTGATACGCTATTATTTGTCGAACTTAAGACTTTCACAGTTATTTCTGCCAGGTGCTCCTCGAATTTGCCCATGTATTTCGCCTGGTGACGAGTATTTGGCTACCTTAAGAGTGTCATAGTTACTCCTTCCTGTTGCTCCCTGTTTTATCACAGTCACGTCTTCAAGCTTTCTCTGGCCTGTTCACCAGGAGTTATATCCATTATTAGTCGACCTTAAGACTTTCACAGTTACTCCTGCCAGGTGCCCCTCGAGTTTGCCGATTTATTCCGTTGGTGACGAGGCATTTGGCTACCTTAAGAGAGTCATAGTTACTCATACCAGTTGCTCCCCGTTTTACCATAGTCACATACTCAAGCTTTCTCTGGCCAGTTCATCAGAAGCGATACGCCATTATTTGTCGACCTTAAGACTTTCACAGTTATTTCTGCCAGGTGCTCCTCGAGTTTTCCGATGTTTTTGGCTGGGCGACGAGCATTGGCAACCTTAAGAGAGTCACAGTTACTCCTGCAAGTTGCTCCCCGTTTTAACACAGTAAAATCTTCAAGCTTTCTCGGGACAGTTCAGCACAAGCGATACGCCTTTATTTGTCGACCTTAAGACTTTCACAGTTATTTCTGCTAAATGCTCCTCGAGTTTGCCGATTTATTCCGTTGGTGACGATGCATTTGGCTACCTTAAGAGAGTCATAGTTACTCCTACCAATTGCTCCTCGTTTTACCATAGTCACATATTCAAGTTTTCTCTGACCAGTTCACCAGAAGTGATACGCTATTATTTGTCGAACTTAAGACTTTCACAGTTATTTCTGCCAGGTGCTCCTCGAATTTGCCCATGTATTTCGCCTGGTGACGAGTATTTGGCTACCTTAAGAGTGTCATAGTTATTCCTTCCCGTTGCTCCCTGTTTTATCACAGTCACGTCTTCAAGCTTTCTCTGGCCTGTTCACCAGGAGCTATATCCATTATTAGTCGACCTTAAGACTTTCACAGTTACTCCTGCCAGGTGCCCCTCGAGTTTGCCGATTTATTCCGTTGGTGACGAGGCATTTGGCTACTTTAAGAGAGTCATAGTTTTTAATACCAGTTGCTCCCTGTTTTACCATAGTCACATACTTAAGCTTTCTCTGGCCAGTTCATCAGAAGCGATACGCCATTATTTGTCGACCTTAAGACTTTCACAGGTATTTCTGCCAGGTGCTCCTCGAGTTATCCGATGTTTTTTGCTGGGCGACGAGCATTGGCAACCATAAGAGAGTCACAGTTACTCCTGCAAGTTGCTCTCCGTTTTAACACAGTAATATCTTCAAGCTTACGCGAGCCAGTTCAGCACAAGCGATACGCCATTATTTGTCGACCTTAAGACTTTCACAGTTACTCCTGCCAGGTGCCCCTCGAGTTTGCCGATTTATTCCGTTGGTGACGAGGCATTTGGCTTCCTTAAGAGAGTCATAGTTACTCATACCAGTTGCTCCCCGTTTTACCATAGTCACATACTCAAACTTTCTCTGGCCAGTTCATCAGAAGCGATACGCCATTATTTGTCGACCTTAAGACTTTCACAGTTATTTCTGCCAGGTGCTCCTCGAGTTATCCGATGTTTTTTGCTGGGCGACGAGAATTGGCAACCATAAGAGAGTCACAGTTACTCCTGCAAGTTGCTCTCCGTTTTAACACAGTAAAATCTTCAAGCTTTCTGGAGCCAGTTCAGCACAAGCGATACGCCATTATTTGTCGACCTTAAGACTTTCACAGTTATTTCTGCTAGGTGCTCCTCGAGTTTGCCGATTAATTCCGTCTGGTGACGAGGCATTTGGCTACCTTAAGAGAGTCATAGTTACTCATACCAGTTGCTCCCCGTTTTACCATAGTCACATACTCAAACTTTCTCTGGCCAGTTCATCAGAAGCGATACGCCATTATTTGTCGACCTTAAGACTTTCACAGTTATTTCTGCCAGGTGCTCCTCGAGTTATCCGATGTTTTTTGCTGGGCGACGAGAATTGGCAACCATAAGAGAGTCACAGTTACTCCTGCAAGTTGCTCTCCGTTTTAACACAGTAAAATCTTCAAGCTTTCTGGAGCCAGTTCAGCACAAGCGATACGCCATTATTTGTCGACCTTAAGACTTTCACAGTTATTTCTGCTAGGTGCTCCTCGAGTTTGCCGATTAATTCCGTCTGGTGACGAGGCATTTGACTACCTTAAGAGAGTCGTAGTTACTCCTACCAATTGCTCCCCGTTTTACCATAGTCACATATTCAAGCTTTCTCTGACCAGTTCACCAGAAGTGATACGCTATTATTTGTCGAACTTAAGACTTTCACAGTTATTTCTGCCAGGTGCTCCTCGAATTTGCCCATGTATTTCGCCTGGTGACGAGTATTTGGCTACCTTAAGAGTGTCATAGTTACTCCTTCCTGTTGCTCCCTGTTTTATCACAGTCACGTCTTCAAGCTTTCTCTGGCCTGTTCACCAGGAGTTATATCCATTATTAGTCGACCTTAAGACTTTCACAGTTACTCCTGCCAGGTGCCCCTCGAGTTTGCCGATTTATTCCGTTGGTGACGAGGCATTTGGCTTCCTTAAGAGAGTCATAGTTACTCATACCAGTTGCTCCCCGTTTTACCATAGTCACATACTCAAACTTTCTCTGGCCAGTTCATCAGAAGCGATACGCCATTATTTGTCGACCTTAAGACTTTCACAGTTATTTCTGCCAGGTGCTCCTCGAGTTATCCGATGTTTTTTGCTGGGCAACGAGCATTGGCAACCATAAGAGAGTCACAGTTACTCCTGCAAGTTGCTCTCCGTTTTAACACAGTAAAATCTTCAAGCTTTCTGGAGCCAGTTCAGCACAAGCGATACGCCATTATTTGTCGTCCTTAAGACTTTCACGGTTATTTCTGCTAGGTGCTCCTCGAGTTTGCCGATTAATTCCGTCTGGTGACGAGGCATTTGACTACCTTAAGAGAGTCGTAGTTACTCCTACCAATTGCTCCCCGTTTTACAATAGTCACATATTCAAGCTTTCTCTGACCAGTTCACCAGAAGTGATACGCTATTATTTGTCGAACTTAAGACTTTCACAGTTATTTCTGCCAGGTGCTCCTCGAATTTGCCCATGTATTTCGCCTGGTGACGAGTATTTGGCTACCTTAAGAGTGTCATAGTTACTCCTTCCTGTTGCTCCCTGTTTTATCACAGTCACGTCTTCAAGCTTTCTCTGGCCTGTTCACCAGGAGTTATATCCATTATTAGTCGACCTTAAGACTTTCACAGTTACTCCTGCCAGGTGCCCCTCGAGTTTGCCGATTTATTCCGTTGGTGACGAGGCATTTGGCTTCCTTAAGAGAGTCATAGTTACTCATACCAGTTGCTCCCCGTTTTACCATAGTCACATACTCAAACTTTCTCTGGCCAGTTCATCAGAAGCGATACGCCATTATTTGTCGACCTTAAGACTTTCACAGTTATTTCTGCCAGATGCTCCTCGAGTTATCCGATGTTTTTTGCTGGGCAACGAGCATTGGCAACCATAAGAGAGTCACAGTTACTCCTGCAAGTTGCTCTCCGTTTTAACACAGTAAAATCTTCAAGCTTTCTGGAGCCAGTTCAGCACAAGCGATACGCCATTATTTGTCGTCCTTAAGACTTTCACGGTTATTTCTGCTAGGTGCTCCTCGAGTTTGCCGATTAATTCCGTCTGGTGACGAGGCATTTGACTACCTTAAGAGAGTCGTAGTTACTCCTACCAATTGCTCCCCGTTTTACAATAGTCACATATTCAAGCTTTCTCTGACCAGTTCACCAGAAGTGATACGCTATTATTTGTCGAACTTAAGACTTTCACAGTTATTTCTGCCAGGTGCTCCTCGAATTTGCCCATGTATTTCGCCTGGTGACGAGTATTTGGCTACCTTAAGAGTGTCATAGTTACTCCTTCCTGTTGCTCCCTGTTTTATCACAGTCACGTCTTCAAGCTTTCTCTGGCCTGTTCACCAGGAGTTATATCCATTATTAGTCGACCTTAAGACTTTCACAGTTACTCCTGCCAGGTGCCCCTCGAGTTTGCCGATTTATTCCGTTGGTGACGAGGCATTTGGCTACCTTAAGAGAGTCATAGTTACTCATACCAGTTGCTCCCCGTTTTACCATAGTCACATACTCAAGCTTTCTCTGGCCAGTTCATCAGAAGCGATACGCCATTATTTGTCGACCTTAAGACTTTCACAGTTATTTCTGCCAGGTGCTCCTCGAGTTTTCCGATGTTTTTGGCTGGGCGACGAGCATTGGCAACCTTAAGAGAGTCACAGTTACTCCTGCAAGTTGCTCCCCGTTTTAACACAGTAAAATCTTCAAGCTTTCTCGGGACAGTTCAGCACACGCGATACGCCTTTATTTGTCGACCTTAAGACTTTCACAGTTATTTCTGCTAAATGCTCCTCGAGTTTGCCGATTAATTCCGTCTGGTGACGAGGCATTTGACTACCTTAAGAGAGTCGTAGTTACTCCTACCAATTGCTCCCCGTTTTACAATAGTCACATATTCAAGCTTTCTCTGACCAGTTCACCAGAAGTGATACGCTATTATTTGTCGAACTTAAGACTTTCACAGTTATTTCTGCCAGGTGCTCCTCGAATTTGCCCATGTATTTCGCCTGGTGACGAGTATTTGGCTACCTTAAGAGTGTCATAGTTACTCCTTCCTGTTGCTCCCTGTTTTATCACAGTCACGTCTTCAAGCTTTCTCTGGCCTGTTCACCAGGAGTTATATCCATTATTAGTCGACCTTAAGACTTTCACAGTTACTCCTGCCAGGTGCCCCTCGAGTTTGCCGATTTATTCCGTTGGTGACGAGGCATTTGGCTTCCTTAAGAGAGTCATAGTTACTCATACCAGTTGCTCCCCGTTTTACCATAGTCACATACTCAAACTTTCTCTGGCCAGTTCATCAGAAGCGATACGCCATTATTTGTCGACCTTAAGACTTTCACAGTTATTTCTGCCAGGTGCTCCTCGAGTTATCCGATGTTTTTTGCTGGGCAACGAGCATTGGCAACCATAAGAGAGTCACAGTTACTCCTGCAAGTTGCTCTCCGTTTTAACACAGTAAAATCTTCAAGCTTTCTGGAGCCAGTTCAGCACAAGCGATACGCCATTATTTGTCGTCCTTAAGACTTTCACGGTTATTTCTGCTAGGTGCTCCTCGAGTTTGCCGATTAATTCCGTCTGGTGACGAGGCATTTGACTACCTTAAGAGAGTCGTAGTTACTCCTACCAATTGCTCCCCGTTTTACAATAGTCACATATTCAAGCTTTCTCTGACCAGTTCACCAGAAGTGATACGCTATTATTTGTCGAACTTAAGACTTTCACAGTTATTTCTGCCAGGTGCTCCTCGAATTTGCCCATGTATTTCGCCTGGTGACGAGTATTTGGCTACCTTAAGAGTGTCATAGTTACTCCTTCCTGTTGCTCCCTGTTTTATCACAGTCACGTCTTCAAGCTTTCTCTGGCCTGTTCACCAGGAGTTATATCCATTATTAGTCGACCTTAAGACTTTCACAGTTACTCCTGCCAGGTGCCCCTCGAGTTTGCCGATTTATTCCGTTGGTGACGAGGCATTTGGCTACCTTAAGAGAGTCATAGTTACTCATACCAGTTGCTCCCCGTTTTACCATAGTCACATACTCAAGCTTTCTCTGGCCAGTTCATCAGAAGCGATACGCCATTATTTGTCGACCTTAAGACTTTCACAGTTATTTCTGCCAGGTGCTCCTCGAGTTTTCCGATGTTTTTGGCTGGGCGACGAGCATTGGCAACCTTAAGAGAGTCACAGTTACTCCTGCAAGTTGCTCCCCGTTTTAACACAGTAAAATCTTCAAGCTTTCTCGGGACAGTTCAGCACAAGCGATACGCCTTTATTTGTCGACCTTAAGACTTTCACAGTTATTTCTGCTAAATGCTCCTCGAGTTTGCCGATTTATTCCGTTGGTGACGATGCATTTGGCTACCTTAAGAGAGTCATAGTTACTCCTACCAATTGCTCCTCGTTTTACCATAGTCACATATTCAAGTTTTCTCTGACCAGTTCACCAGAAGTGATACGCTATTATTTGTCGAACTTAAGACTTTCACAGTTATTTCTGCCAGGTGCTCCTCGAATTTGCCCATGTATTTCGCCTGGTGACGAGTATTTGGCTACCTTAAGAGTGTCATAGTTATTCCTTCCCGTTGCTCCCTGTTTTATCACAGTCACGTCTTCAAGCTTTCTCTGGCC
Organism: Schistocerca piceifrons; assembly: GCF_021461385.2. Lineage (NCBI taxonomy): Eukaryota > Metazoa > Arthropoda > Insecta > Orthoptera > Acrididae > Schistocerca > Schistocerca piceifrons. The sequence goes on along the minus strand of NW_025727011.1, from coordinate 77,985 downwards.
TGTTCACCAGGAGCTATATCCATTATTAGTCGACCTTAAGACTTTCACAGTTACTCCTGCCAGGTGCCCCTCGAGTTTGCCGATTTATTCCGTTGGTGACGAGGCATTTGGCTACTTTAAGAGAGTCATAGTTTTTAATACCAGTTGCTCCCTGTTTTACCATAGTCACATACTTAAGCTTTCTCTGGCCAGTTCATCAGAAGCGATACGCCATTATTTGTCGACCTTAAGACTTTCACAGGTATTTCTGCCAGGTGCTCCTCGAGTTATCCGATGTTTTTTGCTGGGCGACGAGCATTGGCAACCATAAGAGAGTCACAGTTACTCCTGCAAGTTGCTCTCCGTTTTAACACAGTAATATCTTCAAGCTTACGCGAGCCAGTTCAGCACAAGCGATACGCCATTATTTGTCGACCTTAAGACTTTCACAGTTACTCCTGCCAGGTGCCCCTCGAGTTTGCCGATTTATTCCGTTGGTGACGAGGCATTTGGCTTCCTTAAGAGAGTCATAGTTACTCATACCAGTTGCTCCCCGTTTTACCATAGTCACATACTCAAACTTTCTCTGGCCAGTTCATCAGAAGCGATACGCCATTATTTGTCGACCTTAAGACTTTCACAGTTATTTCTGCCAGGTGCTCCTCGAGTTATCCGATGTTTTTTGCTGGGCGACGAGCATTGGCAACCATAAGAGAGTCACAGTTACTCCTGCAAGTTGCTCTCCGTTTGAACACAGTAAAATCTTCAAGCTTTCTGGAGCCAGTTCAGCACAAGAGATACGCCATTATTTGTCGACCTTAAGACTTTCACAGTTATTTCTGCTAGGTGCTCCTCGAGTTTGCCGATTAATTCTGTCTGGTGACGAGGCATTTGGCTACCTTAAGAGAGTCGTAGTTACTCCTACCAATTGCTCCCCGTTTTACCATAGTCACATATTCAAGCTTTCTCTGACCAGTTCACCAGAAGTGATACGCTATTATTTGTCGAACTTAAGACTTTCACAGTTATTTCTGCCAGGTGCTCCTCGAATTTGCCCATGTATTTCGCCTGGTGACGAGTATTTGGCTACCTTAAGAGTGTCATAGTTATTCCTCCCTGTTGCTCCCTGTTTTATCACAGTCACGTCTTCAAGCATTCTCTGGACTGTTCACCAGGATTTATATCCATTATTAGTCGACCTTAAGACTTTCACAGTTACTCCTGCCAGGTGCCCCTCGAGTTTGCCGATTTATTCCGTTGGTGACGAGGCATTTGGCTACCTTAAGAGAGTCATAGTTACTCATACCAGTTGCTCCCCGTTTTACCATAGTCACATACTCAAGCTTTCTCTGGCCAGTTCATCAGAAGCGATACGCCATTATTTGTCGACCTTAAGACTTTCACAGTTACTCCTGCCAGGTGCCCCTCGACTTTGCCGATTTATTCCGTTGGTGACGATGCATTTGGCTACCTTAAGAGAGTCATAGTTACTCCTACCAATTGCTCCCCGTTTTACCATAGTCACATTTTCAAGCTTTCTCTGGCCAGTTCACCAGAAGTGATACGCTATTATTTGTCGAACTTAAGACTTTCACAGTTATTTCTGCCAGGTGCTCCTCGAATTTGCCCATGTATTCCGCCTGGTGTCGAGTATTTGGCTACCTTAAGAGTGTCATAGTTACTCCTTCCTGTTGCTCCCTGTTTTATCACAGTCACGTCTTCAAGCTTTCTCTGGCCTGTTCACCAGGAGTTATATCCATTATTAGTCGACTTTAAGACTTTCGCAGTTACTCCTGTCAGGTGCCCCTCGAGTTTGCCGATTTATTCCGTTGGTGACGAGGCATTTGGCTACCTTAAGAGAGTCATAGTTACTCATACCAGTTGCTCCCCGTTTTACCATAGTCACATACTCAAGCTTTCTCTGGCCAGTTCATCAGAAGCGATACGCCATTATTTGTCGACCTTAAGACTTTCACAGTTATTTCTGCCAGGTGCTCCTCGAGTTATCCGATGTTTTTTGCTGGGCGACGAGCATTGGCAACCATAAGAGAGTCACAGTTACTCCTGCAAGTTGCTCTCCGTTTGAACACAGTAAAATCTTCAAGCTTTCTGGAGCCAGTTCAGCACAAGCGATACGCCATTATTTGTCGACCTTAAGACTTTCACAGTTATTTCTGCTAGGTGCTCCTCGAGTTTGCCGATTAATTCCGTCTGGTGACGAGGCATTTGGCTACCTTAAGAGAGTCGTAGTTACTCCTACCAATTGCTCCCCGTTTTACCATAGTCACATATTCAAGCTTTCTCTGACCAGTTCACCAGAAGTGATACGCTATTATTTGTCGAACTTAAGACTTTCACAGTTATTTCTGCCAGGTGCTCCTCGAATTTGCCCATGTATTTCGCCTGGTGACGAGTATTTGGCTACCTTAAGAGTGTCATAGTTATTCCTCCCTGTTGCTCCCTGTTTTATCACAGTCACGTCTTCAAGCATTCTCTGGACTGTTCACCAGGATTTATATCCATTATTAGTCGACCTTAAGACTTTCACAGTTACTCCTGCCAGGTGCCCCTCGAGTTTGCCGATTTATTCCGTTGGTGACGAGGCATTTGGCTACCTTAAGAGAGTCATGGTTACTCATACCAGTTGCTCCCCGTTTTACCATAGTCACATACTCAAGCTTTCTCTGGCCAGTTCATCAGAAGCGATACGCCATTATTTGTCGACCTTAAGACTTTCACAGTTACTCCTGCCAGGTGCCCCTCGACTTTGCCGATTTATTCCGTTGGTGACGATGCATTTGGCTACCTTAAGAGAGTCATAGTTACTCCTACCAATTGCTCCCCGTTTTACCATAGTCACATATTCAAGCTTTCTCTGGCCAGTTCACCAGAAGTGATACGCTATTATTTGTCAGACTTAAGACTTTCACAGTTATTTCTGCCAGGTGCTCCTCGAATTTGCCCATGTATTCCGCCTGGTGTCGAGTATTTGGCTACCTTAAGAGTGTCATAGTTACTCCTTCCTGTTGCTCCCTGTTTTATCACAGTCACGTCTTCAAGCTTTCTCTGGCCTGTTCACCAGGAGTTATATCCATTATTAGTCGACTTTAAGACTTTCGCAGTTACTCCTGTCAGGTGCCCCTCGAGTTTGCCGATTTATTCCGTTGGTGACGAGGCATTTGGCTACCTTAAGAGAGTCATAGTTACTCATACCAGTTGCTCCCCGTTTTACCATAGTCACATACTCAAGCTTTCTCTGGCCAGTTCATCAGAAGCGATACGCCATTATTTGTCGACCTTAAGACTTTCACAGTTATTTCTGCCAGGTGCTCCTCGAGTTATCCGATGTTTTTTGCTGGGCGACGAGCATTGGCAACCATAAGAGAGTCACAGTTACTCCTGCAAGTTGCTCTCCGTTTGAACACAGTAAAATCTTCAAGCTTTCTGGAGCCAGTTCAGCACAAGCGATACGCCATTATTTGTCGACCTTAAGACTTTCACAGTTATTTCTGCTAGGTGCTCCTCGAGTTTGCCGATTAATTCCGTCTGGTGACGAGGCATTTGGCTACCTTAAGAGAGTCGTAGTTACTCCTACCAATTGCTCCCCGTTTTACCATAGTCACATATTCAAGCTTTCTCTGACCAGTTCACCAGAAGTGATACGCTATTATTTGTCGAACTTAAGACTTTCACAGTTATTTCTGCCAGGTGCTCCTCGAATTTGCCCATGTATTTCGCCTGGTGACGAGTATTTGGCTACCTTAAGAGTGTCATAGTTATTCCTCCCTGTTGCTCCCTGTTTTATCACAGTCACGTCTTCAAGCATTCTCTGGACTGTTCACCAGGATTTATATCCATTATTAGTCGACCTTAAGACTTTCACAGTTACTCCTGCCAGGTGCCCCTCGAGTTTGCCGATTTATTCCGTTGGTGACGAGGCATTTGGCTACCTTAAGAGAGTCATAGTTACTCATACCAGTTGCTCCCCGTTTTACCATAGTCACATACTCAAGCTTTCTCTGGCCAGTTCATCAGAAGCGATACGCCATTATTTGTCGACCTTAAGACTTTCACAGTTACTCCTGCCAGGTGCCCCTCGACTTTGCCGATTTATTCCGTTGGTGACGATGCATTTGGCTACCTTAAGAGAGTCATAGTTACTCCTACCAATTGCTCCCCGTTTTACCATAGTCACATATTCAAGCTTTCTCTGGCCAGTTCACCAGAAGTGATACGCTATTATTTGTCGAACTTAAGACTTTCACAGTTATTTCTGCCAGGTGCTCCTCGAATTTGCCCATGTATTCCGCCTGGTGTCAAGTATTTGGCTACCTTAAGAGTGTCATAGTTACTCCTTCCTGTTGCTCCCTGTTTTATCACAGTCACGTCTTCAAGCTTTCTCTGGCCTGTTCACCAGGAGTTATATCCATTATTAGTCGACTTTAAGACTTTCGCAGTTACTCCTGTCAGGTGCCCCTCGAGTTTGCCGATTTATTCCGTTGGTGACGAGGCATTTGGCTACCTTAAGAGAGTCATAGTTACTCATACCAGTTGCTCCCCGTTTTACCATAGTCACATACTCAAGCTTTCTCTGGCCAGTTCATCAGAAGCGATACGCCATTATTTGTCGACCTTAAGACTTTCACAGTTATTTCTGCCAGGTGCTCCTCGAGTTATCCGATGTTTTTTGCTGGGCGACGAGCATTGGCAACCATAAGAGAGTCACAGTTACTCCTGCAAGTTGCTCTCCGTTTGAACACAGTAAAATCTTCAAGCTTTCTGGAGCCAGTTCAGCACAAGCGATACGCCATTATTTGTCGACCTTAAGACTTTCACAGTTATTTCTGCTAGGTGCTCCTCGAGTTTGCCGATTAATTCCGTCTGGTGACGAGGCATTTGGCTACCTTAAGAGAGTCGTAGTTACTCCTACCAATTGCTCCCCGTTTTACCATAGTCACATATTCAAGCTTTCTCTGACCAGTTCACCAGAAGTGATACGCTATTATTTGTCGAACTTAAGACTTTCACAGTTATTTCTGCCAGGTGCTCCTCGAATTTGCCCATGTATTTCGCCTGGTGACGAGTATTTGGCTACCTTAAGAGTGTCATAGTTATTCCTCCCTGTTGCTCCCTGTTTTATCACAGTCACGTCTTCAAGCATTCTCTGGACTGTTCACCAGGATTTATATCCATTATTAGTCGACCTTAAGACTTTCACAGTTACTCCTGCCAGGTGCCCCTCGAGTTTGCCGATTTATTCCGTTGGTGACGAGGCATTTGGCTACCTTAAGAGAGTCATAGTTACTCATACCAGTTGCTCCCCGTTTTACCATAGTCACATACTCAAGCTTTCTCTGGCCAGTTCATCAGAAGCGATACGCCATTATTTGTCGACCTTAAGACTTTCACAGTTACTCCTGCCAGGTGCCCCTCGACTTTGCCGATTTATTCCGTTGGTGACGATGCATTTGGCTACCTTAAGAGAGTCATAGTTACTCCTACCAATTGCTCCCCGTTTTACCATAGTCACATATTCAAGCTTTCTCTGGCCAGTTCACCAGAAGTGATACGCTATTATTTGTCGAACTTAAGACTTTCACAGTTATTTCTGCCAGGTGCTCCTCGAATTTGCCCATGTATTCCGCCTGGTGTCAAGTATTTGGCTACCTTAAGAGTGTCATAGTTACTCCTTCCTGTTGCTCCCTGTTTTATCACAGTCACGTCTTCAAGCTTTCTCTGGCCTGTTCACCAGGAGTTATATCCATTATTAGTCGACTTTAAGACTTTCGCAGTTACTCCTGTCAGGTGCCCCTCGAGTTTGCCGATTTATTCCGTTGGTGACGAGGCATTTGGCTACCTTAAGAGAGTCATGGTTACTCATACCAGTTGCTCCCCGTTTTACCATAGTCACATACTCAAGCTTTCTCTGGCCAGTTCATCAGAAGCGATACGCCATTATTTGTCGACCTTAAGACTTTCACAGTTATTTCTGCCAGGTGCTCCTCGAGTTATCCGATGTTTTTTGCTGGGCGACGAGCATTGGCAACCATAAGAGAGTCACAGTTACTCCTGCAAGTTGCTCTCCGTTTGAACACAGTAAAATCTTCAAGCTTTCTGGAGCCAGTTCAGCACAAGAGATACGCCATTATTTGTCGACCTTAAGACTTTCACAGTTATTTCTGCTAGGTGCTCCTCGAGTTTGCCGATTAATTCTGTCTGGTGACGAGGCATTTGGCTACCTTAAGAGAGTCGTAGTTACTCCTACCAATTGCTCCCCGTTTTACCATAGTCACATATTCAAGCTTTCTCTGACCAGTTCACCAGAAGTGATACGCTATTATTTGTCGAACTTAAGACTTTCACAGTTATTTCTGCCAGGTGCTCCTCGAATTTGCCCATGTATTTCGCCTGGTGACGAGTATTTGGCTACCTTAAGAGTGTCATAGTTATTCCTCCCTGTTGCTCCCTGTTTTATCACAGTCACGTCTTCAAGCATTCTCTGGACTGTTCACCAGGATTTATATCCATTATTAGTCGACCTTAAGACTTTCACAGTTACTCCTGCCAGGTGCCCCTCGAGTTTGCCGATTTATTCCGTTGGTGACGAGGCATTTGGCTACCTTAAGAGAGTCATAGTTACTCATACCAGTTGCTCCCCGTTTTACCATAGTCACATACTCAAGCTTTCTCTGGCCAGTTCATCAGAAGCGATACGCCATTATTTGTCGACCTTAAGACTTTCACAGTTACTCCTGCCAGGTGCCCCTCGACTTTGCCGATTTATTCCGTTGGTGACGATGCATTTGGCTACCTTAAGAGAGTCATAGTTACTCCTACCAATTGCTCCCCGTTTTACCATAGTCACATATTCAAGCTTTCTCTGGCCAGTTCACCAGAAGTGATACGCTATTATTTGTCGAACTTAAGACTTTCACAGTTATTTCTGCCAGGTGCTCCTCGAATTTGCCCATGTATTCCGCCTGGTGTCAAGTATTTGGCTACCTTAAGAGTGTCATAGTTACTCCTTCCTGTTGCTCCCTGTTTTATCACAGTCACGTCTTCAAGCTTTCTCTGGCCTGTTCACCAGGAGTTATATCCATTATTAGTCGACTTTAAGACTTTCGCAGTTACTCCTGTCAGGTGCCCCTCGAGTTTGCCGATTTATTCCGTTGGTGACGAGGCATTTGGCTACCTTAAGAGAGTCATGGTTACTCATACCAGTTGCTCCCCGTTTTACCATAGTCACATACTCAAGCTTTCTCTGGCCAGTTCATCAGAAGCGATACGCCATTATTTGTCGACCTTAAGACTTTCACAGTTATTTCTGCCAGGTGCTCCTCGAGTTATCCGATGTTTTTTGCTGGGCGACGAGCATTGGCAACCATAAGAGAGTCACAGTTACTCCTGCAAGTTGCTCTCCGTTTGAACACAGTAAAATCTTCAAGCTTTCTGGAGCCAGTTCAGCACAAGAGATACGCCATTATTTGTCGACCTTAAGACTTTCACAGTTATTTCTGCTAGGTGCTCCTCGAGTTTGCCGATTAATTCTGTCTGGTGACGAGGCATTTGGCTACCTTAAGAGAGTCGTAGTTACTCCTACCAATTGCTCCCCGTTTTACCATAGTCACATATTCAAGCTTTCTCTGACCAGTTCACCAGAAGTGATACGCTATTATTTGTCGAACTTAAGACTTTCACAGTTATTTCTGCCAGGTGCTCCTCGAATTTGCCCATGTATTTCGCCTGGTGACGAGTATTTGGCTACCTTAAGAGTGTCATAGTTATTCCTCCCTGTTGCTCCCTGTTTTATCACAGTCACGTCTTCAAGCATTCTCTGGACTGTTCACCAGGATTTATATCCATTATTAGTCGACCTTAAGACTTTCACAGTTACTCCTGCCAGGTGCCCCTCGAGTTTGCCGATTTATTCCGTTGGTGACGAGGCATTTGGCTACCTTAAGAGAGTCATGGTTACTCATACCAGTTGCTCCCCGTTTTACCATAGTCACATACTCAAGCTTTCTCTGGCCAGTTCATCAGAAGCGATACGCCATTATTTGTCGACCTTAAGACTTTCACAGTTACTCCTGCCAGGTGCCCCTCGACTTTGCCGATTTATTCCGTTGGTGACGATGCATTTGGCTACCTTAAGAGAGTCATAGTTACTCCTACCAATTGCTCCCCGTTTTACCATAGTCACATATTCAAGCTTTCTCTGGCCAGTTCACCAGAAGTGATACGCTATTATTTGTCAGACTTAAGACTTTCACAGTTATTTCTGCCAGGTGCTCCTCGAATTTGCCCATGTATTCCGCCTGGTGTCGAGTATTTGGCTACCTTAAGAGTGTCATAGTTACTCCTTCCTGTTGCTCCCTGTTTTATCACAGTCACGTCTTCAAGCTTTCTCTGGCCTGTTCACCAGGAGTTATATCCATTATTAGTCGACTTTAAGACTTTCGCAGTTACTCCTGTCAGGTGCCCCTCGAGTTTGCCGATTTATTCCGTTGGTGACGAGGCATTTGGCTACCTTAAGAGAGTCATAGTTACTCATACCAGTTGCTCCCCGTTTTACCATAGTCACATACTCAAGCTTTCTCTGGCCAGTTCATCAGAAGCGATACGCCATTATTTGTCGACCTTAAGACTTTCACAGTTATTTCTGCCAGGTGCTCCTCGAGTTATCCGATGTTTTTTGCTGGGCGACGAGCATTGGCAACCATAAGAGAGTCACAGTTACTCCTGCAAGTTGCTCTCCGTTTGAACACAGTAAAATCTTCAAGCTTTCTGGAGCCAGTTCAGCACAAGCGATACGCCATTATTTGTCGACCTTAAGACTTTCACAGTTATTTCTGCTAGGTACTCCTCGAGTTTGCCGATTAATTCCGTCTGGTGACGAGGCATTTGGCTACCTTAAGAGAGTCGTAGTTACTCCTACCAATTGCTCCCCGTTTTACCATAGTCACATATTCAAGCTTTCTCTGACCAGTTCACCAGAAGTGATACGCTATTATTTGTCGAACTTAAGACTTTCACAGTTATTTCTGCCAGGTGCTCCTCGAATTTGCCCATGTATTTCGCCTGGTGACGAGTATTTGGCTACCTTAAGAGTGTCATAGTTATTCCTCCCTGTTGCTCCCTGTTTTATCACAGTCACGTCTTCAAGCATTCTCTGGACTGTTCACCAGGATTTATATCCATTATTAGTCGACCTTAAGACTTTCACAGTTACTCCTGCCAGGTGCCCCTCGAGTTTGCCGATTTATTCCGTTGGTGACGAGGCATTTGGCTACCTTAAGAGAGTCATGGTTACTCATACCAGTTGCTCCCCGTTTTACCATAGTCACATACTCAAGCTTTCTCTGGCCAGTTCATCAGAAGCGATACGCCATTATTTGTCGACCTTAAGACTTTCACAGTTACTCCTGCCAGGTGCCCCTCGACTTTGCCGATTTATTCCGTTGGTGACGATGCATTTGGCTACCTTAAGAGAGTCATAGTTACTCCTACCAATTGCTCCCCGTTTTACCATAGTCACATATTCAAGCTTTCTCTGGCCAGTTCACCAGAAGTGATACGCTATTATTTGTCAGACTTAAGACTTTCACAGTTATTTCTGCCAGGTGCTCCTCGAATTTGCCCATGTATTCCGCCTGGTGTCGAGTATTTGGCTACCTTAAGAGTGTCATAGTTACTCCTTCCTGTTGCTCCCTGTTTTATCACAGTCACGTCTTCAAGCTTTCTCTGGCCTGTTCACCAGGAGTTATATCCATTATTAGTCGACTTTAAGACTTTCGCAGTTACTCCTGTCAGGTGCCCCTCGAGTTTGCCGATTTATTCCGTTGGTGACGAGGCATTTGGCTACCTTAAGAGAGTCATAGTTACTCATACCAGTTGCTCCCCGTTTTACCATAGTCACATACTCAAGCTTTCTCTGGCCAGTTCATCAGAAGCGATACGCCATTATTTGTCGACCTTAAGACTTTCACAGTTATTTCTGCCAGGTGCTCCTCGAGTTATCCGATGTTTTTTGCTGGGCGACGAGCATTGGCAACCATAAGAGAGTCACAGTTACTCCTGCAAGTTGCTCTCCGTTTGAACACAGTAAAATCTTCAAGCTTTCTGGAGCCAGTTCAGCACAAGCGATACGCCATTATTTGTCGACCTTAAGACTTTCACAGTTATTTCTGCTAGGTGCTCCTCGAGTTTGCCGATTAATTCCGTCTGGTGACGAGGCATTTGGCTACCTTAAGAGAGTCGTAGTTACTCCTACCAATTGCTCCCCGTTTTACCATAGTCACATATTCAAGCTTTCTCTGACCAGTTCACCAGAAGTGATACGCTATTATTTGTCGAACTTAAGACTTTCACAGTTATTTCTGCCAGGTGCTCCTCGAATTTGCCCATGTATTTCGCCTGGTGACGAGTATTTGGCTACCTTAAGAGTGTCATAGTTATTCCTCCCTGTTGCTCCCTGTTTTATCACAGTCACGTCTTCAAGCATTCTCTGGACTGTTCACCAGGATTTATATCCATTATTAGTCGACCTTAAGACTTTCACAGTTACTCCTGCCAGGTGCCCCTCGAGTTTGCCGATTTATTCCGTTGGTGACGAGGCATTTGGCTACCTTAAGAGAGTCATGGTTACTCATACCAGTTGCTCCCCGTTTTACCATAGTCACATACTCAAGCTTTCTCTGGCCAGTTCATCAGAAGCGATACGCCATTATTTGTCGACCTTAAGACTTTCACAGTTACTCCTGCCAGGTGCCCCTCGACTTTGCCGATTTATTCCGTTGGTGACGATGCATTTGGCTACCTTAAGAGAGTCATAGTTACTCCTACCAATTGCTCCCCGTTTTACCATAGTCACATATTCAAGCTTTCTCTGGCCAGTTCACCAGAAGTGATACGCTATTATTTGTCAGACTTAAGACTTTCACAGTTATTTCTGCCAGGTGCTCCTCGAATTTGCCCATGTATTCCGCCTGGTGTCGAGTATTTGGCTACCTTAAGAGTGTCATAGTTACTCCTTCCTGTTGCTCCCTGTTTTATCACAGTCACGTCTTCAAGCTTTCTCTGGCCTGTTCACCAGGAGTTATATCCATTATTAGTCGACTTTAAGACTTTCGCAGTTACTCCTGTCAGGTGCCCCTCGAGTTTGCCGATTTATTCCGTTGGTGACGAGGCATTTGGCTACCTTAAGAGAGTCATAGTTACTCATACCAGTTGCTCCCCGTTTTACCATAGTCACATACTCAAGCTTTCTCTGGCCAGTTCATCAGAAGCGATACGCCATTATTTGTCGACCTTAAGACTTTCACAGTTATTTCTGCCAGGTGCTCCTCGAGTTATCCGATGTTTTTTGCTGGGCGACGAGCATTGGCAACCATAAGAGAGTCACAGTTACTCCTGCAAGTTGCTCTCCGTTTGAACACAGTAAAATCTTCAAGCTTTCTGGAGCCAGTTCAGCACAAGCGATACGCCATTATTTGTCGACCTTAAGACTTTCACAGTTATTTCTGCTAGGTGCTCCTCGAGTTTGCCGATTAATTCCGTCTGGTGACGAGGCATTTGGCTACCTTAAGAGAGTCGTAGTTACTCCTACCAATTGCTCCCCGTTTTACCATAGTCACATATTCAAGCTTTCTCTGACCAGTTCACCAGAAGTGATACGCTATTATTTGTCGAACTTAAGACTTTCACAGTTATTTCTGCCAGGTGCTCCTCGAATTTGCCCATGTATTTCGCCTGGTGACGAGTATTTGGCTACCTTAAGAGTGTCATAGTTATTCCTCCCTGTTGCTCCCTGTTTTATCACAGTCACGTCTTCAAGCATTCTCTGGACTGTTCACCAGGATTTATATCCATTATTAGTCGACCTTAAGACTTTCACAGTTACTCCTGCCAGGTGCCCCTCGAGTTTGCCGATTTATTCCGTTGGTGACGAGGCATTTGGCTACCTTAAGAGAGTCATGGTTACTCATACCAGTTGCTCCCCGTTTTACCATAGTCACATACTCAAGCTTTCTCTGGCCAGTTCATCAGAAGCGATACGCCATTATTTGTCGACCTTAAGACTTTCACAGTTACTCCTGCCAGGTGCCCCTCGACTTTGCCGATTTATTCCGTTGGTGACGATGCATTTGGCTACCTTAAGAGAGTCATAGTTACTCCTACCAATTGCTCCCCGTTTTACCATAGTCACATATTCAAGCTTTCTCTGGCCAGTTCACCAGAAGTGATACGCTATTATTTGTCAGACTTAAGACTTTCACAGTTATTTCTGCCAGGTGCTCCTCGAATTTGCCCATGTATTCCGCCTGGTGTCGAGTATTTGGCTACCTTAAGAGTGTCATAGTTACTCCTTCCTGTTGCTCCCTGTTTTATCACAGTCACGTCTTCAAGCTTTCTCTGGCCTGTTCACCAGGAGTTATATCCATTATTAGTCGACTTTAAGACTTTCGCAGTTACTCCTGTCAGGTGCCCCTCGAGTTTGCCGATTTATTCCGTTGGTGACGAGGCATTTGGCTACCTTAAGAGAGTCATAGTTACTCATACCAGTTGCTCCCCGTTTTACCATAGTCACATACTCAAGCTTTCTCTGGCCAGTTCATCAGAAGCGATACGCCATTATTTGTCGACCTTAAGACTTTCACAGTTATTTCTGCCAGGTGCTCCTCGAGTTATCCGATGTTTTTTGCTGGGCGACGAGCATTGGCAACCATAAGAGAGTCACAGTTACTCCTGCAAGTTGCTCTCCGTTTGAACACAGTAAAATCTTCAAGCTTTCTGGAGCCAGTTCAGCACAAGCGATACGCCATTATTTGTCGACCTTAAGACTTTCACAGTTATTTCTGCTAGGTGCTCCTCGAGTTTGCCGATTAATTCCGTCTGGTGACGAGGCATTTGGCTACCTTAAGAGAGTCGTAGTTACTCCTACCAATTGCTCCCCGTTTTACCATAGTCACATATTCAAGCTTTCTCTGACCAGTTCACCAGAAGTGATACGCTATTATTTGTCGAACTTAAGACTTTCACAGTTATTTCTGCCAGGTGCTCCTCGAATTTGCCCATGTATTTCGCCTGGTGACGAGTATTTGGCTACCTTAAGAGTGTCATAGTTATTCCTCCCTGTTGCTCCCTGTTTTATCACAGTCACGTCTTCAAGCATTCTCTGGACTGTTCACCAGGATTTATATCCATTATTAGTCGACCTTAAGACTTTCACAGTTACTCCTGCCAGGTGCCCCTCGAGTTTGCCGATTTATTCCGTTGGTGACGAGGCATTTGGCTACCTTAAGAGAGTCATGGTTACTCATACCAGTTGCTCCCCGTTTTACCATAGTCACATACTCAAGCTTTCTCTGGCCAGTTCATCAGAAGCGATACGCCATTATTTGTCGACCTTAAGACTTTCACAGTTACTCCTGCCAGGTGCCCCTCGACTTTGCCGATTTATTCCGTTGGTGACGATGCATTTGGCTACCTTAAGAGAGTCATAGTTACTCCTACCAATTGCTCCCCGTTTTACCATAGTCACATATTCAAGCTTTCTCTGGCCAGTTCACCAGAAGTGATACGCTATTATTTGTCAGACTTAAGACTTTCACAGTTATTTCTGCCAGGTGCTCCTCGAATTTGCCCATGTATTCCGCCTGGTGTCGAGTATTTGGCTACCTTAAGAGTGTCATAGTTACTCCTTCCTGTTGCTCCCTGTTTTATCACAGTCACGTCTTCAAGCTTTCTCTGGCCTGTTCACCAGGAGTTATATCCATTATTAGTCGACTTTAAGACTTTCGCAGTTACTCCTGTCAGGTGCCCCTCGAGTTTGCCGATTTATTCCGTTGGTGACGAGGCATTTGGCTACCTTAAGAGAGTCATAGTTACTCATACCAGTTGCTCCCCGTTTTACCATAGTCACATACTCAAGCTTTCTCTGGCCAGTTCATCAGAAGCGATACGCCATTATTTGTCGACCTTAAGACTTTCACAGTTATTTCTGCCAGGTGCTCCTCGAGTTATCCGATGTTTTTTGCTGGGCGACGAGCATTGGCAACCATAAGAGAGTCACAGTTACTCCTGCAAGTTGCTCTCCGTTTGAACACAGTAAAATCTTCAAGCTTTCTGGAGCCAGTTCAGCACAAGCGATACGCCATTATTTGTCGACCTTAAGACTTTCACAGTTATTTCTGCTAGGTGCTCCTCGAGTTTGCCGATTAATTCCGTCTGGTGACGAGGCATTTGGCTACCTTAAGAGAGTCGTAGTTACTCCTACCAATTGCTCCCCGTTTTACCATAGTCACATATTCAAGCTTTCTCTGACCAGTTCACCAGAAGTGATACGCTATTATTTGTCGAACTTAAGACTTTCACAGTTATTTCTGCCAGGTGCTCCTCGAATTTGCCCATGTATTTCGCCTGGTGACGAGTATTTGGCTACCTTAAGAGTGTCATAGTTATTCCTCCCTGTTGCTCCCTGTTTTATCACAGTCACGTCTTCAAGCATTCTCTGGACTGTTCACCAGGATTTATATCCATTATTAGTCGACCTTAAGACTTTCACAGTTACTCCTGCCAGGTGCCCCTCGAGTTTGCCGATTTATTCCGTTGGTGACGAGGCATTTGGCTACCTTAAGAGAGTCATGGTTACTCATACCAGTTGCTCCCCGTTTTACCATAGTCACATACTCAAGCTTTCTCTGGCCAGTTCATCAGAAGCGATACGCCATTATTTGTCGACCTTAAGACTTTCACAGTTACTCCTGCCAGGTGCCCCTCGACTTTGCCGATTTATTCCGTTGGTGACGATGCATTTGGCTACCTTAAGAGAGTCATAGTTACTCCTACCAATTGCTCCCCGTTTTACCATAGTCACATATTCAAGCTTTCTCTGGCCAGTTCACCAGAAGTGATACGCTATTATTTGTCAGACTTAAGACTTTCACAGTTATTTCTGCCAGGTGCTCCTCGAATTTGCCCATGTATTCCGCCTGGTGTCGAGTATTTGGCTACCTTAAGAGTGTCATAGTTACTCCTTCCTGTTGCTCCCTGTTTTATCACAGTCACGTCTTCAAGCTTTCTCTGGCCTGTTCACCAGGAGTTATATCCATTATTAGTCGACTTTAAGACTTTCGCAGTTACTCCTGTCAGGTGCCCCTCGAGTTTGCCGATTTATTCCGTTGGTGACGAGGCATTTGGCTACCTTAAGAGAGTCATAGTTACTCATACCAGTTGCTCCCCGTTTTACCATAGTCACATACTCAAGCTTTCTCTGGCCAGTTCATCAGAAGCGATACGCCATTATTTGTCGACCTTAAGACTTTCACAGTTATTTCTGCCAGGTGCTCCTCGAGTTATCCGATGTTTTTTGCTGGGCGACGAGCATTGGCAACCATAAGAGAGTCACAGTTACTCCTGCAAGTTGCTCTCCGTTTGAACACAGTAAAATCTTCAAGCTTTCTGGAGCCAGTTCAGCACAAGCGATACGCCATTATTTGTCGACCTTAAGACTTTCACAGTTATTTCTGCTAGGTGCTCCTCGAGTTTGCCGATTAATTCCGTCTGGTGACGAGGCATTTGGCTACCTTAAGAGAGTCGTAGTTACTCCTACCAATTGCTCCCCGTTTTACCATAGTCACATATTCAAGCTTTCTCTGACCAGTTCACCAGAAGTGATACGCTATTATTTGTCGAACTTAAGACTTTCACAGTTATTTCTGCCAGGTGCTCCTCGAATTTGCCCATGTATTTCGCCTGGTGACGAGTATTTGGCTACCTTAAGAGTGTCATAGTTATTCCTCCCTGTTGCTCCCTGTTTTATCACAGTCACGTCTTCAAGCATTCTCTGGACTGTTCACCAGGATTTATATCCATTATTAGTCGACCTTAAGACTTTCACAGTTACTCCTGCCAGGTGCCCCTCGAGTTTGCCGATTTATTCCGTTGGTGACGAGGCATTTGGCTACCTTAAGAGAGTCATGGTTACTCATACCAGTTGCTCCCCGTTTTACCATAGTCACATACTCAAGCTTTCTCTGGCCAGTTCATCAGAAGCGATACGCCATTATTTGTCGACCTTAAGACTTTCACAGTTACTCCTGCCAGGTGCCCCTCGACTTTGCCGATTTATTCCGTTGGTGACGATGCATTTGGCTACCTTAAGAGAGTCATAGTTACTCCTACCAATTGCTCCCCGTTTTACCATAGTCACATATTCAAGCTTTCTCTGGCCAGTTCACCAGAAGTGATACGCTATTATTTGTCAGACTTAAGACTTTCACAGTTATTTCTGCCAGGTGCTCCTCGAATTTGCCCATGTATTCCGCCTGGTGTCGAGTATTTGGCTACCTTAAGAGTGTCATAGTTACTCCTTCCTGTTGCTCCCTGTTTTATCACAGTCACGTCTTCAAGCTTTCTCTGGCCTGTTCACCAGGAGTTATATCCATTATTAGTCGACTTTAAGACTTTCGCAGTTACTCCTGTCAGGTGCCCCTCGAGTTTGCCGATTTATTCCGTTGGTGACGAGGCATTTGGCTACCTTAAGAGAGTCATAGTTACTCATACCAGTTGCTCCCCGTTTTACCATAGTCACATACTCAAGCTTTCTCTGGCCAGTTCATCAGAAGCGATACGCCATTATTTGTCGACCTTAAGACTTTCACAGTTATTTCTGCCAGGTGCTCCTCGAGTTATCCGATGTTTTTTGCTGGGCGACGAGCATTGGCAACCATAAGAGAGTCACAGTTACTCCTGCAAGTTGCTCTCCGTTTGAACACAGTAAAATCTTCAAGCTTTCTGGAGCCAGTTCAGCACAAGCGATACGCCATTATTTGTCGACCTTAAGACTTTCACAGTTATTTCTGCTAGGTGCTCCTCGAGTTTGCCGATTAATTCCGTCTGGTGACGAGGCATTTGGCTACCTTAAGAGAGTCGTAGTTACTCCTACCAATTGCTCCCCGTTTTACCATAGTCACATATTCAAGCTTTCTCTGACCAGTTCACCAGAAGTGATACGCTATTATTTGTCGAACTTAAGACTTTCACAGTTATTTCTGCCAGGTGCTCCTCGAATTTGCCCATGTATTTCGCCTGGTGACGAGTATTTGGCTACCTTAAGAGTGTCATAGTTATTCCTCCCTGTTGCTCCCTGTTTTATCACAGTCACGTCTTCAAGCATTCTCTGGACTGTTCACCAGGATTTATATCCATTATTAGTCGACCTTAAGACTTTCACAGTTACTCCTGCCAGGTGCCCCTCGAGTTTGCCGATTTATTCCGTTGGTGACGAGGCATTTGGCTACCTTAAGAGAGTCATGGTTACTCATACCAGTTGCTCCCCGTTTTACCATAGTCACATACTCAAGCTTTCTCTGGCCAGTTCATCAGAAGCGATACGCCATTATTTGTCGACCTTAAGACTTTCACAGTTACTCCTGCCAGGTGCCCCTCGACTTTGCCGATTTATTCCGTTGGTGACGATGCATTTGGCTACCTTAAGAGAGTCATAGTTACTCCTACCAATTGCTCCCCGTTTTACCATAGTCACATATTCAAGCTTTCTCTGGCCAGTTCACCAGAAGTGATACGCTATTATTTGTCAGACTTAAGACTTTCACAGTTATTTCTGCCAGGTGCTCCTCGAATTTGCCCATGTATTCCGCCTGGTGTCGAGTATTTGGCTACCTTAAGAGTGTCATAGTTACTCCTTCCTGTTGCTCCCTGTTTTATCACAGTCACGTCTTCAAGCTTTCTCTGGCCTGTTCACCAGGAGTTATATCCATTATTAGTCGACTTTAAGACTTTCGCAGTTACTCCTGTCAGGTGCCCCTCGAGTTTGCCGATTTATTCCGTTGGTGACGAGGCATTTGGCTACCTTAAGAGAGTCATAGTTACTCATACCAGTTGCTCCCCGTTTTACCATAGTCACATACTCAAGCTTTCTCTGGCCAGTTCATCAGAAGCGATACGCCATTATTTGTCGACCTTAAGACTTTCACAGTTATTTCTGCCAGGTGCTCCTCGAGTTATCCGATGTTTTTTGCTGGGCGACGAGCATTGGCAACCATAAGAGAGTCACAGTTACTCCTGCAAGTTGCTCTCCGTTTGAACACAGTAAAATCTTCAAGCTTTCTGGAGCCAGTTCAGCACAAGCGATACGCCATTATTTGTCGACCTTAAGACTTTCACAGTTATTTCTGCTAGGTGCTCCTCGAGTTTGCCGATTAATTCCGTCTGGTGACGAGGCATTTGGCTACCTTAAGAGAGTCATAGTTACTCCTACCAATTGCTCCCCGTTTTACCATAGTCACATATTCAAGCTTTCTCTGGCCAGTTCACCAGAAGTGATACGCTATTATTTGTCAGACTTAAGACTTTCACAGTTATTTCTGCCAGGTGCTCCTCGAATTTGCCCATGTATTCCGCCTGGTGTCGAGTATTTGGCTACCTTAAGAGTGTCATAGTTACTCCTTCCTGTTGCTCCCTGTTTTATCACAGTCACGTCTTCAAGCTTTCTCTGGCCTGTTCACCAGGAGTTATATCCATTATTAGTCGACTTTAAGACTTTCGCAGTTACTCCTGTCAGGTGCCCCTCGAGTTTGCCGATTTATTCCGTTGGTGACGAGGCATTTGGCTACCTTAAGAGAGTCATAGTTACTCATACCAGTTGCTCCCCGTTTTACCATAGTCACATACTCAAGCTTTCTCTGGCCAGTTCATCAGAAGCGATACGCCATTATTTGTCGACCTTAAGACTTTCACAGTTATTTCTGCCAGGTGCTCCTCGAGTTATCCGATGTTTTTTGCTGGGCGACGAGCATTGGCAACCATAAGAGAGTCACAGTTACTCCTGCAAGTTGCTCTCCGTTTGAACACAGTAAAATCTTCAAGCTTTCTGGAGCCAGTTCAGCACAAGCGATACGCCATTATTTGTCGACCTTAAGACTTTCACAGTTATTTCTGCTAGGTGCTCCTCGAGTTTGCCGATTAATTCCGTCTGGTGACGAGGCATTTGGCTACCTTAAGAGAGTCGTAGTTACTCCTACCAATTGCTCCCCGTTTTACCATAGTCACATATTCAAGCTTTCTCTGACCAGTTCACCAGAAGTGATACGCTATTATTTGTCGAACTTAAGACTTTCACAGTTATTTCTGCCAGGTGCTCCTCGAATTTGCCCATGTATTTCGCCTGGTGACGAGTATTTGGCTACCTTAAGAGTGTCATAGTTATTCCTCCCTGTTGCTCCCTGTTTTATCACAGTCACGTCTTCAAGCATTCTCTGGACTGTTCACCAGGATTTATATCCATTATTAGTCGACCTTAAGACTTTCACAGTTACTCCTGCCAGGTGCCCCTCGAGTTTGCCGATTTATTCCGTTGGTGACGAGGCATTTGGCTACCTTAAGAGAGTCATAGTTACTCATACCAGTTGCTCCCCGTTTTACCATAGTCACATACTCAAGCTTTCTCTGGCCAGTTCATCAGAAGCGATACGCCATTATTTGTCGACCTTAAGACTTTCACAGTTACTCCTGCCAGGTGCCCCTCGACTTTGCCGATTTATTCCGTTGGTGACGATGCATTTGGCTACCTTAAGAGAGTCATAGTTACTCCTACCAATTGCTCCCCGTTTTACCATAGTCACATATTCAAGCTTTCTCTGGCCAGTTCACCAGAAGTGATACGCTATTATTTGTCGAACTTAAGACTTTCACAGTTATTTCTGCCAGGTGCTCCTCGAATTTGCCCATGTATTCCGCCTGGTGTCAAGTATTTGGCTACCTTAAGAGTGTCATAGTTACTCCTTCCTGTTGCTCCCTGTTTTATCACAGTCACGTCTTCAAGCTTTCTCTGGCCTGTTCACCAGGAGTTATATCCATTATTAGTCGACTTTAAGACTTTCGCAGTTACTCCTGTCAGGTGCCCCTCGAGTTTGCCGATTTATTCCGTTGGTGACGAGGCATTTGGCTACCTTAAGAGAGTCATAGTTACTCATACCAGTTGCTCCCCGTTTTACCATAGTCACATACTCAAGCTTTCTCTGGCCAGTTCATCAGAAGCGATACGCCATTATTTGTCGACCTTAAGACTTTCACAGTTATTTCTGCCAGGTGCTCCTCGAGTTATCCGATGTTTTTTGCTGGGCGACGAGCATTGGCAACCATAAGAGAGTCACAGTTACTCCTGCAAGTTGCTCTCCGTTTGAACACAGTAAAATCTTCAAGCTTTCTGGAGCCAGTTCAGCACAAGCGATACGCCATTATTTGTCGACCTTAAGACTTTCACAGTTATTTCTGCTAGGTGCTCCTCGAGTTTGCCGATTAATTCCGTCTGGTGACGAGGCATTTGGCTACCTTAAGAGAGTCGTAGTTACTCCTACCAATTGCTCCCCGTTTTACCATAGTCACATATTCAAGCTTTCTCTGACCAGTTCACCAGAAGTGATACGCTATTATTTGTCGAACTTAAGACTTTCACAGTTATTTCTGCCAGGTGCTCCTCGAATTTGCCCATGTATTTCGCCTGGTGACGAGTATTTGGCTACCTTAAGAGTGTCATAGTTATTCCTCCCTGTTGCTCCCTGTTTTATCACAGTCACGTCTTCAAGCATTCTCTGGACTGTTCACCAGGATTTATATCCATTATTAGTCGACCTTAAGACTTTCACAGTTACTCCTGCCAGGTGCCCCTCGAGTTTGCCGATTTATTCCGTTGGTGACGAGGCATTTGGCTACCTTAAGAGAGTCATGGTTACTCATACCAGTTGCTCCCCGTTTTACCATAGTCACATACTCAAGCTTTCTCTGGCCAGTTCATCAGAAGCGATACGCCATTATTTGTCGACCTTAAGACTTTCACAGTTACTCCTGCCAGGTGCCCCTCGACTTTGCCGATTTATTCCGTTGGTGACGATGCATTTGGCTACCTTAAGAGAGTCATAGTTACTCCTACCAATTGCTCCCCGTTTTACCATAGTCACATATTCAAGCTTTCTCTGGCCAGTTCACCAGAAGTGATACGCTATTATTTGTCAGACTTAAGACTTTCACAGTTATTTCTGCCAGGTGCTCCTCGAATTTGCCCATGTATTCCGCCTGGTGTCGAGTATTTGGCTACCTTAAGAGTGTCATAGTTACTCCTTCCTGTTGCTCCCTGTTTTATCACAGTCACGTCTTCAAGCTTTCTCTGGCCTGTTCACCAGGAGTTATATCCATTATTAGTCGACTTTAAGACTTTCGCAGTTACTCCTGTCAGGTGCCCCTCGAGTTTGCCGATTTATTCCGTTGGTGACGAGGCATTTGGCTACCTTAAGAGAGTCATAGTTACTCATACCAGTTGCTCCCCGTTTTACCATAGTCACATACTCAAGCTTTCTCTGGCCAGTTCATCAGAAGCGATACGCCATTATTTGTCGACCTTAAGACTTTCACAGTTATTTCTGCCAGGTGCTCCTCGAGTTATCCGATGTTTTTTGCTGGGCGACGAGCATTGGCAACCATAAGAGAGTCACAGTTACTCCTGCAAGTTGCTCTCCGTTTGAACACAGTAAAATCTTCAAGCTTTCTGGAGCCAGTTCAGCACAAGCGATACGCCATTATTTGTCGACCTTAAGACTTTCACAGTTATTTCTGCTAGGTGCTCCTCGAGTTTGCCGATTAATTCCGTCTGGTGACGAGGCATTTGGCTACCTTAAGAGAGTCGTAGTTACTCCTACCAATTGCTCCCCGTTTTACCATAGTCACATATTCAAGCTTTCTCTGACCAGTTCACCAGAAGTGATACGCTATTATTTGTCGAACTTAAGACTTTCACAGTTATTTCTGCCAGGTGCTCCTCGAATTTGCCCATGTATTTCGCCTGGTGACGAGTATTTGGCTACCTTAAGAGTGTCATAGTTATTCCTCCCTGTTGCTCCCTGTTTTATCACAGTCACGTCTTCAAGCATTCTCTGGACTGTTCACCAGGATTTATATCCATTATTAGTCGACCTTAAGACTTTCACAGTTACTCCTGCCAGGTGCCCCTCGAGTTTGCCGATTTATTCCGTTGGTGACGAGGCATTTGGCTACCTTAAGAGAGTCATAGTTACTCATACCAGTTGCTCCCCGTTTTACCATAGTCACATACTCAAGCTTTCTCTGGCCAGTTCATCAGAAGCGATACGCCATTATTTGTCGACCTTAAGACTTTCACAGTTACTCCTGCCAGGTGCCCCTCGACTTTGCCGATTTATTCCGTTGGTGACGATGCATTTGGCTACCTTAAGAGAGTCATAGTTACTCCTACCAATTGCTCCCCGTTTTACCATAGTCACATATTCAAGCTTTCTCTGGCCAGTTCACCAGAAGTGATACGCTATTATTTGTCGAACTTAAGACTTTCACAGTTATTTCTGCCAGGTGCTCCTCGAATTTGCCCATGTATTCCGCCTGGTGTCAAGTATTTGGCTACCTTAAGAGTGTCATAGTTACTCCTTCCTGTTGCTCCCTGTTTTATCACAGTCACGTCTTCAAGCTTTCTCTGGCCTGTTCACCAGGAGTTATATCCATTATTAGTCGACTTTAAGACTTTCGCAGTTACTCCTGTCAGGTGCCCCTCGAGTTTGCCGATTTATTCCGTTGGTGACGAGGCATTTGGCTACCTTAAGAGAGTCATAGTTACTCATACCAGTTGCTCCCCGTTTTACCATAGTCACATACTCAAGCTTTCTCTGGCCAGTTCATCAGAAGCGATACGCCATTATTTGTCGACCTTAAGACTTTCACAGTTATTTCTGCCAGGTGCTCCTCGAGTTATCCGATGTTTTTTGCTGGGCGACGAGCATTGGCAACCATAAGAGAGTCACAGTTACTCCTGCAAGTTGCTCTCCGTTTGAACACAGTAAAATCTTCAAGCTTTCTGGAGCCAGTTCAGCACAAGCGATACGCCATTATTTGTCGACCTTAAGACTTTCACAGTTATTTCTGCTAGGTGCTCCTCGAGTTTGCCGATTAATTCCGTCTGGTGACGAGGCATTTGGCTACCTTAAGAGAGTCGTAGTTACTCCTACCAATTGCTCCCCGTTTTACCATAGTCACATATTCAAGCTTTCTCTGACCAGTTCACCAGAAGTGATACGCTATTATTTGTCGAACTTAAGACTTTCACAGTTATTTCTGCCAGGTGCTCCTCGAATTTGCCCATGTATTTCGCCTGGTGACGAGTATTTGGCTACCTTAAGAGTGTCATAGTTATTCCTCCCTGTTGCTCCCTGTTTTATCACAGTCACGTCTTCAAGCATTCTCTGGACTGTTCACCAGGATTTATATCCATTATTAGTCGACCTTAAGACTTTCACAGTTACTCCTGCCAGGTGCCCCTCGAGTTTGCCGATTTATTCCGTTGGTGACGAGGCATTTGGCTACCTTAAGAGAGTCATGGTTACTCATACCAGTTGCTCCCCGTTTTACCATAGTCACATACTCAAGCTTTCTCTGGCCAGTTCATCAGAAGCGATACGCCATTATTTGTCGACCTTAAGACTTTCACAGTTACTCCTGCCAGGTGCCCCTCGACTTTGCCGATTTATTCCGTTGGTGACGATGCATTTGGCTACCTTAAGAGAGTCATAGTTACTCCTACCAATTGCTCCCCGTTTTACCATAGTCACATATTCAAGCTTTCTCTGGCCAGTTCACCAGAAGTGATACGCTATTATTTGTCAGACTTAAGACTTTCACAGTTATTTCTGCCAGGTGCTCCTCGAATTTGCCCATGTATTCCGCCTGGTGTCGAGTATTTGGCTACCTTAAGAGTGTCATAGTTACTCCTTCCTGTTGCTCCCTGTTTTATCACAGTCACGTCTTCAAGCTTTCTCTGGCCTGTTCACCAGGAGTTATATCCATTATTAGTCGACTTTAAGACTTTCGCAGTTACTCCTGTCAGGTGCCCCTCGAGTTTGCCGATTTATTCCGTTGGTGACGAGGCATTTGGCTACCTTAAGAGAGTCATAGTTACTCATACCAGTTGCTCCCCGTTTTACCATAGTCACATACTCAAGCTTTCTCTGGCCAGTTCATCAGAAGCGATACGCCATTATTTGTCGACCTTAAGACTTTCACAGTTATTTCTGCCAGGTGCTCCTCGAGTTATCCGATGTTTTTTGCTGGGCGACGAGCATTGGCAACCATAAGAGAGTCACAGTTACTCCTGCAAGTTGCTCTCCGTTTGAACACAGTAAAATCTTCAAGCTTTCTGGAGCCAGTTCAGCACAAGCGATACGCCATTATTTGTCGACCTTAAGACTTTCACAGTTATTTCTGCTAGGTGCTCCTCGAGTTTGCCGATTAATTCCGTCTGGTGACGAGGCATTTGGCTACCTTAAGAGAGTCGTAGTTACTCCTACCAATTGCTCCCCGTTTTACCATAGTCACATATTCAAGCTTTCTCTGACCAGTTCAC
Source organism: Schistocerca piceifrons (assembly GCF_021461385.2). Classification (NCBI taxonomy): domain Eukaryota; kingdom Metazoa; phylum Arthropoda; class Insecta; order Orthoptera; family Acrididae; genus Schistocerca; species Schistocerca piceifrons. The sequence goes on along the minus strand of NW_025727011.1, from coordinate 53,567 downwards.
CAGAAGTGATACGCTATTATTTGTCGAACTTAAGACTTTCACAGTTATTTCTGCCAGGTGCTCCTCGAATTTGCCCATGTATTTCGCCTGGTGACGAGTATTTGGCTACCTTAAGAGTGTCATAGTTATTCCTCCCTGTTGCTCCCTGTTTTATCACAGTCACGTCTTCAAGCATTCTCTGGACTGTTCACCAGGATTTATATCCATTATTAGTCGACCTTAAGACTTTCACAGTTACTCCTGCCAGGTGCCCCTCGAGTTTGCCGATTTATTCCGTTGGTGACGAGGCATTTGGCTACCTTAAGAGAGTCATAGTTACTCATACCAGTTGCTCCCCGTTTTACCATAGTCACATACTCAAGCTTTCTCTGGCCAGTTCATCAGAAGCGATACGCCATTATTTGTCGACCTTAAGACTTTCACAGTTACTCCTGCCAGGTGCCCCTCGACTTTGCCGATTTATTCCGTTGGTGACGATGCATTTGGCTACCTTAAGAGAGTCATAGTTACTCCTACCAATTGCTCCCCGTTTTACCATAGTCACATATTCAAGCTTTCTCTGGCCAGTTCACCAGAAGTGATACGCTATTATTTGTCGAACTTAAGACTTTCACAGTTATTTCTGCCAGGTGCTCCTCGAATTTGCCCATGTATTCCGCCTGGTGTCAAGTATTTGGCTACCTTAAGAGTGTCATAGTTACTCCTTCCTGTTGCTCCCTGTTTTATCACAGTCACGTCTTCAAGCTTTCTCTGGCCTGTTCACCAGGAGTTATATCCATTATTAGTCGACTTTAAGACTTTCGCAGTTACTCCTGTCAGGTGCCCCTCGAGTTTGCCGATTTATTCCGTTGGTGACGAGGCATTTGGCTACCTTAAGAGAGTCATAGTTACTCATACCAGTTGCTCCCCGTTTTACCATAGTCACATACTCAAGCTTTCTCTGGCCAGTTCATCAGAAGCGATACGCCATTATTTGTCGACCTTAAGACTTTCACAGTTATTTCTGCCAGGTGCTCCTCGAGTTATCCGATGTTTTTTGCTGGGCGACGAGCATTGGCAACCATAAGAGAGTCACAGTTACTCCTGCAAGTTGCTCTCCGTTTGAACACAGTAAAATCTTCAAGCTTTCTGGAGCCAGTTCAGCACAAGCGATACGCCATTATTTGTCGACCTTAAGACTTTCACAGTTATTTCTGCTAGGTGCTCCTCGAGTTTGCCGATTAATTCCGTCTGGTGACGAGGCATTTGGCTACCTTAAGAGAGTCGTAGTTACTCCTACCAATTGCTCCCCGTTTTACCATAGTCACATATTCAAGCTTTCTCTGACCAGTTCACCAGAAGTGATACGCTATTATTTGTCGAACTTAAGACTTTCACAGTTATTTCTGCCAGGTGCTCCTCGAATTTGCCCATGTATTTCGCCTGGTGACGAGTATTTGGCTACCTTAAGAGTGTCATAGTTATTCCTCCCTGTTGCTCCCTGTTTTATCACAGTCACGTCTTCAAGCATTCTCTGGACTGTTCACCAGGATTTATATCCATTATTAGTCGACCTTAAGACTTTCACAGTTACTCCTGCCAGGTGCCCCTCGAGTTTGCCGATTTATTCCGTTGGTGACGAGGCATTTGGCTACCTTAAGAGAGTCATAGTTACTCATACCAGTTGCTCCCCGTTTTACCATAGTCACATACTCAAGCTTTCTCTGGCCAGTTCATCAGAAGCGATACGCCATTATTTGTCGACCTTAAGACTTTCACAGTTACTCCTGCCAGGTGCCCCTCGACTTTGCCGATTTATTCCGTTGGTGACGATGCATTTGGCTACCTTAAGAGAGTCATAGTTACTCCTACCAATTGCTCCCCGTTTTACCATAGTCACATATTCAAGCTTTCTCTGGCCAGTTCACCAGAAGTGATACGCTATTATTTGTCGAACTTAAGACTTTCACAGTTATTTCTGCCAGGTGCTCCTCGAATTTGCCCATGTATTCCGCCTGGTGTCAAGTATTTGGCTACCTTAAGAGTGTCATAGTTACTCCTTCCTGTTGCTCCCTGTTTTATCACAGTCACGTCTTCAAGCTTTCTCTGGCCTGTTCACCAGGAGTTATATCCATTATTAGTCGACTTTAAGACTTTCGCAGTTACTCCTGTCAGGTGCCCCTCGAGTTTGCCGATTTATTCCGTTGGTGACGAGGCATTTGGCTACCTTAAGAGAGTCATAGTTACTCATACCAGTTGCTCCCCGTTTTACCATAGTCACATACTCAAGCTTTCTCTGGCCAGTTCATCAGAAGCGATACGCCATTATTTGTCGACCTTAAGACTTTCACAGTTATTTCTGCCAGGTGCTCCTCGAGTTATCCGATGTTTTTTGCTGGGCGACGAGCATTGGCAACCATAAGAGAGTCACAGTTACTCCTGCAAGTTGCTCTCCGTTTGAACACAGTAAAATCTTCAAGCTTTCTGGAGCCAGTTCAGCACAAGCGATACGCCATTATTTGTCGACCTTAAGACTTTCACAGTTATTTCTGCTAGGTGCTCCTCGAGTTTGCCGATTAATTCCGTCTGGTGACGAGGCATTTGGCTACCTTAAGAGAGTCGTAGTTACTCCTACCAATTGCTCCCCGTTTTACCATAGTCACATATTCAAGCTTTCTCTGACCAGTTCACCAGAAGTGATACGCTATTATTTGTCGAACTTAAGACTTTCACAGTTATTTCTGCCAGGTGCTCCTCGAATTTGCCCATGTATTTCGCCTGGTGACGAGTATTTGGCTACCTTAAGAGTGTCATAGTTATTCCTCCCTGTTGCTCCCTGTTTTATCACAGTCACGTCTTCAAGCATTCTCTGGACTGTTCACCAGGATTTATATCCATTATTAGTCGACCTTAAGACTTTCACAGTTACTCCTGCCAGGTGCCCCTCGAGTTTGCCGATTTATTCCGTTGGTGACGAGGCATTTGGCTACCTTAAGAGAGTCATGGTTACTCATACCAGTTGCTCCCCGTTTTACCATAGTCACATACTCAAGCTTTCTCTGGCCAGTTCATCAGAAGCGATACGCCATTATTTGTCGACCTTAAGACTTTCACAGTTACTCCTGCCAGGTGCCCCTCGACTTTGCCGATTTATTCCGTTGGTGACGATGCATTTGGCTACCTTAAGAGAGTCATAGTTACTCCTACCAATTGCTCCCCGTTTTACCATAGTCACATATTCAAGCTTTCTCTGGCCAGTTCACCAGAAGTGATACGCTATTATTTGTCAGACTTAAGACTTTCACAGTTATTTCTGCCAGGTGCTCCTCGAATTTGCCCATGTATTCCGCCTGGTGTCGAGTATTTGGCTACCTTAAGAGTGTCATAGTTACTCCTTCCTGTTGCTCCCTGTTTTATCACAGTCACGTCTTCAAGCTTTCTCTGGCCTGTTCACCAGGAGTTATATCCATTATTAGTCGACTTTAAGACTTTCGCAGTTACTCCTGTCAGGTGCCCCTCGAGTTTGCCGATTTATTCCGTTGGTGACGAGGCATTTGGCTACCTTAAGAGAGTCATAGTTACTCATACCAGTTGCTCCCCGTTTTACCATAGTCACATACTCAAGCTTTCTCTGGCCAGTTCATCAGAAGCGATACGCCATTATTTGTCGACCTTAAGACTTTCACAGTTATTTCTGCCAGGTGCTCCTCGAGTTATCCGATGTTTTTTGCTGGGCGACGAGCATTGGCAACCATAAGAGAGTCACAGTTACTCCTGCAAGTTGCTCTCCGTTTGAACACAGTAAAATCTTCAAGCTTTCTGGAGCCAGTTCAGCACAAGCGATACGCCATTATTTGTCGACCTTAAGACTTTCACAGTTATTTCTGCTAGGTGCTCCTCGAGTTTGCCGATTAATTCCGTCTGGTGACGAGGCATTTGGCTACCTTAAGAGAGTCGTAGTTACTCCTACCAATTGCTCCCCGTTTTACCATAGTCACATATTCAAGCTTTCTCTGACCAGTTCACCAGAAGTGATACGCTATTATTTGTCGAACTTAAGACTTTCACAGTTATTTCTGCCAGGTGCTCCTCGAATTTGCCCATGTATTTCGCCTGGTGACGAGTATTTGGCTACCTTAAGAGTGTCATAGTTATTCCTCCCTGTTGCTCCCTGTTTTATCACAGTCACGTCTTCAAGCATTCTCTGGACTGTTCACCAGGATTTATATCCATTATTAGTCGACCTTAAGACTTTCACAGTTACTCCTGCCAGGTGCCCCTCGAGTTTGCCGATTTATTCCGTTGGTGACGAGGCATTTGGCTACCTTAAGAGAGTCATAGTTACTCATACCAGTTGCTCCCCGTTTTACCATAGTCACATACTCAAGCTTTCTCTGGCCAGTTCATCAGAAGCGATACGCCATTATTTGTCGACCTTAAGACTTTCACAGTTACTCCTGCCAGGTGCCCCTCGACTTTGCCGATTTATTCCGTTGGTGACGATGCATTTGGCTACCTTAAGAGAGTCATAGTTACTCCTACCAATTGCTCCCCGTTTTACCATAGTCACATATTCAAGCTTTCTCTGGCCAGTTCACCAGAAGTGATACGCTATTATTTGTCGAACTTAAGACTTTCACAGTTATTTCTGCCAGGTGCTCCTCGAATTTGCCCATGTATTCCGCCTGGTGTCAAGTATTTGGCTACCTTAAGAGTGTCATAGTTACTCCTTCCTGTTGCTCCCTGTTTTATCACAGTCACGTCTTCAAGCTTTCTCTGGCCTGTTCACCAGGAGTTATATCCATTATTAGTCGACTTTAAGACTTTCGCAGTTACTCCTGTCAGGTGCCCCTCGAGTTTGCCGATTTATTCCGTTGGTGACGAGGCATTTGGCTACCTTAAGAGAGTCATAGTTACTCATACCAGTTGCTCCCCGTTTTACCATAGTCACATACTCAAGCTTTCTCTGGCCAGTTCATCAGAAGCGATACGCCATTATTTGTCGACCTTAAGACTTTCACAGTTATTTCTGCCAGGTGCTCCTCGAGTTATCCGATGTTTTTTGCTGGGCGACGAGCATTGGCAACCATAAGAGAGTCACAGTTACTCCTGCAAGTTGCTCTCCGTTTGAACACAGTAAAATCTTCAAGCTTTCTGGAGCCAGTTCAGCACAAGCGATACGCCATTATTTGTCGACCTTAAGACTTTCACAGTTATTTCTGCTAGGTGCTCCTCGAGTTTGCCGATTAATTCCGTCTGGTGACGAGGCATTTGGCTACCTTAAGAGAGTCGTAGTTACTCCTACCAATTGCTCCCCGTTTTACCATAGTCACATATTCAAGCTTTCTCTGACCAGTTCACCAGAAGTGATACGCTATTATTTGTCGAACTTAAGACTTTCACAGTTATTTCTGCCAGGTGCTCCTCGAATTTGCCCATGTATTTCGCCTGGTGACGAGTATTTGGCTACCTTAAGAGTGTCATAGTTATTCCTCCCTGTTGCTCCCTGTTTTATCACAGTCACGTCTTCAAGCATTCTCTGGACTGTTCACCAGGATTTATATCCATTATTAGTCGACCTTAAGACTTTCACAGTTACTCCTGCCAGGTGCCCCTCGAGTTTGCCGATTTATTCCGTTGGTGACGAGGCATTTGGCTACCTTAAGAGAGTCATAGTTACTCATACCAGTTGCTCCCCGTTTTACCATAGTCACATACTCAAGCTTTCTCTGGCCAGTTCATCAGAAGCGATACGCCATTATTTGTCGACCTTAAGACTTTCACAGTTACTCCTGCCAGGTGCCCCTCGACTTTGCCGATTTATTCCGTTGGTGACGATGCATTTGGCTACCTTAAGAGAGTCATAGTTACTCCTACCAATTGCTCCCCGTTTTACCATAGTCACATATTCAAGCTTTCTCTGGCCAGTTCACCAGAAGTGATACGCTATTATTTGTCGAACTTAAGACTTTCACAGTTATTTCTGCCAGGTGCTCCTCGAATTTGCCCATGTATTCCGCCTGGTGTCAAGTATTTGGCTACCTTAAGAGTGTCATAGTTACTCCTTCCTGTTGCTCCCTGTTTTATCACAGTCACGTCTTCAAGCTTTCTCTGGCCTGTGCACCAGGAGTTATATCCATTATTAGTCGACTTTAAGACTTTCGCAGTTACTCCTGTCAGGTGCCCCTCGAGTTTGCCGATTTATTCCGTTGGTGACGAGGCATTTGGCTACCTTAAGAGAGTCATGGTTACTCATACCAGTTGCTCCCCGTTTTACCATAGTCACATACTCAAGCTTTCTCTGGCCAGTTCATCAGAAGCGATACGCCATTATTTGTCGACCTTAAGACTTTCACAGTTATTTCTGCCAGGTGCTCCTCGAGTTATCCGATGTTTTTTGCTGGGCGACGAGCATTGGCAACCATAAGAGAGTCACAGTTACTCCTGCAAGTTGCTCTCCGTTTGAACACAGTAAAATCTTCAAGCTTTCTGGAGCCAGTTCAGCACAAGAGATACGCCATTATTTGTCGACCTTAAGACTTTCACAGTTATTTCTGCTAGGTGCTCCTCGAGTTTGCCGATTAATTCTGTCTGGTGACGAGGCATTTGGCTACCTTAAGAGAGTCGTAGTTACTCCTACCAATTGCTCCCCGTTTTACCATAGTCACATATTCAAGCTTTCTCTGACCAGTTCACCAGAAGTGATACGCTATTATTTGTCGAACTTAAGACTTTCACAGTTATTTCTGCCAGGTGCTCCTCGAATTTGCCCATGTATTTCGCCTGGTGACGAGTATTTGGCTACCTTAAGAGTGTCATAGTTATTCCTCCCTGTTGCTCCCTGTTTTATCACAGTCACGTCTTCAAGCATTCTCTGGACTGTTCACCAGGATTTATATCCATTATTAGTCGACCTTAAGACTTTCACAGTTACTCCTGCCAGGTGCCCCTCGAGTTTGCCGATTTATTCCGTTGGTGACGAGGCATTTGGCTACCTTAAGAGAGTCATAGTTACTCATACCAGTTGCTCCCCGTTTTACCATAGTCACATACTCAAGCTTTCTCTGGCCAGTTCATCAGAAGCGATACGCCATTATTTGTCGACCTTAAGACTTTCACAGTTACTCCTGCCAGGTGCCCCTCGACTTTGCCGATTTATTCCGTTGGTGACGATGCATTTGGCTACCTTAAGAGAGTCATAGTTACTCCTACCAATTGCTCCCCGTTTTACCATAGTCACATATTCAAGCTTTCTCTGGCCAGTTCACCAGAAGTGATACGCTATTATTTGTCGAACTTAAGACTTTCACAGTTATTTCTGCCAGGTGCTCCTCGAATTTGCCCATGTATTCCGCCTGGTGTCAAGTATTTGGCTACCTTAAGAGTGTCATAGTTACTCCTTCCTGTTGCTCCCTGTTTTATCACAGTCACGTCTTCAAGCTTTCTCTGGCCTGTTCACCAGGAGTTATATCCATTATTAGTCGACTTTAAGACTTTCGCAGTTACTCCTGTCAGGTGCCCCTCGAGTTTGCCGATTTATTCCGTTGGTGACGAGGCATTTGGCTACCTTAAGAGAGTCATAGTTACTCATACCAGTTGCTCCCCGTTTTACCATAGTCACATACTCAAGCTTTCTCTGGCCAGTTCATCAGAAGCGATACGCCATTATTTGTCGACCTTAAGACTTTCACAGTTATTTCTGCCAGGTGCTCCTCGAGTTATCCGATGTTTTTTGCTGGGCGACGAGCATTGGCAACCATAAGAGAGTCACAGTTACTCCTGCAAGTTGCTCTCCGTTTGAACACAGTAAAATCTTCAAGCTTTCTGGAGCCAGTTCAGCACAAGCGATACGCCATTATTTGTCGACCTTAAGACTTTCACAGTTATTTCTGCTAGGTGCTCCTCGAGTTTGCCGATTAATTCCGTCTGGTGACGAGGCATTTGGCTACCTTAAGAGAGTCGTAGTTACTCCTACCAATTGCTCCCCGTTTTACCATAGTCACATATTCAAGCTTTCTCTGACCAGTTCACCAGAAGTGATACGCTATTATTTGTCGAACTTAAGACTTTCACAGTTATTTCTGCCAGGTGCTCCTCGAATTTGCCCATGTATTTCGCCTGGTGACGAGTATTTGGCTACCTTAAGAGTGTCATAGTTATTCCTCCCTGTTGCTCCCTGTTTTATCACAGTCACGTCTTCAAGCATTCTCTGGACTGTTCACCAGGATTTATATCCATTATTAGTCGACCTTAAGACTTTCACAGTTACTCCTGCCAGGTGCCCCTCGAGTTTGCCGATTTATTCCGTTGGTGACGAGGCATTTGGCTACCTTAAGAGAGTCATAGTTACTCATACCAGTTGCTCCCCGTTTTACCATAGTCACATACTCAAGCTTTCTCTGGCCAGTTCATCAGAAGCGATACGCCATTATTTGTCGACCTTAAGACTTTCACAGTTACTCCTGCCAGGTGCCCCTCGACTTTGCCGATTTATTCCGTTGGTGACGATGCATTTGGCTACCTTAAGAGAGTCATAGTTACTCCTACCAATTGCTCCCCGTTTTACCATAGTCACATATTCAAGCTTTCTCTGGCCAGTTCACCAGAAGTGATACGCTATTATTTGTCGAACTTAAGACTTTCACAGTTATTTCTGCCAGGTGCTCCTCGAATTTGCCCATGTATTCCGCCTGGTGTCAAGTATTTGGCTACCTTAAGAGTGTCATAGTTACTCCTTCCTGTTGCTCCCTGTTTTATCACAGTCACGTCTTCAAGCTTTCTCTGGCCTGTGCACCAGGAGTTATATCCATTATTAGTCGACTTTAAGACTTTCGCAGTTACTCCTGTCAGGTGCCCCTCGAGTTTGCCGATTTATTCCGTTGGTGACGAGGCATTTGGCTACCTTAAGAGAGTCATGGTTACTCATACCAGTTGCTCCCCGTTTTACCATAGTCACATACTCAAGCTTTCTCTGGCCAGTTCATCAGAAGCGATACGCCATTATTTGTCGACCTTAAGACTTTCACAGTTATTTCTGCCAGGTGCTCCTCGAGTTATCCGATGTTTTTTGCTGGGCGACGAGCATTGGCAACCATAAGAGAGTCACAGTTACTCCTGCAAGTTGCTCTCCGTTTGAACACAGTAAAATCTTCAAGCTTTCTGGAGCCAGTTCAGCACAAGAGATACGCCATTATTTGTCGACCTTAAGACTTTCACAGTTATTTCTGCTAGGTGCTCCTCGAGTTTGCCGATTAATTCTGTCTGGTGACGAGGCATTTGGCTACCTTAAGAGAGTCGTAGTTACTCCTACCAATTGCTCCCCGTTTTACCATAGTCACATATTCAAGCTTTCTCTGACCAGTTCACCAGAAGTGATACGCTATTATTTGTCGAACTTAAGACTTTCACAGTTATTTCTGCCAGGTGCTCCTCGAATTTGCCCATGTATTTCGCCTGGTGACGAGTATTTGGCTACCTTAAGAGTGTCATAGTTATTCCTCCCTGTTGCTCCCTGTTTTATCACAGTCACGTCTTCAAGCATTCTCTGGACTGTTCACCAGGATTTATATCCATTATTAGTCGACCTTAAGACTTTCACAGTTACTCCTGCCAGGTGCCCCTCGAGTTTGCCGATTTATTCCGTTGGTGACGAGGCATTTGGCTACCTTAAGAGAGTCATAGTTACTCATACCAGTTGCTCCCCGTTTTACCATAGTCACATACTCAAGCTTTCTCTGGCCAGTTCATCAGAAGCGATACGCCATTATTTGTCGACCTTAAGACTTTCACAGTTACTCCTGCCAGGTGCCCCTCGACTTTGCCGATTTATTCCGTTGGTGACGATGCATTTGGCTACCTTAAGAGAGTCATAGTTACTCCTACCAATTGCTCCCCGTTTTACCATAGTCACATATTCAAGCTTTCTCTGGCCAGTTCACCAGAAGTGATACGCTATTATTTGTCGAACTTAAGACTTTCACAGTTATTTCTGCCAGGTGCTCCTCGAATTTGCCCATGTATTCCGCCTGGTGTCAAGTATTTGGCTACCTTAAGAGTGTCATAGTTACTCCTTCCTGTTGCTCCCTGTTTTATCACAGTCACGTCTTCAAGCTTTCTCTGGCCTGTTCACCAGGAGTTATATCCATTATTAGTCGACTTTAAGACTTTCGCAGTTACTCCTGTCAGGTGCCCCTCGAGTTTGCCGATTTATTCCGTTGGTGACGAGGCATTTGGCTACCTTAAGAGAGTCATAGTTACTCATACCAGTTGCTCCCCGTTTTACCATAGTCACATACTCAAGCTTTCTCTGGCCAGTTCATCAGAAGCGATACGCCATTATTTGTCGACCTTAAGACTTTCACAGTTATTTCTGCCAGGTGCTCCTCGAGTTATCCGATGTTTTTTGCTGGGCGACGAGCATTGGCAACCATAAGAGAGTCACAGTTACTCCTGCAAGTTGCTCTCCGTTTGAACACAGTAAAATCTTCAAGCTTTCTGGAGCCAGTTCAGCACAAGCGATACGCCATTATTTGTCGACCTTAAGACTTTCACAGTTATTTCTGCTAGGTGCTCCTCGAGTTTGCCGATTAATTCCGTCTGGTGACGAGGCATTTGGCTACCTTAAGAGAGTCGTAGTTACTCCTACCAATTGCTCCCCGTTTTACCATAGTCACATATTCAAGCTTTCTCTGACCAGTTCACCAGAAGTGATACGCTATTATTTGTCGAACTTAAGACTTTCACAGTTATTTCTGCCAGGTGCTCCTCGAATTTGCCCATGTATTTCGCCTGGTGACGAGTATTTGGCTACCTTAAGAGTGTCATAGTTATTCCTCCCTGTTGCTCCCTGTTTTATCACAGTCACGTCTTCAAGCATTCTCTGGACTGTTCACCAGGATTTATATCCATTATTAGTCGACCTTAAGACTTTCACAGTTACTCCTGCCAGGTGCCCCTCGAGTTTGCCGATTTATTCCGTTGGTGACGAGGCATTTGGCTACCTTAAGAGAGTCATAGTTACTCATACCAGTTGCTCCCCGTTTTACCATAGTCACATACTCAAGCTTTCTCTGGCCAGTTCATCAGAAGCGATACGCCATTATTTGTCGACCTTAAGACTTTCACAGTTACTCCTGCCAGGTGCCCCTCGACTTTGCCGATTTATTCCGTTGGTGACGATGCATTTGGCTACCTTAAGAGAGTCATAGTTACTCCTACCAATTGCTCCCCGTTTTACCATAGTCACATATTCAAGCTTTCTCTGGCCAGTTCACCAGAAGTGATACGCTATTATTTGTCGAACTTAAGACTTTCACAGTTATTTCTGCCAGGTGCTCCTCGAATTTGCCCATGTATTCCGCCTGGTGTCAAGTATTTGGCTACCTTAAGAGTGTCATAGTTACTCCTTCCTGTTGCTCCCTGTTTTATCACAGTCACGTCTTCAAGCTTTCTCTGGCCTGTTCACCAGGAGTTATATCCATTATTAGTCGACTTTAAGACTTTCGCAGTTACTCCTGTCAGGTGCCCCTCGAGTTTGCCGATTTATTCCGTTGGTGACGAGGCATTTGGCTACCTTAAGAGAGTCATGGTTACTCATACCAGTTGCTCCCCGTTTTACCATAGTCACATACTCAAGCTTTCTCTGGCCAGTTCATCAGAAGCGATACGCCATTATTTGTCGACCTTAAGACTTTCACAGTTATTTCTGCCAGGTGCTCCTCGAGTTATCCGATGTTTTTTGCTGGGCGACGAGCATTGGCAACCATAAGAGAGTCACAGTTACTCCTGCAAGTTGCTCTCCGTTTGAACACAGTAAAATCTTCAAGCTTTCTGGAGCCAGTTCAGCACAAGAGATACGCCATTATTTGTCGACCTTAAGACTTTCACAGTTATTTCTGCTAGGTGCTCCTCGAGTTTGCCGATTAATTCTGTCTGGTGACGAGGCATTTGGCTACCTTAAGAGAGTCGTAGTTACTCCTACCAATTGCTCCCCGTTTTACCATAGTCACATATTCAAGCTTTCTCTGACCAGTTCACCAGAAGTGATACGCTATTATTTGTCGAACTTAAGACTTTCACAGTTATTTCTGCCAGGTGCTCCTCGAATTTGCCCATGTATTTCGCCTGGTGACGAGTATTTGGCTACCTTAAGAGTGTCATAGTTATTCCTCCCTGTTGCTCCCTGTTTTATCACAGTCACGTCTTCAAGCATTCTCTGGACTGTTCACCAGGATTTATATCCATTATTAGTCGACCTTAAGACTTTCACAGTTACTCCTGCCAGGTGCCCCTCGAGTTTGCCGATTTATTCCGTTGGTGACGAGGCATTTGGCTACCTTAAGAGAGTCATAGTTACTCATACCAGTTGCTCCCCGTTTTACCATAGTCACATACTCAAGCTTTCTCTGGCCAGTTCATCAGAAGCGATACGCCATTATTTGTCGACCTTAAGACTTTCACAGTTACTCCTGCCAGGTGCCCCTCGACTTTGCCGATTTATTCCGTTGGTGACGATGCATTTGGCTACCTTAAGAGAGTCATAGTTACTCCTACCAATTGCTCCCCGTTTTACCATAGTCACATATTCAAGCTTTCTCTGGCCAGTTCACCAGAAGTGATACGCTATTATTTGTCGAACTTAAGACTTTCACAGTTATTTCTGCCAGGTGCTCCTCGAATTTGCCCATGTATTCCGCCTGGTGTCAAGTATTTGGCTACCTTAAGAGTGTCATAGTTACTCCTTCCTGTTGCTCCTGTTTTATCACAGTCACGTCTTCAAGCTTTCTCTGGCCTGTTCACCAGGAGTTATATCCATTATTAGTCGACTTTAAGACTTTCGCAGTTACTCCTGTCAGGTGCCCCTCGAGTTTGCCGATTTATTCCGTTGGTGACGAGGCATTTGGCTACCTTAAGAGAGTCATAGTTACTCATACCAGTTGCTCCCCGTTTTACCATAGTCACATACTCAAGCTTTCTCTGGCCAGTTCATCAGAAGCGATACGCCATTATTTGTCGACCTTAAGACTTTCACAGTTATTTCTGCCAGGTGCTCCTCGAGTTATCCGATGTTTTTTGCTGGGCGACGAGCATTGGCAACCATAAGAGAGTCACAGTTACTCCTGCAAGTTGCTCTCCGTTTGAACACAGTAAAATCTTCAAGCTTTCTGGAGCCAGTTCAGCACAAGCGATACGCCATTATTTGTCGACCTTAAGACTTTCACAGTTATTTCTGCTAGGTGCTCCTCGAGTTTGCCGATTAATTCCGTCTGGTGACGAGGCATTTGGCTACCTTAAGAGAGTCGTAGTTACTCCTACCAATTGCTCCCCGTTTTACCATAGTCACATATTCAAGCTTTCTCTGACCAGTTCACCAGAAGTGATACGCTATTATTTGTCGAACTTAAGACTTTCACAGTTATTTCTGCCAGGTGCTCCTCGAATTTGCCCATGTATTTCGCCTGGTGACGAGTATTTGGCTACCTTAAGAGTGTCATAGTTATACCTCCCTGTTGCTCCCTGTTTTATCACAGTCACGTCTTCAAGCATTCTCTGGACTGTTCACCAGGATTTATATCCATTATTAGTCGACCTTAAGACTTTCACAGTTACTCCTGCCAGGTGCCCCTCGAGTTTGCCGATTTATTCCGTTGGTGACGAGGCATTTGGCTACCTTAAGAGAGTCATAGTTACTCATACCAGTTGCTCCCCGTTTTACCATAGTCACATACTCAAGCTTTCTCTGGCCAGTTCATCAGAAGCGATACGCCATTATTTGTCGACCTTAAGACTTTCACAGTTACTCCTGCCAGGTGCCCCTCGACTTTGCCGATTTATTCCGTTGGTGACGATGCATTTGGCTACCTTAAGAGAGTCATAGTTACTCCTACCAATTGCTCCCCGTTTTACCATAGTCACATATTCAAGCTTTCTCTGGCCAGTTCACCAGAAGTGATACGCTATTATTTGTCGAACTTAAGACTTTCACAGTTATTTCTGCCAGGTGCTCCTCGAATTTGCCCATGTATTCCGCCTGGTGTCAAGTATTTGGCTACCTTAAGAGTGTCATAGTTACTCCTTCCTGTTGCTCCCTGTTTTATCACAGTCACGTCTTCAAGCTTTCTCTGGCCTGTTCACCAGGAGTTATATCCATTATTAGTCGACTTTAAGACTTTCGCAGTTACTCCTGTCAGGTGCCCCTCGAGTTTGCCGATTTATTCCGTGGTGACGAGGCATTTGGCTACCTTAAGAGAGTCATGGTTACTCATACCAGTTGCTCCCCGTTTTACCATAGTCACATACTCAAGCTTTCTCTGGCCAGTTCATCAGAAGCGATACGCCATTATTTGTCGACCTTAAGACTTTCACAGTTATTTCTGCCAGGTGCTCCTCGAGTTATCCGATGTTTTTTGCTGGGCGACGAGCATTGGCAACCATAAGAGAGTCACAGTTACTCCTGCAAGTTGCTCTCCGTTTGAACACAGTAAAATCTTCAAGCTTTCTGGAGCCAGTTCAGCACAAGAGATACGCCATTATTTGTCGACCTTAAGACTTTCACAGTTATTTCTGCTAGGTGCTCCTCGAGTTTGCCGATTAATTCTGTCTGGTGACGAGGCATTTGGCTACCTTAAGAGAGTCGTAGTTACTCCTACCAATTGCTCCCCGTTTTACCATAGTCACATATTCAAGCTTTCTCTGACCAGTTCACCAGAAGTGATACGCTATTATTTGTCGAACTTAAGACTTTCACAGTTATTTCTGCCAGGTGCTCCTCGAATTTGCCCATGTATTTCGCCTGGTGACGAGTATTTGGCTACCTTAAGAGTGTCATAGTTATTCCTCCCTGTTGCTCCCTGTTTTATCACAGTCACGTCTTCAAGCATTCTCTGGACTGTTCACCAGGATTTATATCCATTATTAGTCGACCTTAAGACTTTCACAGTTACTCCTGCCAGGTGCCCCTCGAGTTTGCCGATTTATTCCGTTGGTGACGAGGCATTTGGCTACCTTAAGAGAGTCATAGTTACTCATACCAGTTGCTCCCCGTTTTACCATAGTCACATACTCAAGCTTTCTCTGGCCAGTTCATCAGAAGCGATACGCCATTATTTGTCGACCTTAAGACTTTCACAGTTACTCCTGCCAGGTGCCCCTCGACTTTGCCGATTTATTCCGTTGGTGACGATGCATTTGGCTACCTTAAGAGAGTCATAGTTACTCCTACCAATTGCTCCCCGTTTTACCATAGTCACATATTCAAGCTTTCTCTGGCCAGTTCACCAGAAGTGATACGCTATTATTTGTCGAACTTAAGACTTTCACAGTTATTTCTGCCAGGTGCTCCTCGAGTTATCCGATGTTTTTTGCTGGGCGACGAGCATTGGCAACCATAAGAGAGTCACAGTTACTCCTGCAAGTTGCTCTCCGTTTGAACACAGTAAAATCTTCAAGCTTTCTGGAGCCAGTTCATCAGAAGCGATACGCCATTATTTGTCGACCTTAAGACTTTCACAGTTATTTCTGCCAGGTGCTCCTCGAGTTATCCGATGTTTTTTGCTGGGCGACGAGCATTGGCAACCATAAGAGAGTCACAGTTACTCCTGCAAGTTGCTCTCCGTTTGAACACAGTAAAATCTTCAAGCTTTCTGGAGCCAGTTCAGCACAAGCGATACGCCATTATTTGTCGACCTTAAGACTTTCACAGTTATTTCTGCTAGGTGCTCCTCGAGTTTGCCGATTAATTCCGTCTGGTGACGAGGCATTTGGCTACCTTAAGAGAGTCGTAGTTACTCCTACCAATTGCTCCCCGTTTTACCATAGTCACATATTCAAGCTTTCTCTGACCAGTTCACCAGAAGTGATACGCTATTATTTGTCGAACTTAAGACTTTCACAGTTATTTCTGCCAGGTGCTCCTCGAATTTGCCCATGTATTTCGCCTGGTGACGAGTATTTGGCTACCTTAAGAGTGTCATAGTTACTCCTTCCTGTTGCTCCCTGTTTTATCACAGTCACGTCTTCAAGCTTTCTCTGGCCTGTTCACCAGGAGTTATATCCATTATTAGTCGACTTTAAGACTTTCGCAGTTACTCCTGTCAGGTGCCCCTCGAGTTTGCCGATTTATTCCGTTGGTGACGAGGCATTTGGCTACCTTAAGAGAGTCATAGTTACTCATACCAGTTGCTCCCCGTTTTACCATAGTCACATACTCAAGCTTTCTCTGGCCAGTTCATCAGAAGCGATACGCCATTATTTGTCGACCTTAAGACTTTCACAGTTATTTCTGCCAGGTGCTCCTCGAGTTATCCGATGTTTTTTGCTGGGCGACGAGCATTGGCAACCATAAGAGAGTCACAGTTACTCCTGCAAGTTGCTCTCCGTTTGAACACAGTAAAATCTTCAAGCTTTCTGGAGCCAGTTCAGCACAAGCGATACGCCATTATTTGTCGACCTTAAGACTTTCACAGTTATTTCTGCTAGGTGCTCCTCGAGTTTGCCGATTAATTCCGTCTGGTGACGAGGCATTTGGCTACCTTAAGAGAGTCGTAGTTACTCCTACCAATTGCTCCCCGTTTTACCATAGTCACATATTCAAGCTTTCTCTGACCAGTTCACCAGAAGTGATACGCTATTATTTGTCGAACTTAAGACTTTCACAGTTATTTCTGCCAGGTGCTCCTCGAATTTGCCCATGTATTTCGCCTGGTGACGAGTATTTGGCTACCTTAAGAGTGTCATAGTTATTCCTCCCTGTTGCTCCCTGTTTTATCACAGTCACGTCTTCAAGCATTCTCTGGACTGTTCACCAGGATTTATATCCATTATTAGTCGACCTTAAGACTTTCACAGTTACTCCTGCCAGGTGCCCCTCGAGTTTGCCGATTTATTCCGTTGGTGACGAGGCATTTGGCTACCTTAAGAGAGTCATAGTTACTCATACCAGTTGCTCCCCGTTTTACCATAGTCACATACTCAAGCTTTCTCTGGCCAGTTCATCAGAAGCGATACGCCATTATTTGTCGACCTTAAGACTTTCACAGTTACTCCTGCCAGGTGCCCCTCGACTTTGCCGATTTATTCCGTTGGTGACGATGCATTTGGCTACCTTAAGAGAGTCATAGTTACTCCTACCAATTGCTCCCCGTTTTACCATAGTCACATATTCAAGCTTTCTCTGGCCAGTTCACCAGAAGTGATACGCTATTATTTGTCGAACTTAAGACTTTCACAGTTATTTCTGCCAGGTGCTCCTCGAATTTGCCCATGTATTCCGCCTGGTGTCAAGTATTTGGCTACCTTAAGAGTGTCATAGTTACTCCTTCCTGTTGCTCCCTGTTTTATCACAGTCACGTCTTCAAGCTTTCTCTGGCCTGTTCACCAGGAGTTATATCCATTATTAGTCGACTTTAAGACTTTCGCAGTTACTCCTGTCAGGTGCCCCTCGAGTTTGCCGATTTATTCCGTTGGTGACGAGGCATTTGGCTACCTTAAGAGAGTCATGGTTACTCATACCAGTTGCTCCCCGTTTTACCATAGTCACATACTCAAGCTTTCTCTGGCCAGTTCATCAGAAGCGATACGCCATTATTTGTCGACCTTAAGACTTTCACAGTTATTTCTGCCAGGTGCTCCTCGAGTTATCCGATGTTTTTTGCTGGGCGACGAGCATTGGCAACCATAAGAGAGTCACAGTTACTCCTGCAAGTTGCTCTCCGTTTGAACACAGTAAAATCTTCAAGCTTTCTGGAGCCAGTTCAGCACAAGAGATACGCCATTATTTGTCGACCTTAAGACTTTCACAGTTATTTCTGCTAGGTGCTCCTCGAGTTTGCCGATTAATTCTGTCTGGTGACGAGGCATTTGGCTACCTTAAGAGAGTCGTAGTTACTCCTACCAATTGCTCCCCGTTTTACCATAGTCACATATTCAAGCTTTCTCTGACCAGTTCACCAGAAGTGATACGCTATTATTTGTCGAACTTAAGACTTTCACAGTTATTTCTGCCAGGTGCTCCTCGAATTTGCCCATGTATTTCGCCTGGTGACGAGTATTTGGCTACCTTAAGAGTGTCATAGTTATTCCTCCCTGTTGCTCCCTGTTTTATCACAGTCACGTCTTCAAGCATTCTCTGGACTGTTCACCAGGATTTATATCCATTATTAGTCGACCTTAAGACTTTCACAGTTACTCCTGCCAGGTGCCCCTCGAGTTTGCCGATTTATTCCGTTGGTGACGAGGCATTTGGCTACCTTAAGAGAGTCATAGTTACTCATACCAGTTGCTCCCCGTTTTACCATAGTCACATACTCAAGCTTTCTCTGGCCAGTTCATCAGAAGCGATACGCCATTATTTGTCGACCTTAAGACTTTCACAGTTACTCCTGCCAGGTGCCCCTCGACTTTGCCGATTTATTCCGTTGGTGACGATGCATTTGGCTACCTTAAGAGAGTCATAGTTACTCCTACCAATTGCTCCCCGTTTTACCATAGTCACATATTCAAGCTTTCTCTGGCCAGTTCACCAGAAGTGATACGCTATTATTTGTCGAACTTAAGACTTTCACAGTTATTTCTGCCAGGTGCTCCTCGAATTTGCCCATGTATTCCGCCTGGTGTCAAGTATTTGGCTACCTTAAGAGTGTCATAGTTACTCCTTCCTGTTGCTCCCTGTTTTATCACAGTCACGTCTTCAAGCTTTCTCTGGCCTGTTCACCAGGAGTTATATCCATTATTAGTCGACTTTAAGACTTTCGCAGTTACTCCTGTCAGGTGCCCCTCGAGTTTGCCGATTTATTCCGTTGGTGACGAGGCATTTGGCTACCTTAAGAGAGTCATAGTTACTCATACCAGTTGCTCCCCGTTTTACCATAGTCACATACTCAAGCTTTCTCTGGCCAGTTCATCAGAAGCGATACGCCATTATTTGTCGACCTTAAGACTTTCACAGTTATTTCTGCCAGGTGCTCCTCGAGTTATCCGATGTTTTTTGCTGGGCGACGAGCATTGGCAACCATAAGAGAGTCACAGTTACTCCTGCAAGTTGCTCTCCGTTTGAACACAGTAAAATCTTCAAGCTTTCTGGAGCCAGTTCAGCACAAGCGATACGCCATTATTTGTCGACCTTAAGACTTTCACAGTTATTTCTGCTAGGTGCTCCTCGAGTTTGCCGATTAATTCCGTCTGGTGACGAGGCATTTGGCTACCTTAAGAGAGTCGTAGTTACTCCTACCAATTGCTCCCCGTTTTACCATAGTCACATATTCAAGCTTTCTCTGACCAGTTCACCAGAAGTGATACGCTATTATTTGTCGAACTTAAGACTTTCACAGTTATTTCTGCCAGGTGCTCCTCGAATTTGCCCATGTATTTCGCCTGGTGACGAGTATTTGGCTACCTTAAGAGTGTCATAGTTATTCCTCCCTGTTGCTCCCTGTTTTATCACAGTCACGTCTTCAAGCATTCTCTGGACTGTTCACCAGGATTTATATCCATTATTAGTCGACCTTAAGACTTTCACAGTTACTCCTGCCAGGTGCCCCTCGAGTTTGCCGATTTATTCCGTTGGTGACGAGGCATTTGGCTACCTTAAGAGAGTCATAGTTACTCATACCAGTTGCTCCCCGTTTTACCATAGTCACATACTCAAGCTTTCTCTGGCCAGTTCATCAGAAGCGATACGCCATTATTTGTCGACCTTAAGACTTTCACAGTTACTCCTGCCAGGTGCCCCTCGACTTTGCCGATTTATTCCGTTGGTGACGATGCATTTGGCTACCTTAAGAGAGTCATAGTTACTCCTACCAATTGCTCCCCGTTTTACCATAGTCACATATTCAAGCTTTCTCTGGCCAGTTCACCAGAAGTGATACGCTATTATTTGTCGAACTTAAGACTTTCACAGTTATTTCTGCCAGGTGCTCCTCGAATTTGCCCATGTATTCCGCCTGGTGTCAAGTATTTGGCTACCTTAAGAGTGTCATAGTTACTCCTTCCTGTTGCTCCCTGTTTTATCACAGTCACGTCTTCAAGCTTTCTCTGGCCTGTTCACCAGGAGTTATATCCATTATTAGTCGACTTTAAGACTTTCGCAGTTACTCCTGTCAGGTGCCCCTCGAGTTTGCCGATTTATTCCGTTGGTGACGAGGCATTTGGCTACCTTAAGAGAGTCATGGTTACTCATACCAGTTGCTCCCCGTTTTACCATAGTCACATACTCAAGCTTTCTCTGGCCAGTTCATCAGAAGCGATACGCCATTATTTGTCGACCTTAAGACTTTCACAGTTATTTCTGCCAGGTGCTCCTCGAGTTATCCGATGTTTTTTGCTGGGCGACGAGCATTGGCAACCATAAGAGAGTCACAGTTACTCCTGCAAGTTGCTCTCCGTTTGAACACAGTAAAATCTTCAAGCTTTCTGGAGCCAGTTCAGCACAAGAGATACGCCATTATTTGTCGACCTTAAGACTTTCACAGTTATTTCTGCTAGGTGCTCCTCGAGTTTGCCGATTAATTCTGTCTGGTGACGAGGCATTTGGCTACCTTAAGAGAGTCGTAGTTACTCCTACCAATTGCTCCCCGTTTTACCATAGTCACATATTCAAGCTTTCTCTGACCAGTTCACCAGAAGTGATACGCTATTATTTGTCGAACTTAAGACTTTCACAGTTATTTCTGCCAGGTGCTCCTCGAATTTGCCCATGTATTTCGCCTGGTGACGAGTATTTGGCTACCTTAAGAGTGTCATAGTTATTCCTCCCTGTTGCTCCCTGTTTTATCACAGTCACGTCTTCAAGCATTCTCTGGACTGTTCACCAGGATTTATATCCATTATTAGTCGACCTTAAGACTTTCACAGTTACTCCTGCCAGGTGCCCCTCGAGTTTGCCGATTTATTCCGTTGGTGACGAGGCATTTGGCTACCTTAAGAGAGTCATAGTTACTCATACCAGTTGCTCCCCGTTTTACCATAGTCACATACTCAAGCTTTCTCTGGCCAGTTCATCAGAAGCGATACGCCATTATTTGTCGACCTTAAGACTTTCACAGTTACTCCTGCCAGGTGCCCCTCGACTTTGCCGATTTATTCCGTTGGTGACGATGCATTTGGCTACCTTAAGAGAGTCATAGTTACTCCTACCAATTGCTCCCCGTTTTACCATAGTCACATATTCAAGCTTTCTCTGGCCAGTTCACCAGAAGTGATACGCTATTATTTGTCGAACTTAAGACTTTCACAGTTATTTCTGCCAGGTGCTCCTCGAGTTATCCGATGTTTTTTGCTGGGCGACGAGCATTGGCAACCATAAGAGAGTCACAGTTACTCCTGCAAGTTGCTCTCCGTTTGAACACAGTAAAATCTTCAAGCTTTCTGGAGCCAGTTCATCAGAAGCGATACGCCATTATTTGTCGACCTTAAGACTTTCACAGTTATTTCTGCCAGGTGCTCCTCGAGTTATCCGATGTTTTTTGCTGGGCGACGAGCATTGGCAACCATAAGAGAGTCACAGTTACTCCTGCAAGTTGCTCTCCGTTTGAACACAGTAAAATCTTCAAGCTTTCTGGAGCCAGTTCAGCACAAGCGATACGCCATTATTTGTCGACCTTAAGACTTTCACAGTTATTTCTGCTAGGTGCTCCTCGAGTTTGCCGATTAATTCCGTCTGGTGACGAGGCATTTGGCTACCTTAAGAGAGTCGTAGTTACTCCTACCAATTGCTCCCCGTTTTACCATAGTCACATATTCAAGCTTTCTCTGACCAGTTCACCAGAAGTGATACGCTATTATTTGTCGAACTTAAGACTTTCACAGTTATTTCTGCCAGGTGCTCCTCGAATTTGCCCATGTATTTCGCCTGGTGACGAGTATTTGGCTACCTTAAGAGTGTCATAGTTATTCCTCCCTGTTGCTCCCTGTTTTATCACAGTCACGTCTTCAAGCATTCTCTGGACTGTTCACCAGGATTTATATCCATTATTAGTCGACCTTAAGACTTTCACAGTTACTCCTGCCAGGTGCCCCTCGAGTTTGCCGATTTATTCCGTTGGTGACGAGGCATTTGGCTACCTTAAGAGAGTCATAGTTACTCATACCAGTTGCTCCCCGTTTTACCATAGTCACATACTCAAGCTTTCTCTGGCCAGTTCATCAGAAGCGATACGCCATTATTTGTCGACCTTAAGACTTTCACAGTTACTCCTGCCAGGTGCCCCTCGACTTTGCCGATTTATTCCGTTGGTGACGATGCATTTGGCTACCTTAAGAGAGTCATAGTTACTCCTACCAATTGCTCCCCGTTTTACCATAGTCACATATTCAAGCTTTCTCTGGCCAGTTCACCAGAAGTGATACGCTATTATTTGTCGAACTTAAGACTTTCACAGTTATTTCTGCCAGGTGCTCCTCGAATTTGCCCATGTATTCCGCCTGGTGTCAAGTATTTGGCTACCTTAAGAGTGTCATAGTTACTCCTTCCTGTTGCTCCCTGTTTTATCACAGTCACGTCTTCAAGCTTTCTCTGGCCTGTTCACCAGGAGTTATATCCATTATTAGTCGACTTTAAGACTTTCGCAGTTACTCCTGTCAGGTGCCCCTCGAGTTTGCCGATTTATTCCGTTGGTGACGAGGCATTTGGCTACCTTAAGAGAGTCATGGTTACTCATACCAGTTGCTCCCCGTTTTACCATAGTCACATACTCAAGCTTTCTCTGGCCAGTTCATCAGAAGCGATACGCCATTATTTGTCGACCTTAAGACTTTCACAGTTATTTCTGCCAGGTGCTCCTCGAGTTATCCGATGTTTTTTGCTGGGCGACGAGCATTGGCAACCATAAGAGAGTCACAGTTACTCCTGCAAGTTGCTCTCCGTTTGAACACAGTAAAATCTTCAAGCTTTCTGGAGCCAGTTCAGCACAAGAGATACGCCATTATTTGTCGACCTTAAGACTTTCACAGTTATTTCTGCTAGGTGCTCCTCGAGTTTGCCGATTAATTCTGTCTGGTGACGAGGCATTTGGCTACCTTAAGAGAGTCGTAGTTACTCCTACCAATTGCTCCCCGTTTTACCATAGTCACATATTCAAGCTTTCTCTGACCAGTTCACCAGAAGTGATACGCTATTATTTGTCGAACTTAAGACTTTCACAGTTATTTCTGCCAGGTGCTCCTCGAATTTGCCCATGTATTTCGCCTGGTGACGAGTATTTGGCTACCTTAAGAGTGTCATAGTTATTCCTCCCTGTTGCTCCCTGTTTTATCACAGTCACGTCTTCAAGCATTCTCTGGACTGTTCACCAGGATTTATATCCATTATTAGTCGACCTTAAGACTTTCACAGTTACTCCTGCCAGGTGCCCCTCGAGTTTGCCGATTTATTCCGTTGGTGACGAGGCATTTGGCTACCTTAAGAGAGTCATAGTTACTCATACCAGTTGCTCCCCGTTTTACCATAGTCACATACTCAAGCTTTCTCTGGCCAGTTCATCAGAAGCGATACGCCATTATTTGTCGACCTTAAGACTTTCACAGTTACTCCTGCCAGGTGCCCCTCGACTTTGCCGATTTATTCCGTTGGTGACGATGCATTTGGCTACCTTAAGAGAGTCATAGTTACTCCTACCAATTGCTCCCCGTTTTACCATAGTCACATATTCAAGCTTTCTCTGGCCAGTTCACCAGAAGTGATACGCTATTATTTGTCGAACTTAAGACTTTCACAGTTATTTCTGCCAGGTGCTCCTCGAGTTATCCGATGTTTTTTGCTGGGCGACGAGCATTGGCAACCATAAGAGAGTCACAGTTACTCCTGCAAGTTGCTCTCCGTTTGAACACAGTAAAATCTTCAAGCTTTCTGGAGCCAGTTCATCAGAAGCGATACGCCATTATTTGTCGACCTTAAGACTTTCACAGTTATTTCTGCCAGGTGCTCCTCGAGTTATCCGATGTTTTTTGCTGGGCGACGAGCATTGGCAACCATAAGAGAGTCACAGTTACTCCTGCAAGTTGCTCTCCGTTTGAACACAGTAAAATCTTCAAGCTTTCTGGAGCCAGTTCAGCACAAGCGATACGCCATTATTTGTCGACCTTAAGACTTTCACAGTTATTTCTGCTAGGTGCTCCTCGAGTTTGCCGATTAATTCCGTCTGGTGACGAGGCATTTGGCTACCTTAAGAGAGTCGTAGTTACTCCTACCAATTGCTCCCCGTTTTACCATAGTCACATATTCAAGCTTTCTCTGACCAGTTCACCAGAAGTGATACGCTATTATTTGTCGAACTTAAGACTTTCACAGTTATTTCTGCCAGGTGCTCCTCGAATTTGCCCATGTATTTCGCCTGGTGACGAGTATTTGGCTACCTTAAGAGTGTCATAGTTATTCCTCCCTGTTGCTCCCTGTTTTATCACAGTCACGTCTTCAAGCATTCTCTGGACTGTTCACCAGGATTTATATCCATTATTAGTCGACCTTAAGACTTTCACAGTTACTCCTGCCAGGTGCCCCTCGAGTTTGCCGATTTATTCCGTTGGTGACGAGGCATTTGGCTACCTTAAGAGAGTCATAGTTACTCATACCAGTTGCTCCCCGTTTTACCATAGTCACATACTCAAGCTTTCTCTGGCCAGTTCATCAGAAGCGATACGCCATTATTTGTCGACCTTAAGACTTTCACAGTTACTCCTGCCAGGTGCCCCTCGACTTTGCCGATTTATTCCGTTGGTGACGATGCATTTGGCTACCTTAAGAGAGTCATAGTTACTCCTACCAATTGCTCCCCGTTTTACCATAGTCACATATTCAAGCTTTCTCTGGCCAGTTCACCAGAAGTGATACGCTATTATTTGTCGAACTTAAGACTTTCACAGTTATTTCTGCCAGGTGCTCCTCGAATTTGCCCATGTATTCCGCCTGGTGTCAAGTATTTGGCTACCTTAAGAGTGTCATAGTTACTCCTTCCTGTTGCTCCCTGTTTTATCACAGTCACGTCTTCAAGCTTTCTCTGGCCTGTTCACCAGGAGTTATATCCATTATTAGTCGACTTTAAGACTTTCGCAGTTACTCCTGTCAGGTGCCCCTCGAGTTTGCCGATTTATTCCGTTGGTGACGAGGCATTTGGCTACCTTAAGAGAGTCATGGTTACTCATACCAGTTGCTCCCCGTTTTACCATAGTCACATACTCAAGCTTTCTCTGGCCAGTTCATCAGAAGCGATACGCCATTATTTGTCGACCTTAAGACTTTCACAGTTATTTCTGCCAGGTGCTCCTCGAGTTATCCGATGTTTTTTGCTGGGCGACGAGCATTGGCAACCATAAGAGAGTCACAGTTACTCCTGCAAGTTGCTCTCCGTTTGAACACAGTAAAATCTTCAAGCTTTCTGGAGCCAGTTCAGCACAAGAGATACGCCATTATTTGTCGACCTTAAGACTTTCACAGTTATTTCTGCTAGGTGCTCCTCGAGTTTGCCGATTAATTCTGTCTGGTGACGAGGCATTTGGCTACCTTAAGAGAGTCGTAGTTACTCCTACCAATTGCTCCCCGTTTTACCATAGTCACATATTCAAGCTTTCTCTGACCAGTTCACCAGAAGTGATACGCTATTATTTGTCGAACTTAAGACTTTCACAGTTATTTCTGCCAGGTGCTCCTCGAATTTGCCCATGTATTTCGCCTGGTGACGAGTATTTGGCTACCTTAAGAGTGTCATAGTTATTCCTCCCTGTTGCTCCCTGTTTTATCACAGTCACGTCTTCAAGCATTCTCTGGACTGTTCACCAGGATTTATATCCATTATTAGTCGACCTTAAGACTTTCACAGTTACTCCTGCCAGGTGCCCCTCGAGTTTGCCGATTTATTCCGTTGGTGACGAGGCATTTGGCTACCTTAAGAGAGTCATAGTTACTCATACCAGTTGCTCCCCGTTTTACCATAGTCACATACTCAAGCTTTCTCTGGCCAGTTCATCAGAAGCGATACGCCATTATTTGTCGACCTTAAGACTTTCACAGTTACTCCTGCCAGGTGCCCCTCGACTTTGCCGATTTATTCCGTTGGTGACGATGCATTTGGCTACCTTAAGAGAGTCATAGTTACTCCTACCAATTGCTCCCCGTTTTACCATAGTCACATATTCAAGCTTTCTCTGGCCAGTTCACCAGAAGTGATACGCTATTATTTGTCGAACTTAAGACTTTCACAGTTATTTCTGCCAGGTGCTCCTCGAGTTATCCGATGTTTTTTGCTGGGCGACGAGCATTGGCAACCATAAGAGAGTCACAGTTACTCCTGCAAGTTGCTCTCCGTTTGAACACAGTAAAATCTTCAAGCTTTCTGGAGCCAGTTCATCAGAAGCGATACGCCATTATTTGTCGACCTTAAGACTTTCACAGTTATTTCTGCCAGGTGCTCCTCGAGTTATCCGATGTTTTTTGCTGGGCGACGAGCATTGGCAACCATAAGAGAGTCACAGTTACTCCTGCAAGTTGCTCTCCGTTTGAACACAGTAAAATCTTCAAGCTTTCTGGAGCCAGTTCAGCACAAGCGATACGCCATTATTTGTCGACCTTAAGACTTTCACAGTTATTTCTGCTAGGTGCTCCTCGAGTTTGCCGATTAATTCCGTCTGGTGACGAGGCATTTGGCTACCTTAAGAGAGTCGTAGTTACTCCTACCAATTGCTCCCCGTTTTACCATAGTCACATATTCAAGCTTTCTCTGACCAGTTCACCAGAAGTGATACGCTATTATTTGTCGAACTTAAGACTTTCACAGTTATTTCTGCCAGGTGCTCCTCGAATTTGCCCATGTATTTCGCCTGGTGACGAGTATTTGGCTACCTTAAGAGTGTCATAGTTATTCCTCCCTGTTGCTCCCTGTTTTATCACAGTCACGTCTTCAAGCATTCTCTGGACTGTTCACCAGGATTTATATCCATTATTAGTCGACCTTAAGACTTTCACAGTTACTCCTGCCAGGTGCCCCTCGAGTTTGCCGATTTATTCCGTTGGTGACGAGGCATTTGGCTACCTTAAGAGAGTCATAGTTACTCATACCAGTTGCTCCCCGTTTTACCATAGTCACATACTCAAGCTTTCTCTGGCCAGTTCATCAGAAGCGATACGCCATTATTTGTCGACCTTAAGACTTTCACAGTTACTCCTGCCAGGTGCCCCTCGACTTTGCCGATTTATTCCGTTGGTGACGATGCATTTGGCTACCTTAAGAGAGTCATAGTTACTCCTACCAATTGCTCCCCGTTTTACCATAGTCACATATTCAAGCTTTCTCTGGCCAGTTCACCAGAAGTGATACGCTATTATTTGTCGAACTTAAGACTTTCACAGTTATTTCTGCCAGGTGCTCCTCGAATTTGCCCATGTATTCCGCCTGGTGTCAAGTATTTGGCTACCTTAAGAGTGTCATAGTTACTCCTTCCTGTTGCTCCCTGTTTTATCACAGTCACGTCTTCAAGCTTTCTCTGGCCTGTTCACCAGGAGTTATATCCATTATTAGTCGACTTTAAGACTTTCGCAGTTACTCCTGTCAGGTGCCCCTCGAGTTTGCCGATTTATTCCGTTGGTGACGAGGCATTTGGCTACCTTAAGAGAGTCATGGTTACTCATACCAGTTGCTCCCCGTTTTACCATAGTCACATACTCAAGCTTTCTCTGGCCAGTTCATCAGAAGCGATACGCCATTATTTGTCGACCTTAAGACTTTCACAGTTATTTCTGCCAGGTGCTCCTCGAGTTATCCGATGTTTTTTGCTGGGCGACGAGCATTGGCAACCATAAGAGAGTCACAGTTACTCCTGCAAGTTGCTCTCCGTTTGAACACAGTAAAATCTTCAAGCTTTCTGGAGCCAGTTCAGCACAAGAGATACGCCATTATTTGTCGACCTTAAGACTTTCACAGTTATTTCTGCTAGGTGCTCCTCGAGTTTGCCGATTAATTCTGTCTGGTGACGAGGCATTTGGCTACCTTAAGAGAGTCGTAGTTACTCCTACCAATTGCTCCCCGTTTTACCATAGTCACATATTCAAGCTTTCTCTGACCAGTTCACCAGAAGTGATACGCTATTATTTGTCGAACTTAAGACTTTCACAGTTATTTCTGCCAGGTGCTCCTCGAATTTGCCCATGTATTTCGCCTGGTGACGAGTATTTGGCTACCTTAAGAGTGTCATAGTTATTCCTCCCTGTTGCTCCCTGTTTTATCACAGTCACGTCTTCAAGCATTCTCTGGACTGTTCACCAGGATTTATATCCATTATTAGTCGACCTTAAGACTTTCACAGTTACTCCTGCCAGGTGCCCCTCGAGTTTGCCGATTTATTCCGTTGGTGACGAGGCATTTGGCTACCTTAAGAGAGTCGTAGTTACTCCTACCAATTGCTCCCCGTTTTACCATAGTCACATATTCAAGCTTTCTCTGACCAGTTCACCAGAAGTGATACGCTATTATTTGTCGAACTTAAGACTTTCACAGTTATTTCTGCCAGGTGCTCCTCGAATTTGCCCATGTATTTCGCCTGGTGACGAGTATTTGGCTACCTTAAGAGTGTCATAGTTATTCCTCCCTGTTGCTCCCTGTTTTATCACAGTCACGTCTTCAAGCATTCTCTGGACTGTTCACCAGGATTTATATCCATTATTAGTCGACCTTAAGACTTTCACAGTTACTCCTGCCAGGTGCCCCTCGAGTTTGCCGATTTATTCCGTTGGTGACGAGGCATTTGGCTACCTTAAGAGAGTCATAGTTACTCATACCAGTTGCTCCCCGTTTTACCATAGTCACATACTCAAGCTTTCTCTGGCCAGTTCATCAGAAGCGATACGCCATTATTTGTCGACCTTAAGACTTTCACAGTTACTCCTGCCAGGTGCCCCTCGACTTTGCCGATTTATTCCGTTGGTGACGATGCATTTGGCTACCTTAAGAGAGTCATAGTTACTCCTACCAATTGCTCCCCGTTTTACCATAGTCACATATTCAAGCTTTCTCTGGCCAGTTCACCAGAAGTGATACGCTATTATTTGTCGAACTTAAGACTTTCACAGTTATTTCTGCCAGGTGCTCCTCGAATTTGCCCATGTATTCCGCCTGGTGTCAAGTATTTGGCTACCTTAAGAGTGTCATAGTTACTCCTTCCTGTTGCTCCCTGTTTTATCACAGTCACGTCTTCAAGCTTTCTCTGGCCTGTTCACCAGGAGTTATATCCATTATTAGTCGACTTTAAGACTTTCGCAGTTACTCCTGTCAGGTGCCCCTCGAGTTTGCCGATTTATTCCGTTGGTGACGAGGCATTTGGCTACCTTAAGAGAGTCATGGTTACTCATACCAGTTGCTCCCCGTTTTACCATAGTCACATACTCAAGCTTTCTCTGGCCAGTTCATCAGAAGCGATACGCCATTATTTGTCGACCTTAAGACTTTCACAGTTATTTCTGCCAGGTGCTCCTCGAGTTATCCGATGTTTTTTGCTGGGCGACGAGCATTGGCAACCATAAGAGAGTCACAGTTACTCCTGCAAGTTGCTCTCCGTTTGAACACAGTAAAATCTTCAAGCTTTCTGGAGCCAGTTCAGCACAAGAGATACGCCATTATTTGTCGACCTTAAGACTTTCACAGTTATTTCTGCTAGGTGCTCCTCGAGTTTGCCGATTAATTCTGTCTGGTGACGAGGCATTTGGCTACCTTAAGAGAGTCGTAGTTACTCCTACCAATTGCTCCCCGTTTTACCATAGTCACATATTCAAGCTTTCTCTGACCAGTTCACCAGAAGTGATACGCTATTATTTGTCGAACTTAAGACTTTCACAGTTATTTCTGCCAGGTGCTCCTCGAATTTGCCCATGTATTTCGCCTGGTGACGAGTATTTGGCTACCTTAAGAGTGTCATAGTTATTCCTCCCTGTTGCTCCCTGTTTTATCACAGTCACGTCTTCAAGCATTCTCTGGACTGTTCACCAGGATTTATATCCATTATTAGTCGACCTTAAGACTTTCACAGTTACTCCTGCCAGGTGCCCCTCGAGTTTGCCGATTTATTCCGTTGGTGACGAGGCATTTGGCTACCTTAAGAGAGTCATAGTTACTCATACCAGTTGCTCCCCGTTTTACCATAGTCACATACTCAAGCTTTCTCTGGCCAGTTCATCAGAAGCGATACGCCATTATTTGTCGACCTTAAGACTTTCACAGTTACTCCTGCCAGGTGCCCCTCGACTTTGCCGATTTATTCCGTTGGTGACGATGCATTTGGCTACCTTAAGAGAGTCATAGTTACTCCTACCAATTGCTCCCCGTTTTACCATAGTCACATATTCAAGCTTTCTCTGGCCAGTTCACCAGAAGTGATACGCTATTATTTGTCGAACTTAAGACTTTCACAGTTATTTCTGCCAGGTGCTCCTCGAATTTGCCCATGTATTCCGCCTGGTGTCAAGTATTTGGCTACCTTAAGAGTGTCATAGTTACTCCTTCCTGTTGCTCCCTGTTTTATCACAGTCACGTCTTCAAGCTTTCTCTGGCCTGTTCACCAGGAGTTATATCCATTATTAGTCGACTTTAAGACTTTCGCAGTTACTCCTGTCAGGTGCCCCTCGAGTTTGCCGATTTATTCCGTTGGTGACGAGGCATTTGGCTACCTTAAGAGAGTCATGGTTACTCATACCAGTTGCTCCCCGTTTTACCATAGTCACATACTCAAGCTTTCTCTGGCCAGTTCATCAGAAGCGATACGCCATTATTTGTCGACCTTAAGACTTTCACAGTTATTTCTGCCAGGTGCTCCTCGAGTTATCCGATGTTTTTTGCTGGGCGACGAGCATTGGCAACCATAAGAGAGTCACAGTTACTCCTGCAAGTTGCTCTCCGTTTGAACACAGTAAAATCTTCAAGCTTTCTGGAGCCAGTTCAGCACAAGAGATACGCCATTATTTGTCGACCTTAAGACTTTCACAGTTATTTCTGCTAGGTGCTCCTCGAGTTTGCCGATTAATTCTGTCTGGTGACGAGGCATTTGGCTACCTTAAGAGAGTCGTAGTTACTCCTACCAATTGCTCCCCGTTTTACCATAGTCACATATTCAAGCTTTCTCTGACCAGTTCACCAGAAGTGATACGCTATTATTTGTCGAACTTAAGACTTTCACAGTTATTTCTGCCAGGTGCTCCTCGAATTTGCCCATGTATTTCGCCTGGTGACGAGTATTTGGCTACCTTAAGAGTGTCATAGTTATTCCTCCCTGTTGCTCCCTGTTTTATCACAGTCACGTCTTCAAGCATTCTCTGGACTGTTCACCAGGATTTATATCCATTATTAGTCGACCTTAAGACTTTCACAGTTACTCCTGCCAGGTGCCCCTCGAGTTTGCCGATTTATTCCGTTGGTGACGAGGCATTTGGCTACCTTAAGAGAGTCATAGTTACTCATACCAGTTGCTCCCCGTTTTACCATAGTCACATACTCAAGCTTTCTCTGGCCAGTTCATCAGAAGCGATACGCCATTATTTGTCGACCTTAAGACTTTCACAGTTACTCCTGCCAGGTGCCCCTCGACTTTGCCGATTTATTCCGTTGGTGACGATGCATTTGGCTACCTTAAGAGAGTCATAGTTACTCCTACCAATTGCTCCCCGTTTTACCATAGTCACATATTCAAGCTTTCTCTGGCCAGTTCACCAGAAGTGATACGCTATTATTTGTCGAACTTAAGACTTTCACAGTTATTTCTGCCAGGTGCTCCTCGAGTTATCCGATGTTTTTTGCTGGGCGACGAGCATTGGCAACCATAAGAGAGTCACAGTTACTCCTGCAAGTTGCTCTCCGTTTGAACACAGTAAAATCTTCAAGCTTTCTGGAGCCAGTTCATCAGAAGCGATACGCCATTATTTGTCGACCTTAAGACTTTCACAGTTATTTCTGCCAGGTGCTCCTCGAGTTATCCGATGTTTTTTGCTGGGCGACGAGCATTGGCAACCATAAGAGAGTCACAGTTACTCCTGCAAGTTGCTCTCCGTTTGAACACAGTAAAATCTTCAAGCTTTCTGGAGCCAGTTCAGCACAAGCGATACGCCATTATTTGTCGACCTTAAGACTTTCACAGTTATTTCTGCTAGGTGCTCCTCGAGTTTGCCGATTAATTCCGTCTGGTGACGAGGCATTTGGCTACCTTAAGAGAGTCGTAGTTACTCCTACCAATTGCTCCCCGTTTTACCATAGTCACATATTCAAGCTTTCTCTGACCAGTTCACCAGAAGTGATACGCTATTATTTGTCGAACTTAAGACTTTCACAGTTATTTCTGCCAGGTGCTCCTCGAATTTGCCCATGTATTTCGCCTGGTGACGAGTATTTGGCTACCTTAAGAGTGTCATAGTTATTCCTCCCTGTTGCTCCCTGTTTTATCACAGTCACGTCTTCAAGCATTCTCTGGACTGTTCACCAGGATTTATATCCATTATTAGTCGACCTTAAGACTTTCACAGTTACTCCTGCCAGGTGCCCCTCGAGTTTGCCGATTTATTCCGTTGGTGACGAGGCATTTGGCTACCTTAAGAGAGTCATGGTTACTCATACCAGTTGCTCCCCGTTTTACCATAGTCACATACTCAAGCTTTCTCTGGCCAGTTCATCAGAAGCGATACGCCATTATTTGTCGACCTTAAGACTTTCACAGTTACTCCTGCCAGGTGCCCCTCGACTTTGCCGATTTATTCCGTTGGTGACGATGCATTTGGCTACCTTAAGAGAGTCATAGTTACTCCTACCAATTGCTCCCCGTTTTACCATAGTCACATATTCAAGCTTTCTCTGGCCAGTTCACCAGAAGTGATACGCTATTATTTGTCAGACTTAAGACTTTCACAGTTATTTCTGCCAGGTGCTCCTCGAATTTGCCCATGTATTCCGCCTGGTGTCGAGTATTTGGCTACCTTAAGAGTGTCATAGTTACTCCTTCCTGTTGCTCCCTGTTTTATCACAGTCACGTCTTCAAGCTTTCTCTGGCCTGTTCACCAGGAGTTATATCCATTATTAGTCGACTTTAAGACTTTCGCAGTTACTCCTGTCAGGTGCCCCTCGAGTTTGCCGATTTATTCCGTTGGTGACGAGGCATTTGGCTACCTTAAGAGAGTCATAGTTACTCATACCAGTTGCTCCCCGTTTTACCATAGTCACATACTCAAGCTTTCTCTGGCCAGTTCATCAGAAGCGATACGCCATTATTTGTCGACCTTAAGACTTTCACAGTTATTTCTGCCAGGTGCTCCTCGAGTTATCCGATGTTTTTTGCTGGGCGACGAGCATTGGCAACCATAAGAGAGTCACAGTTACTCCTGCAAGTTGCTCTCCGTTTGAACACAGTAAAATCTTCAAGCTTTCTGGAGCCAGTTCAGCACAAGAGATACGCCATTATTTGTCGACCTTAAGACTTTCACAGTTATTTCTGCTAGGTGCTCCTCGAGTTTGCCGATTAATTCTGTCTGGTGACGAGGCATTTGGCTACCTTAAGAGAGTCGTAGTTACTCCTACCAATTGCTCCCCGTTTTACCATAGTCACATATTCAAGCTTTCTCTGACCAGTTCACCAGAAGTGATACGCTATTATTTGTCGAACTTAAGACTTTCACAGTTATTTCTGCCAGGTGCTCCTCGAATTTGCCCATGTATTTCGCCTGGTGACGAGTATTTGGCTACCTTAAGAGTGTCATAGTTATTCCTCCCTGTTGCTCCCTGTTTTATCACAGTCACGTCTTCAAGCATTCTCTGGACTGTTCACCAGGATTTATATCCATTATTAGTCGACCTTAAGACTTTCACAGTTACTCCTGCCAGGTGCCCCTCGAGTTTGCCGATTTATTCCGTTGGTGACGAGGCATTTGGCTACCTTAAGAGAGTCATAGTTACTCATACCAGTTGCTCCCCGTTTTACCATAGTCACATACTCAAGCTTTCTCTGGCCAGTTCATCAGAAGCGATACGCCATTATTTGTCGACCTTAAGACTTTCACAGTTACTCCTGCCAGGTGCCCCTCGACTTTGCCGATTTATTCCGTTGGTGACGATGCATTTGGCTACCTTAAGAGAGTCATAGTTACTCCTACCAATTGCTCCCCGTTTTACCATAGTCACATATTCAAGCTTTCTCTGGCCAGTTCACCAGAAGTGATACGCTATTATTTGTCGAACTTAAGACTTTCACAGTTATTTCTGCCAGGTGCTCCTCGAATTTGCCCATGTATTCCGCCTGGTGTCAAGTATTTGGCTACCTTAAGAGTGTCATAGTTACTCCTTCCTGTTGCTCCCTGTTTTATCACAGTCACGTCTTCAAGCTTTCTCTGGCCTGTTCACCAGGAGTTATATCCATTATTAGTCGACTTTAAGACTTTCGCAGTTACTCCTGTCAGGTGCCCCTCGAGTTTGCCGATTTATTCCGTTGGTGACGAGGCATTTGGCTACCTTAAGAGAGTCATGGTTACTCATACCAGTTGCTCCCCGTTTTACCATAGTCACATACTCAAGCTTTCTCTGGCCAGTTCATCAGAAGCGATACGCCATTATTTGTCGACCTTAAGACTTTCACAGTTATTTCTGCCAGGTGCTCCTCGAGTTATCCGATGTTTTTTGCTGGGCGACGAGCATTGGCAACCATAAGAGAGTCACAGTTACTCCTGCAAGTTGCTCTCCGTTTGAACACAGTAAAATCTTCAAGCTTTCTGGAGCCAGTTCAGCACAAGAGATACGCCATTATTTGTCGACCTTAAGACTTTCACAGTTATTTCTGCTAGGTGCTCCTCGAGTTTGCCGATTAATTCTGTCTGGTGACGAGGCATTTGGCTACCTTAAGAGAGTCGTAGTTACTCCTACCAATTGCTCCCCGTTTTACCATAGTCACATATTCAAGCTTTCTCTGACCAGTTCACCAGAAGTGATACGCTATTATTTGTCGAACTTAAGACTTTCACAGTTATTTCTGCCAGGTGCTCCTCGAATTTGCCCATGTATTTCGCCTGGTGACGAGTATTTGGCTACCTTAAGAGTGTCATAGTTATTCCTCCCTGTTGCTCCCTGTTTTATCACAGTCACGTCTTCAAGCATTCTCTGGACTGTTCACCAGGATTTATATCCATTATTAGTCGACCTTAAGACTTTCACAGTTACTCCTGCCAGGTGCCCCTCGAGTTTGCCGATTTATTCCGTTGGTGACGAGGCATTTGGCTACCTTAAGAGAGTCATAGTTACTCATACCAGTTGCTCCCCGTTTTACCATAGTCACATACTCAAGCTTTCTCTGGCCAGTTCATCAGAAGCGATACGCCATTATTTGTCGACCTTAAGACTTTCACAGTTACTCCTGCCAGGTGCCCCTCGACTTTGCCGATTTATTCCGTTGGTGACGATGCATTTGGCTACCTTAAGAGAGTCATAGTTACTCCTACCAATTGCTCCCCGTTTTACCATAGTCACATATTCAAGCTTTCTCTGGCCAGTTCACCAGAAGTGATACGCTATTATTTGTCGAACTTAAGACTTTCACAGTTATTTCTGCCAGGTGCTCCTCGAGTTATCCGATGTTTTTTGCTGGGCGACGAGCATTGGCAACCATAAGAGAGTCACAGTTACTCCTGCAAGTTGCTCTCCGTTTGAACACAGTAAAATCTTCAAGCTTTCTGGAGCCAGTTCATCAGAAGCGATACGCCATTATTTGTCGACCTTAAGACTTTCACAGTTATTTCTGCCAGGTGCTCCTCGAGTTATCCGATGTTTTTTGCTGGGCGACGAGCATTGGCAACCATAAGAGAGTCACAGTTACTCCTGCAAGTTGCTCTCCGTTTGAACACAGTAAAATCTTCAAGCTTTCTGGAGCCAGTTCAGCACAAGCGATACGCCATTATTTGTCGACCTTAAGACTTTCACAGTTATTTCTGCTAGGTGCTCCTCGAGTTTGCCGATTAATTCCGTCTGGTGACGAGGCATTTGGCTACCTTAAGAGAGTCGTAGTTACTCCTACCAATTGCTCCCCGTTTTACCATAGTCACATATTCAAGCTTTCTCTGACCAGTTCACCAGAAGTGATACGCTATTATTTGTCGAACTTAAGACTTTCACAGTTATTTCTGCCAGGTGCTCCTCGAATTTGCCCATGTATTTCGCCTGGTGACGAGTATTTGGCTACCTTAAGAGTGTCATAGTTATTCCTCCCTGTTGCTCCCTGTTTTATCACAGTCACGTCTTCAAGCATTCTCTGGACTGTTCACCAGGATTTATATCCATTATTAGTCGACCTTAAGACTTTCACAGTTACTCCTGCCAGGTGCCCCTCGAGTTTGCCGATTTATTCCGTTGGTGACGAGGCATTTGGCTACCTTAAGAGAGTCATGGTTACTCATACCAGTTGCTCCCCGTTTTACCATAGTCACATACTCAAGCTTTCTCTGGCCAGTTCATCAGAAGCGATACGCCATTATTTGTCGACCTTAAGACTTTCACAGTTACTCCTGCCAGGTGCCCCTCGACTTTGCCGATTTATTCCGTTGGTGACGATGCATTTGGCTACCTTAAGAGAGTCATAGTTACTCCTACCAATTGCTCCCCGTTTTACCATAGTCACATATTCAAGCTTTCTCTGGCCAGTTCACCAGAAGTGATACGCTATTATTTGTCGAACTTAAGACTTTCACAGTTATTTCTGCCAGGTGCTCCTCGAGTTATCCGATGTTTTTTGCTGGGCGACGAGCATTGGCAACCATAAGAGAGTCACAGTTACTCCTGCAAGTTGCTCTCCGTTTGAACACAGTAAAATCTTCAAGCTTTCTGGAGCCAGTTCATCAGAAGCGATACGCCATTATTTGTCGACCTTAAGACTTTCACAGTTATTTCTGCCAGGTGCTCCTCGAGTTATCCGATGTTTTTTGCTGGGCGACGAGCATTGGCAACCATAAGAGAGTCACAGTTACTCCTGCAAGTTGCTCTCCGTTTGAACACAGTAAAATCTTCAAGCTTTCTGGAGCCAGTTCAGCACAAGCGATACGCCATTATTTGTCGACCTTAAGACTTTCACAGTTATTTCTGCTAGGTGCTCCTCGAGTTTGCCGATTAATTCCGTCTGGTGACGAGGCATTTGGCTACCTTAAGAGAGTCGTAGTTACTCCTACCAATTGCTCCCCGTTTTACCATAGTCACATATTCAAGCTTTCTCTGACCAGTTCACCAGAAGTGATACGCTATTATTTGTCGAACTTAAGACTTTCACAGTTATTTCTGCCAGGTGCTCCTCGAATTTGCCCATGTATTTCGCCTGGTGACGAGTATTTGGCTACCTTAAGAGTGTCATAGTTATTCCTCCCTGTTGCTCCCTGTTTTATCACAGTCACGTCTTCAAGCATTCTCTGGACTGTTCACCAGGATTTATATCCATTATTAGTCGACCTTAAGACTTTCACAGTTACTCCTGCCAGGTGCCCCTCGAGTTTGCCGATTTATTCCGTTGGTGACGAGGCATTTGGCTACCTTAAGAGAGTCATGGTTACTCATACCAGTTGCTCCCCGTTTTACCATAGTCACATACTCAAGCTTTCTCTGGCCAGTTCATCAGAAGCGATACGCCATTATTTGTCGACCTTAAGACTTTCACAGTTACTCCTGCCAGGTGCCCCTCGACTTTGCCGATTTATTCCGTTGGTGACGATGCATTTGGCTACCTTAAGAGAGTCATAGTTACTCCTACCAATTGCTCCCCGTTTTACCATAGTCACATATTCAAGCTTTCTCTGGCCAGTTCACCAGAAGTGATACGCTATTATTTGTCAGACTTAAGACTTTCACAGTTATTTCTGCCAGGTGCTCCTCGAATTTGCCCATGTATTCCGCCTGGTGTCGAGTATTTGGCTACCTTAAGAGTGTCATAGTTACTCCTTCCTGTTGCTCCCTGTTTTATCACAGTCACGTCTTCAAGCTTTCTCTGGCCTGTTCACCAGGAGTTATATCCATTATTAGTCGACTTTAAGACTTTCGCAGTTACTCCTGTCAGGTGCCCCTCGAGTTTGCCGATTTATTCCGTTGGTGACGAGGCATTTGGCTACCTTAAGAGAGTCATAGTTACTCATACCAGTTGCTCCCCGTTTTACCATAGTCACATACTCAAGCTTTCTCTGGCCAGTTCATCAGAAGCGATACGCCATTATTTGTCGACCTTAAGACTTTCACAGTTATTTCTGCCAGGTGCTCCTCGAGTTATCCGATGTTTTTTGCTGGGCGACGAGCATTGGCAACCATAAGAGAGTCACAGTTACTCCTGCAAGTTGCTCTCCGTTTGAACACAGTAAAATCTTCAAGCTTTCTGGAGCCAGTTCAGCACAAGCGATACGCCATTATTTGTCGACCTTAAGACTTTCACAGTTATTTCTGCTAGGTGCTCCTCGAGTTTGCCGATTAATTCCGTCTGGTGACGAGGCATTTGGCTACCTTAAGAGAGTCGTAGTTACTCCTACCAATTGCTCCCCGTTTTACCATAGTCACATATTCAAGCTTTCTCTGACCAGTTCACCAGAAGTGATACGCTATTATTTGTCGAACTTAAGACTTTCACAGTTATTTCTGCCAGGTGCTCCTCGAATTTGCCCATGTATTTCGCCTGGTGACGAGTATTTGGCTACCTTAAGAGTGTCATAGTTATTCCTCCCTGTTGCTCCCTGTTTTATCACAGTCACGTCTTCAAGCATTCTCTGGACTGTTCACCAGGATTTATATCCATTATTAGTCGACCTTAAGACTTTCACAGTTACTCCTGCCAGGTGCCCCTCGAGTTTGCCGATTTATTCCGTTGGTGACGAGGCATTTGGCTACCTTAAGAGAGTCATGGTTACTCATACCAGTTGCTCCCCGTTTTACCATAGTCACATACTCAAGCTTTCTCTGGCCAGTTCATCAGAAGCGATACGCCATTATTTGTCGACCTTAAGACTTTCACAGTTACTCCTGCCAGGTGCCCCTCGACTTTGCCGATTTATTCCGTTGGTGACGATGCATTTGGCTACCTTAAGAGAGTCATAGTTACTCCTACCAATTGCTCCCCGTTTTACCATAGTCACATATTCAAGCTTTCTCTGGCCAGTTCACCAGAAGTGATACGCTATTATTTGTCAGACTTAAGACTTTCACAGTTATTTCTGCCAGGTGCTCCTCGAATTTGCCCATGTATTCCGCCTGGTGTCGAGTATTTGGCTACCTTAAGAGTGTCATAGTTACTCCTTCCTGTTGCTCCCTGTTTTATCACAGTCACGTCTTCAAGCTTTCTCTGGCCTGTTCACCAGGAGTTATATCCATTATTAGTCGACTTTAAGACTTTCGCAGTTACTCCTGTCAGGTGCCCCTCGAGTTTGCCGATTTATTCCGTTGGTGACGAGGCATTTGGCTACCTTAAGAGAGTCATAGTTACTCATACCAGTTGCTCCCCGTTTTACCATAGTCACATACTCAAGCTTTCTCTGGCCAGTTCATCAGAAGCGATACGCCATTATTTGTCGACCTTAAGACTTTCACAGTTATTTCTGCCAGGTGCTCCTCGAGTTATCCGATGTTTTTTGCTGGGCGACGAGCATTGGCAACCATAAGAGAGTCACAGTTACTCCTGCAAGTTGCTCTCCGTTTGAACACAGTAAAATCTTCAAGCTTTCTGGAGCCAGTTCAGCACAAGCGATACGCCATTATTTGTCGACCTTAAGACTTTCACAGTTATTTCTGCTAGGTGCTCCTCGAGTTTGCCGATTAATTCCGTCTGGTGACGAGGCATTTGGCTACCTTAAGAGAGTCGTAGTTACTCCTACCAATTGCTCCCCGTTTTACCATAGTCACATATTCAAGCTTTCTCTGACCAGTTCACCAGAAGTGATACGCTATTATTTGTCGAACTTAAGACTTTCACAGTTATTTCTGCCAGGTGCTCCTCGAATTTGCCCATGTATTTCGCCTGGTGACGAGTATTTGGCTACCTTAAGAGTGTCATAGTTATTCCTCCCTGTTGCTCCCTGTTTTATCACAGTCACGTCTTCAAGCATTCTCTGGACTGTTCACCAGGATTTATATCCATTATTAGTCGACCTTAAGACTTTCACAGTTACTCCTGCCAGGTGCCCCTCGAGTTTGCCGATTTATTCCGTTGGTGACGAGGCATTTGGCTACCTTAAGAGAGTCATAGTTACTCATACCAGTTGCTCCCCGTTTTACCATAGTCACATACTCAAGCTTTCTCTGGCCAGTTCATCAGAAGCGATACGCCATTATTTGTCGACCTTAAGACTTTCACAGTTACTCCTGCCAGGTGCCCCTCGACTTTGCCGATTTATTCCGTTGGTGACGATGCATTTGGCTACCTTAAGAGAGTCATAGTTACTCCTACCAATTGCTCCCCGTTTTACCATAGTCACATATTCAAGCTTTCTCTGGCCAGTTCACCAGAAGTGATACGCTATTATTTGTCGAACTTAAGACTTTCACAGTTATTTCTGCCAGGTGCTCCTCGAATTTGCCCATGTATTCCGCCTGGTGTCAAGTATTTGGCTACCTTAAGAGTGTCATAGTTACTCCTTCCTGTTGCTCCCTGTTTTATCACAGTCACGTCTTCAAGCTTTCTCTGGCCTGTTCACCAGGAGTTATATCCATTATTAGTCGACTTTAAGACTTTCGCAGTTACTCCTGTCAGGTGCCCCTCGAGTTTGCCGATTTATTCCGTTGGTGACGAGGCATTTGGCTACCTTAAGAGAGTCATAGTTACTCATACCAGTTGCTCCCCGTTTTACCATAGTCACATACTCAAGCTTTCTCTGGCCAGTTCATCAGAAGCGATACGCCATTATTTGTCGACCTTAAGACTTTCACAGTTATTTCTGCCAGGTGCTCCTCGAGTTATCCGATGTTTTTTGCTGGGCGACGAGCATTGGCAACCATAAGAGAGTCACAGTTACTCCTGCAAGTTGCTCTCCGTTTGAACACAGTAAAATCTTCAAGCTTTCTGGAGCCAGTTCAGCACAAGCGATACGCCATTATTTGTCGACCTTAAGACTTTCACAGTTATTTCTGCTAGGTGCTCCTCGAGTTTGCCGATTAATTCCGTCTGGTGACGAGGCATTTGGCTACCTTAAGACAGTCGTAGTTACTCCTACCAATTGCTCCCCGTTTTACCATAGTCACATATTCAAGCTTTCTCTGACCAGTTCACCAGAAGTGATACGCTATTATTTGTCGAACTTAAGACTTTCACAGTTATTTCTGCCAGGTGCTCCTCGAATTTGCCCATGTATTTCGCCTGGTGACGAGTATTTGGCTACCTTAAGAGTGTCATAGTTATTCCTCCCTGTTGCTCCCTGTTTTATCACAGTCACGTCTTCAAGCATTCTCTGGACTGTTCACCAGGATTTATATCCATTATTAGTCGACCTTAAGACTTTCACAGTTACTCCTGCCAGGTGCCCCTCGAGTTTGCCGATTTATTCCGTTGGTGACGAGGCATTTGGCTACCTTAAGAGAGTCATGGTTACTCATACCAGTTGCTCCCCGTTTTACCATAGTCACATACTCAAGCTTTCTCTGGCCAGTTCATCAGAAGCGATACGCCATTATTTGTCGACCTTAAGACTTTCACAGTTACTCCTGCCAGGTGCCCCTCGACTTTGCCGATTTATTCCGTTGGTGACGATGCATTTGGCTACCTTAAGAGAGTCATAGTTACTCCTACCAATTGCTCCCCGTTTTACCATAGTCACATATTCAAGCTTTCTCTGGCCAGTTCACCAGAAGTGATACGCTATTATTTGTCGAACTTAAGACTTTCACAGTTATTTCTGCCAGGTGCTCCTCGAATTTGCCCATGTATTCCGCCTGGTGTCAAGTATTTGGCTACCTTAAGAGTGTCATAGTTACTCCTTCCTGTTGCTCCCTGTTTTATCACAGTCACGTCTTCAAGCTTTCTCTGGCCTGTTCACCAGGAGTTATATCCATTATTAGTCGACTTTAAGACTTTCGCAGTTACTCCTGTCAGGTGCCCCTCGAGTTTGCCGATTTATTCCGTTGGTGACGAGGCATTTGGCTACCTTAAGAGAGTCATAGTTACTCATACCAGTTGCTCCCCGTTTTACCATAGTCACATACTCAAGCTTTCTCTGGCCAGTTCATCAGAAGCGATACGCCATTATTTGTCGACCTTAAGACTTTCACAGTTATTTCTGCCAGGTGCTCCTCGAGTTATCCGATGTTTTTTGCTGGGCGACGAGCATTGGCAACCATAAGAGAGTCACAGTTACTCCTGCAAGTTGCTCTCCGTTTGAACACAGTAAAATCTTCAAGCTTTCTGGAGCCAGTTCAGCACAAGCGATACGCCATTATTTGTCGACCTTAAGACTTTCACAGTTATTTCTGCTAGGTGCTCCTCGAGTTTGCCGATTAATTCCGTCTGGTGACGAGGCATTTGGCTACCTTAAGAGAGTCGTAGTTACTCCTACCAATTGCTCCCCGTTTTACCATAGTCACATATTCAAGCTTTCTCTGACCAGTTCACCAGAAGTGATACGCTAT
Source organism: Schistocerca piceifrons (assembly GCF_021461385.2). Classification (NCBI taxonomy): domain Eukaryota; kingdom Metazoa; phylum Arthropoda; class Insecta; order Orthoptera; family Acrididae; genus Schistocerca; species Schistocerca piceifrons. The sequence continues at coordinate 11,025 of NW_025727011.1, read as the reverse complement.
TATTTGTCGAACTTAAGACTTTCACAGTTATTTCTGCCAGGTGCTCCTCGAATTTGCCCATGTATTTCGCCTGGTGACGAGTATTTGGCTACCTTAAGAGTGTCATAGTTATTCCTCCCTGTTGCTCCCTGTTTTATCACAGTCACGTCTTCAAGCATTCTCTGGACTGTTCACCAGGATTTATATCCATTATTAGTCGACCTTAAGACTTTCACAGTTACTCCTGCCAGGTGCCCCTCGAGTTTGCCGATTTATTCCGTTGGTGACGAGGCATTTGGCTACCTTAAGAGAGTCATAGTTACTCATACCAGTTGCTCCCCGTTTTACCATAGTCACATACTCAAGCTTTCTCTGGCCAGTTCATCAGAAGCGATACGCCATTATTTGTCGACCTTAAGACTTTCACAGTTACTCCTGCCAGGTGCCCCTCGACTTTGCCGATTTATTCCGTTGGTGACGATGCATTTGGCTACCTTAAGAGAGTCATAGTTACTCCTACCAATTGCTCCCCGTTTTACCATAGTCACATATTCAAGCTTTCTCTGGCCAGTTCACCAGAAGTGATACGCTATTATTTGTCGAACTTAAGACTTTCACAGTTATTTCTGCCAGGTGCTCCTCGAATTTGCCCATGTATTCCGCCTGGTGTCAAGTATTTGGCTACCTTAAGAGTGTCATAGTTACTCCTTCCTGTTGCTCCCTGTTTTATCACAGTCACGTCTTCAAGCTTTCTCTGGCCTGTTCACCAGGAGTTATATCCATTATTAGTCGACTTTAAGACTTTCGCAGTTACTCCTGTCAGGTGCCCCTCGAGTTTGCCGATTTATTCCGTTGGTGACGAGGCATTTGGCTACCTTAAGAGAGTCATAGTTACTCATACCAGTTGCTCCCCGTTTTACCATAGTCACATACTCAAGCTTTCTCTGGCCAGTTCATCAGAAGCGATACGCCATTATTTGTCGACCTTAAGACTTTCACAGTTATTTCTGCCAGGTGCTCCTCGAGTTATCCGATGTTTTTTGCTGGGCGACGAGCATTGGCAACCATAAGAGAGTCACAGTTACTCCTGCAAGTTGCTCTCCGTTTGAACACAGTAAAATCTTCAAGCTTTCTGGAGCCAGTTCAGCACAAGCGATACGCCATTATTTGTCGACCTTAAGACTTTCACAGTTATTTCTGCTAGGTGCTCCTCGAGTTTGCCGATTAATTCCGTCTGGTGACGAGGCATTTGGCTACCTTAAGAGAGTCGTAGTTACTCCTACCAATTGCTCCCCGTTTTACCATAGTCACATATTCAAGCTTTCTCTGACCAGTTCACCAGAAGTGATACGCTATTATTTGTCGAACTTAAGACTTTCACAGTTATTTCTGCCAGGTGCTCCTCGAATTTGCCCATGTATTTCGCCTGGTGACGAGTATTTGGCTACCTTAAGAGTGTCATAGTTATTCCTCCCTGTTGCTCCCTGTTTTATCACAGTCACGTCTTCAAGCATTCTCTGGACTGTTCACCAGGATTTATATCCATTATTAGTCGACCTTAAGACTTTCACAGTTACTCCTGCCAGGTGCCCCTCGAGTTTGCCGATTTATTCCGTTGGTGACGAGGCATTTGGCTACCTTAAGAGAGTCATAGTTACTCATACCAGTTGCTCCCCGTTTTACCATAGTCACATACTCAAGCTTTCTCTGGCCAGTTCATCAGAAGCGATACGCCATTATTTGTCGACCTTAAGACTTTCACAGTTACTCCTGCCAGGTGCCCCTCGACTTTGCCGATTTATTCCGTTGGTGACGATGCATTTGGCTACCTTAAGAGAGTCATAGTTACTCCTACCAATTGCTCCCCGTTTTACCATAGTCACATATTCAAGCTTTCTCTGGCCAGTTCACCAGAAGTGATACGCTATTATTTGTCGAACTTAAGACTTTCACAGTTATTTCTGCCAGGTGCTCCTCGAATTTGCCCATGTATTCCGCCTGGTGTCAAGTATTTGGCTACCTTAAGAGTGTCATAGTTACTCCTTCCTGTTGCTCCCTGTTTTATCACAGTCACGTCTTCAAGCTTTCTCTGGCCTGTTCACCAGGAGTTATATCCATTATTAGTCGACTTTAAGACTTTCGCAGTTACTCCTGTCAGGTGCCCCTCGAGTTTGCCGATTTATTCCGTTGGTGACGAGGCATTTGGCTACCTTAAGAGAGTCATAGTTACTCATACCAGTTGCTCCCCGTTTTACCATAGTCACATACTCAAGCTTTCTCTGGCCAGTTCATCAGAAGCGATACGCCATTATTTGTCGACCTTAAGACTTTCACAGTTATTTCTGCCAGGTGCTCCTCGAGTTATCCGATGTTTTTTGCTGGGCGACGAGCATTGGCAACCATAAGAGAGTCACAGTTACTCCTGCAAGTTGCTCTCCGTTTGAACACAGTAAAATCTTCAAGCTTTCTGGAGCCAGTTCAGCACAAGCGATACGCCATTATTTGTCGACCTTAAGACTTTCACAGTTATTTCTGCTAGGTGCTCCTCGAGTTTGCCGATTAATTCCGTCTGGTGACGAGGCATTTGGCTACCTTAAGAGAGTCGTAGTTACTCCTACCAATTGCTCCCCGTTTTACCATAGTCACATATTCAAGCTTTCTCTGACCAGTTCACCAGAAGTGATACGCTATTATTTGTCGAACTTAAGACTTTCACAGTTATTTCTGCCAGGTGCTCCTCGAATTTGCCCATGTATTTCGCCTGGTGACGAGTATTTGGCTACCTTAAGAGTGTCATAGTTATTCCTCCCTGTTGCTCCCTGTTTTATCACAGTCACGTCTTCAAGCATTCTCTGGACTGTTCACCAGGATTTATATCCATTATTAGTCGACCTTAAGACTTTCACAGTTACTCCTGCCAGGTGCCCCTCGAGTTTGCCGATTTATTCCGTTGGTGACGAGGCATTTGGCTACCTTAAGAGAGTCATGGTTACTCATACCAGTTGCTCCCCGTTTTACCATAGTCACATACTCAAGCTTTCTCTGGCCAGTTCATCAGAAGCGATACGCCATTATTTGTCGACCTTAAGACTTTCACAGTTACTCCTGCCAGGTGCCCCTCGACTTTGCCGATTTATTCCGTTGGTGACGATGCATTTGGCTACCTTAAGAGAGTCATAGTTACTCCTACCAATTGCTCCCCGTTTTACCATAGTCACATATTCAAGCTTTCTCTGGCCAGTTCACCAGAAGTGATACGCTATTATTTGTCGAACTTAAGACTTTCACAGTTATTTCTGCCAGGTGCTCCTCGAATTTGCCCATGTATTCCGCCTGGTGTCAAGTATTTGGCTACCTTAAGAGTGTCATAGTTACTCCTTCCTGTTGCTCCCTGTTTTATCACAGTCACGTCTTCAAGCTTTCTCTGGCCTGTTCACCAGGAGTTATATCCATTATTAGTCGACTTTAAGACTTTCGCAGTTACTCCTGTCAGGTGCCCCTCGAGTTTGCCGATTTATTCCGTTGGTGACGAGGCATTTGGCTACCTTAAGAGAGTCATAGTTACTCATACCAGTTGCTCCCCGTTTTACCATAGTCACATACTCAAGCTTTCTCTGGCCAGTTCATCAGAAGCGATACGCCATTATTTGTCGACCTTAAGACTTTCACAGTTATTTCTGCCAGGTGCTCCTCGAGTTATCCGATGTTTTTTGCTGGGCGACGAGCATTGGCAACCATAAGAGAGTCACAGTTACTCCTGCAAGTTGCTCTCCGTTTGAACACAGTAAAATCTTCAAGCTTTCTGGAGCCAGTTCAGCACAAGCGATACGCCATTATTTGTCGACCTTAAGACTTTCACAGTTATTTCTGCTAGGTGCTCCTCGAGTTTGCCGATTAATTCCGTCTGGTGACGAGGCATTTGGCTACCTTAAGAGAGTCGTAGTTACTCCTACCAATTGCTCCCCGTTTTACCATAGTCACATATTCAAGCTTTCTCTGACCAGTTCACCAGAAGTGATACGCTATTATTTGTCGAACTTAAGACTTTCACAGTTATTTCTGCCAGGTGCTCCTCGAATTTGCCCATGTATTTCGCCTGGTGACGAGTATTTGGCTACCTTAAGAGTGTCATAGTTATTCCTCCCTGTTGCTCCCTGTTTTATCACAGTCACGTCTTCAAGCATTCTCTGGACTGTTCACCAGGATTTATATCCATTATTAGTCGACCTTAAGACTTTCACAGTTACTCCTGCCAGGTGCCCCTCGAGTTTGCCGATTTATTCCGTTGGTGACGAGGCATTTGGCTACCTTAAGAGAGTCATAGTTACTCATACCAGTTGCTCCCCGTTTTACCATAGTCACATACTCAAGCTTTCTCTGGCCAGTTCATCAGAAGCGATACGCCATTATTTGTCGACCTTAAGACTTTCACAGTTACTCCTGCCAGGTGCCCCTCGACTTTGCCGATTTATTCCGTTGGTGACGATGCATTTGGCTACCTTAAGAGAGTCATAGTTACTCCTACCAATTGCTCCCCGTTTTACCATAGTCACATATTCAAGCTTTCTCTGGCCAGTTCACCAGAAGTGATACGCTATTATTTGTCGAACTTAAGACTTTCACAGTTATTTCTGCCAGGTGCTCCTCGAATTTGCCCATGTATTCCGCCTGGTGTCAAGTATTTGGCTACCTTAAGAGTGTCATAGTTACTCCTTCCTGTTGCTCCCTGTTTTATCACAGTCACGTCTTCAAGCTTTCTCTGGCCTGTTCACCAGGAGTTATATCCATTATTAGTCGACTTTAAGACTTTCGCAGTTACTCCTGTCAGGTGCCCCTCGAGTTTGCCGATTTATTCCGTTGGTGACGAGGCATTTGGCTACCTTAAGAGAGTCATAGTTACTCATACCAGTTGCTCCCCGTTTTACCATAGTCACATACTCAAGCTTTCTCTGGCCAGTTCATCAGAAGCGATACGCCATTATTTGTCGACCTTAAGACTTTCACAGTTATTTCTGCCAGGTGCTCCTCGAGTTATCCGATGTTTTTTGCTGGGCGACGAGCATTGGCAACCATAAGAGAGTCACAGTTACTCCTGCAAGTTGCTCTCCGTTTGAACACAGTAAAATCTTCAAGCTTTCTGGAGCCAGTTCAGCACAAGCGATACGCCATTATTTGTCGACCTTAAGACTTTCACAGTTATTTCTGCTAGGTGCTCCTCGAGTTTGCCGATTAATTCCGTCTGGTGACGAGGCATTTGGCTACCTTAAGAGAGTCGTAGTTACTCCTACCAATTGCTCCCCGTTTTACCATAGTCACATATTCAAGCTTTCTCTGACCAGTTCACCAGAAGTGATACGCTATTATTTGTCGAACTTAAGACTTTCACAGTTATTTCTGCCAGGTGCTCCTCGAATTTGCCCATGTATTTCGCCTGGTGACGAGTATTTGGCTACCTTAAGAGTGTCATAGTTATTCCTCCCTGTTGCTCCCTGTTTTATCACAGTCACGTCTTCAAGCATTCTCTGGACTGTTCACCAGGATTTATATCCATTATTAGTCGACCTTAAGACTTTCACAGTTACTCCTGCCAGGTGCCCCTCGAGTTTGCCGATTTATTCCGTTGGTGACGAGGCATTTGGCTACCTTAAGAGAGTCATGGTTACTCATACCAGTTGCTCCCCGTTTTACCATAGTCACATACTCAAGCTTTCTCTGGCCAGTTCATCAGAAGCGATACGCCATTATTTGTCGACCTTAAGACTTTCACAGTTACTCCTGCCAGGTGCCCCTCGACTTTGCCGATTTATTCCGTTGGTGACGATGCATTTGGCTACCTTAAGAGAGTCATAGTTACTCCTACCAATTGCTCCCCGTTTTACCATAGTCACATATTCAAGCTTTCTCTGGCCAGTTCACCAGAAGTGATACGCTATTATTTGTCGAACTTAAGACTTTCACAGTTATTTCTGCCAGGTGCTCCTCGAATTTGCCCATGTATTCCGCCTGGTGTCAAGTATTTGGCTACCTTAAGAGTGTCATAGTTACTCCTTCCTGTTGCTCCCTGTTTTATCACAGTCACGTCTTCAAGCTTTCTCTGGCCTGTTCACCAGGAGTTATATCCATTATTAGTCGACTTTAAGACTTTCGCAGTTACTCCTGTCAGGTGCCCCTCGAGTTTGCCGATTTATTCCGTTGGTGACGAGGCATTTGGCTACCTTAAGAGAGTCATAGTTACTCATACCAGTTGCTCCCCGTTTTACCATAGTCACATACTCAAGCTTTCTCTGGCCAGTTCATCAGAAGCGATACGCCATTATTTGTCGACCTTAAGACTTTCACAGTTATTTCTGCCAGGTGCTCCTCGAGTTATCCGATGTTTTTTGCTGGGCGACGAGCATTGGCAACCATAAGAGAGTCACAGTTACTCCTGCAAGTTGCTCTCCGTTTGAACACAGTAAAATCTTCAAGCTTTCTGGAGCCAGTTCAGCACAAGCGATACGCCATTATTTGTCGACCTTAAGACTTTCACAGTTATTTCTGCTAGGTGCTCCTCGAGTTTGCCGATTAATTCCGTCTGGTGACGAGGCATTTGGCTACCTTAAGAGAGTCGTAGTTACTCCTACCAATTGCTCCCCGTTTTACCATAGTCACATATTCAAGCTTTCTCTGACCAGTTCACCAGAAGTGATACGCTATTATTTGTCGAACTTAAGACTTTCACAGTTATTTCTGCCAGGTGCTCCTCGAATTTGCCCATGTATTTCGCCTGGTGACGAGTATTTGGCTACCTTAAGAGTGTCATAGTTATTCCTCCCTGTTGCTCCCTGTTTTATCACAGTCACGTCTTCAAGCATTCTCTGGACTGTTCACCAGGATTTATATCCATTATTAGTCGACCTTAAGACTTTCACAGTTACTCCTGCCAGGTGCCCCTCGAGTTTGCCGATTTATTCCGTTGGTGACGAGGCATTTGGCTACCTTAAGAGAGTCATAGTTACTCATACCAGTTGCTCCCCGTTTTACCATAGTCACATACTCAAGCTTTCTCTGGCCAGTTCATCAGAAGCGATACGCCATTATTTGTCGACCTTAAGACTTTCACAGTTACTCCTGCCAGGTGCCCCTCGACTTTGCCGATTTATTCCGTTGGTGACGATGCATTTGGCTACCTTAAGAGAGTCATAGTTACTCCTACCAATTGCTCCCCGTTTTACCATAGTCACATATTCAAGCTTTCTCTGGCCAGTTCACCAGAAGTGATACGCTATTATTTGTCGAACTTAAGACTTTCACAGTTATTTCTGCCAGGTGCTCCTCGAATTTGCCCATGTATTCCGCCTGGTGTCAAGTATTTGGCTACCTTAAGAGTGTCATAGTTACTCCTTCCTGTTGCTCCCTGTTTTATCACAGTCACGTCTTCAAGCTTTCTCTGGCCTGTTCACCAGGAGTTATATCCATTATTAGTCGACTTTAAGACTTTCGCAGTTACTCCTGTCAGGTGCCCCTCGAGTTTGCCGATTTATTCCGTTGGTGACGAGGCATTTGGCTACCTTAAGAGAGTCATAGTTACTCATACCAGTTGCTCCCCGTTTTACCATAGTCACATACTCAAGCTTTCTCTGGCCAGTTCATCAGAAGCGATACGCCATTATTTGTCGACCTTAAGACTTTCACAGTTATTTCTGCCAGGTGCTCCTCGAGTTATCCGATGTTTTTTGCTGGGCGACGAGCATTGGCAACCATAAGAGAGTCACAGTTACTCCTGCAAGTTGCTCTCCGTTTGAACACAGTAAAATCTTCAAGCTTTCTGGAGCCAGTTCAGCACAAGCGATACGCCATTATTTGTCGACCTTAAGACTTTCACAGTTATTTCTGCTAGGTGCTCCTCGAGTTTGCCGATTAATTCCGTCTGGTGACGAGGCATTTGGCTACCTTAAGAGAGTCGTAGTTACTCCTACCAATTGCTCCCCGTTTTACCATAGTCACATATTCAAGCTTTCTCTGACCAGTTCACCAGAAGTGATACGCTATTATTTGTCGAACTTAAGACTTTCACAGTTATTTCTGCCAGGTGCTCCTCGAATTTGCCCATGTATTTCGCCTGGTGACGAGTATTTGGCTACCTTAAGAGTGTCATAGTTATTCCTCCCTGTTGCTCCCTGTTTTATCACAGTCACGTCTTCAAGCATTCTCTGGACTGTTCACCAGGATTTATATCCATTATTAGTCGACCTTAAGACTTTCACAGTTACTCCTGCCAGGTGCCCCTCGAGTTTGCCGATTTATTCCGTTGGTGACGAGGCATTTGGCTACCTTAAGAGAGTCATAGTTACTCATACCAGTTGCTCCCCGTTTTACCATAGTCACATACTCAAGCTTTCTCTGGCCAGTTCATCAGAAGCGATACGCCATTATTTGTCGACCTTAAGACTTTCACAGTTACTCCTGCCAGGTGCCCCTCGACTTTGCCGATTTATTCCGTTGGTGACGATGCATTTGGCTACCTTAAGAGAGTCATAGTTACTCCTACCAATTGCTCCCCGTTTTACCATAGTCACATATTCAAGCTTTCTCTGGCCAGTTCACCAGAAGTGAATACGCTATTATTTGTCGAACTTAAGACTTTCACAGTTATTTCTGCCAGGTGCTCCTCGAATTTGCCAATGTATTCCGCCCCTGTGGTGTCAAGTATTTGGCTACCTTAAGAGTGTCATAGTTACTCCTTCCTGTTGCTCCTGTTTTATCACAGTCACGTCTTCAAGCGTTCTCTGGCCCTGTTCACCAGGAGTTATATCCATTAATTAGTCGACTTTAAGACTTTCGCAGTTACTCCTGTCAGGTGCCCCTCGAGTTTGCCGATTTATTCCGTTGGTGACGAGGCATTTGGCTACCTTAAGAGAGTCATAGTTACTCATACCAGTTGCTCCCCGTTTACCATAGTCACATACTCAAGCTTTCTCTGGCCAGTTCATCAGAAGCGATACGCATTATTTGTCGACCTTAAGACTTTCACAGTTATTTCTGCCAGGTGCTCCTCGAGTTATCCGATGTTTTTTTGCTGGGCGACGAGCATTGGGCAACCATAAGAGAGTCACAGTTACTCCTGCAAGTTGCTCTCCGTTTTGAACACAGTAAAATCTTCAAGCTTTCTGGAGCCAGTTCAGCACAAGCGATACGCCATTATTTGTCGACCTTAAGACTTTCACAGTTATTTCTGCTAGCGTGCTCCTCGAGTTTGCCGATTAATTCCGTCTGGTGACGATGCATTTGGCTACCTTAAGAGAGTCGTAGTTACTCCTACCAATTGCTCCCCGTTTTACCATAGTCAACATATTCAAGCTTTCTCTGACCAGTTCACCAGAAGTGATACGCTATTATTTGTCGAACTTAAGACTTTCACAGTTATTTCTGCCAGGTGCCTCCTCGAATTTGCCCATGTATTTCGCCTGGTGACGAGTATTTGGCTACCTTAAGAGTGTCATAGTTATTCCTCCCTGTTGCTCCCTGTTTTATCACAGTCCACGTCTTCAAGCATTCTCTGGACTGTTCACCAGGATTTATATCCATTATTAGTCGACCTTAAGACTTTCACAGTTACTCCTGCCAGGTGCCCCTCGAGTTTGCCGATTTATTCCGTTGGTGACGAGGCATTTGGCTACCTTAAGAGAGTCATGGTTACTCATACCAGTTGCTCCCCGTTTTACCCATAGTCACATACTCAAGCTTTCTCTGGCCAGTTCATCAGAAGCGATACGCCATTATTTTGTCGACCTTAAGACTTTCACAGTTACTCCTGCCAGGTGCCCCTCGACTTGCCGATTTATTCCGTTGGTGACGATGCATTTGGCTACCTTAAGAGAGTCATAGTTACTCCTACCAATTGCTCCCCGTTTTACCATAGTCACATATTCAAGCTTTCTCTGGCCAGTTCAACCAGAAGTGATACGCTATTATTTGTCGAACTTAAGACTTTCACAGTTATTTCTGCCAGGTGCTCCTCGAATTTGCCATGTATTCCGCCTGGTGTCAAGTATTTGGCTACCTTAAGAGTGTCATAGTTACTCCTTCCTGTTGCTCCCTGTTTAATCACAGTCACGTCTTCAAAGCTTTCTCTGGCCTGTTCACCAGGAGTTATATCCATTATTAGTCGACTTTAAGACTTTTCGCAGTTACTCCTGTCTGGTGCCCCTCGAGTTTGCCGATTTATTCCGTTGGTGACGAGGCATTTGGCTACCTTAAGAGAGTCATAGTTACTCATACCAGGTTGCTCCCCGTTTTACCATAGTCACATACTCAAGCTTTCTCTGGCCAGTTCATCAGAAGCGATACGCCATTATTTGTCGACCTTAAGACTTTCACAGTTATTTCTGCCAGGTGCTCCTCGAGTTAATCCGATGTTTTTTGCTGGGCGACGAGCATTGGCAACCATAAGAGAGTCAACAGTTACTCCTGCAAGTTGCTCTCCGTTTGAACACAGTAAAATCTTCAAGCTTTCTGGAGCCAGTTCAGCACAAGCGATACGCCATTATTTGTCGACCTTAAGACTTTCACAGTTATTTCCTGCTAGGTGCTCCTCGAGTTTGCCGATTAATTCCGTCTGGTGACGAGGCATTTGGCTACCTTAAGAGAGTCGTAGTTACTCCTACCAATTGCTCCCCCGTTTTACCATAGTCACATATTCAAGCTTTCCTCTGACCAGTTCACCAGAAGTGATACGCTATTATTTGTCGAACTTAAGACTTTCACAGTATTTCTGCCAGGTGCTCCTCGATTTGCCCATGTATTTCCGCCTGGTGACGAGTATTTGGCTACCTTAAGAGTGTCAGTTGTTATTCCTACCCTGTTGCTCCCTGTTTTATCACAGTCACGTCTTCAAGCATTCTCTGGACTGTTCACCAGGATTTATATCCATTATTAGTCGACCTTAAGACTTTCACAGTTACTCCTGCCAGGTGCCCCTCGAGTTTGCCGATTTATTCCGTTGGTGGACGAGGCATTTGGCTACCTTAAGAGAGTCATAGTTACTCATACCAGTTGCTCCCCGTT